>NC_073357.2:48880000-49195000 GCF_027580225.2 Misgurnus anguillicaudatus | reverse complement strand
CTGACTCTCCCGGGGACGAAAAAAACCCCTAGGAGAAAACCCAGTGGGAAAAACTCCTAGAAGGACAAAAAACCCTTGGGAGAGATTAATATATATTTATATATATAAACACTGTAGGGATAGGAAGCGGGTATAATATTAATAATAAATAGGCTAATAAACAAATATAAACATAACATATGTTATACACAAAAAAGGGTCACAAATAAATGGCTACAACGACTGTTATGATTTACTTGTTCAGATATATTGTCAATATTAGGATATAATCTTAACGTTTTGTTAACATTGAGTTTATAAGTATGAAAAATAAAAATAGGACATTTGATTCTGGGTTGAAACAACCCAGCAAATTTTTTAAGTGTACAGTGTGTGCTTTTCATATTAATTTCATTTTGCTTTTGACTTTGGATAAGCTGTCATCACCAACTAAAATATTACCTAGAAATTCATGTTTAGGTATAAATTTAGCTATAGGTAAGCTGTCTGATGAAAGCCAAAATAAATAAAATCAATATGAAAAAAACTTTATAACTGTAAAAATAACATGGCAACCCATTTTTAAATTAAATTAAATTAAATTAAATTAAATTAAATTAAATTAAATTAAATTAAATTAAATTAAATTAAATTAAATTAAATTAAATTAAATTAAATTAAATTAAATTAAATTAAATTAAATATTTTATTATTTACTTTTATTTAAAACTATGCTTGCCTGGTGTTTTCTTTATCTGAATTATAATAATGCATATTATTTATACAGGACTTTACATTTTTAAAGAAAATCCTCAAAGTGCTACAAAAGAGTCATAACAAAATAAGGCAATTTGATTTCGGTCTGACCTAAGATGAACCCAATAAAAGCAAAAAATAAATTTCACAAAAAAAAAAAACAGTAAAAACAACTGAATTGAAAAAGTAAGCCTGAAACACGAATACCCAAAACCCCAGAAGGAAAAACGAATTGCGAAATTCAGGTTTAGATATAAATTTAGGTATAGGTAAGCTGTCTGATGAAAACCAAAATAAATAAAATCAATATGAAAAAAACTTTATAAACTGTAAAAATAAAATGGTAACCCTTTTTTATTTTAATTTAATTTAATTTAATTTAATTTAATTTAATTTAATTTAATTTAATTTAATTTAATTTAATTTAATTTAATTTAATTTAATTTAATTTATTTTATTTTATTTTATTTTATTTTATTTTATTTTATTTTATTTTATTATTTTACTTTGTTTTATTTACTTTTATGTATAATTATGCTTGCCTGGTGTATTCTTCATCTGAAATATAATAATGCATATTATTTATAAAAGACATTTTTTAAGAAAATCCTGCTACAAAAGAGTCATAAGGCAATTTAATTTCTGTCTGACCTAACATGAACCCAATAAAAGAAAAAAAAAGAAATGTCCAAAAGGACCCTCAAAATAAGTTTTCCAAAAAACAGTACTAAAAACAATTGAAATGGAAAAGTAAGCCTGAAACACGAATTCCCAAAACCCCAGAAGAAAAAACGAATGGCGTTCAAACAGGGCTTTATTAAAACTGATGAAGAACAGAGGACGATGTCTCATTTGAAAAGGCCTCGCCATAACCTCCAAACTTGGTTTCAGAGTCTGACAGCTCATGAATAAAAAATCCGAAGAATGATCAGAGTAACTCATGAGATCACGGGTCACATCTCTTAGTTACACTAAGGGATTTCCTCAACAGATTCCTAATGAAACACCATCACGGAGTATAAACGCCTCAGCAAATTAATCAACAATAACACCATCCAACATCTCCACTGTCTTTGTCCTCTGGCTACTGTCAGACTTTGCCAGCCGAAACATCCTAAATAGATCATTAGTGCCGTCAGAGTTGCTGTTAAGGAACAAAAGCACAAACACGTTGACAAATAGGTCAATTGCAAAAGATAGACGGCACCATCAATATGCCATTACAATTACTCAATTCATTATAGACAGGAACTTGCTGTTTTTTTTTTGGTGTTGGCAAGGCAACAACAGTGGAGCGACACTATTTTTCACCTCACAGCAGTGAGAATGAATTGAAAAATGGTCCTTGGACTTGCGCTGAGAAACAGCCTGGCGGCTAGTGAGGGGCAAACAGAACAGACTGCGCGAAAAGGGTAAAAGACCAAAAAATATCAGCTCATAAAAGCTCGGTTTTGTTATTCATATGAAATTCTGAGCTGAAGTGGCTGCCTGCAGTCCTAACCCACCTACCTTTTGAATAAATTGCCACTTAATAGCAGCTTGAGTCATAATTTCAGGCCATATGGGCTCCTCTTTTGTTTAATGTGTCCTATAGGTTTATTTTCGCAATTCTGTGACTCAGTTACCCCATCTTAGCATTTGTATGCAAGCTTATTCGGCTAGCTGTGGGGTACAGAAGCTCACACAAGTACTTCTTTCTTTTAATTCCTCATCGCTCCATCCCTTGAGACTCCGCAGGGACATTTCCCCTTTATGCCTTCAATGCTGTGAAGTTGATGATTCACATATAGCATTTCAATATCACCAAAACTAGAGGTTGTTTGCATTAACACATGCAGATGGAGAAACAGTATAGCAACAGGAAAACGCTCCAGTGGCAGACATCGCAAAATCATCCTTAAAGGCCAAACAGCTGCATATATGATCATCATTTACATAAAGCCTTTTATCCTAAGATTTGTTAATCCCTGTACGGGCTGTGTAAATCAAGATCTTTCACGGCTATCACAATAAAGACTGCGAAAGGTCAAGCAAATCTCATTTCTAAGTCCAACATCACGCTCGGCACATTGTGCCAGTATGAAAATATAAAGTACACAAGCTTTGAAAAGATGGAAGTGAATCGGTGTAAAGGAGCGAGAAAAACTACAAAGCTACAGCCTGAGGTAAGATAAGGAAAATTCTTGAATGGCATTTATTTTATAACAAGTTAAACATCAGTCATTTGCATAAAGTCAAGAGCATTTGTGCTCTTACACATAAAACAGAGCAAGAGTTTTCTAAGACTTACTGAGAGACATATCTGCTATAATGTTTCAGAAACAGACGGTGGATAATCAATTCGGGAGGTTTGTAGCGAAACTGCAGAAAAGTTGCGAAATCCGAGATATCGAATTACATAACAACTCGGAAAATAGAAGCTGCTATATCAGACATCTGAGGCTGGAGTTGCTTGGAGAGCTTTTGTTTTCCTCACAATTGTTTGGTGGTGTTGGGTATAAGGGAATATTTGACATTGTTGACACAGACTGGAAGGAGATGAGATTTGCTCCGTGTTTCGGAGTCATCTGTCCCCATCCAACTGTGTGTATTTAGGCTGTTTGTCATTCTGTACTGTTATAGCCTGGCTGAAAATATCGCTCGGGGTGAGCGCATGTGTTAAACTAACCTCGAAGAAAGATCAATAAAAGCTGGAATAAAAAAGGTTCACCACAATATTACAGGGTAGATTTTTGTATCCGTCCCCATTCATCACTACACATACACTGCCGTTCAAAGTCACTTAGTCAATGCTTAGGAATGTTTTTCCGCACTTTAGAATAAAAGTAAACTCATCAAAACTATGGAATAATAAGGCGTACACACCAAACGCAAATTTAACAATTTGTGTGAGTACAGTAGATGTCAAAGTCATGTCTTGTTTTACCCCAGTCCTAGTCTTTTATTTTGAAGTCATGTATATTGTCATTCATGTTTGTTGTCTTTGCAGTTCTTTTGTTCATTGGTCGGTGTGTTGATTGTCTCCCCAGGTGTCTTGTTATCCTGTTCTACTATGTGTACTCATACGGCAAAAAATATATTTTTGAATATGTTTTTAAATATATTCCAAAATATACAAAAAGGCAAAAATATTTGCTGATATATATTTTGCAATGTTTTTACAAAAATATTATTATCAATATATTTTTTGTATATTTAAAAATATTTTTTTAAATAAATACATTTTAAAGCTTTAAAAAATATATTTAGCCCTCCATATATTTCAACCCAAGGAAATATATTCATGTCGCACTGGAATAAAAACTTTATTTATGTTACGAACATGCAAACAGTTTAAAAAAGGATAAAATGATATTTATTTTATTTTTTAACTTCAAAAATATACTTTATAAAATCTTATTTTGCATACATTTCAAATATTTTTTTTGCCATATAGGATGTAAAATTAGAAATTTGCGTGCCCTTGAAATACATTTTGTTGATATATATAAAGGTTAAACATATTTCCAAATTAAAAAATATATTCCATTGAGCATTTCTTTCTACAAAAAGTATTTAGCATATATTTAAAATATATTTTTGACCAGAGAAATTTATTTTTTTGCCGTATGTAGACTGTTAAATCAGACATACACTCTAAAAATGGCTGGGTCATTTTGGACCCACAATGAGCAAATATTGGACAGAACACATGCCGGGCTAGAATCGACCCAATGCTGGGCTATTATTACCCAACTGCTGGGTTATTATTAACCCATGGTTGCATAACAACAACCCAACATTGGGTCATTTTTAACACAGCACGTGTTCTGTCCAATATTTACCCATTTTGGGTCAAAAATAACTCAGCTATTTTTAGAGTGTACATGTGTTGGTCAGAACTTTACTTCCGGTTTCTCTTTGTTTAATGGTCTGGCTAGTGGCTAAAATGAACTCTGGAACAAATTCCCTTGTCAAAAACGACGACGGGAAAACGGTGATCATGGATCACCACTATGTGAAGGGAGGTTTGGCAGCCGGTTTGTAGTTAACAGTGTATACATATAGTAGCCTTCACATTTTACACAGTAATGTTAGCTCAGTGTCTTTTTTTTAACACTTTAGCTATGATTTCAAGGTAATCTACTTGTTGTTTATTTTGCTTGTTATAAACTACTCTAAAAGGACCTTGTTGTTATTGAGTCTTAGCAGAGCTTACTGGAAGTTACGTGTGTTCCACAAAAGTCGTTTGTTTATGTTGTTTCTGCTGAAACCGTCTATATATAGCTATAGTGTTTTAGTTGTCCTTGGTCAGTGTTTCTGTAACATTGGGATGTATGCAGGCAAAGGCAGGCGATCCATACGCAAGCAAACTTTGCTAAATAAACTTAAAACAAGACATAACACAAAGAAGTCAAAACTGCAAACAGAACACAGAAACCAATGCATACATCCAAGTTCAACAAAGACTGACAAAGGACAACTGAAACACTAGGGTTATATACATAGACATTATATACGTAAACATATCGTAGGCTGAGCTGCCTATTGGAGCTGACGTATCGCGCGGCCGCCATCTTGGATGGGTGTCCAGTGCGCTCCCTTGCATTCATTTTTAATGAGGAATAATCATTACTCCCCTAATTTTTACCGGATTTTCACACATTTTGAGTTGTTATAAGCGGCAGAGATTTAGTTATGATACAGGACGCTGTCACACATTGAAAAATACTGCTTTCATGCTAAAATACTTTGTATTATGCTCTTTAAGTATGACATATTGACAGAGGGAGACACTACTTAAGGAATTTTACTTTCTACATAAAAGTAAATTTTCAAGTATCTGTATTTTATCAGTGTTTTTCTTTGGAAAACTTATATTCCAAAGCATATTATCATAATTTTTACATTTCATAATTTCAAGTTTTTGGTTTATATAGTACATTAAACATCAACCTTTTTTACTTTTACTTAAGTAATACCTACGTAATTAGGTATTTTATGTAATTAGGTATTAAATTATTTTTAATATGCAATATAAAAGGAATACACAGTATGACTCTATGGTTTAGAATGTAGTGAACATTTTTTAGTAAAGTAAATTTTTTATCAGAGCTTCTCAGTTATTTTAGTCCCGTCCGAATGCTTCATGTCAGTAATCATTACAGAATGTCAGTGGCTTACCTCCACACACTGGACAACAATCGCATTGCTGCATACTACACATATACATATGTGCTGAATAATTAACTAACCAATTTTTTATCAAGTAACTATAAAAGAGAAATGACAAAACTATTATGAGGGGGTCTAACTTTTAACTCTTTCCCTCTTTCTCGTCAAGCAAGAGAAAACGCTTCCCCGCCAATGACGAGTATTTCCGTCTTTCCGCAATACCGCTATTATCCACTAGGCCTTCCGCAACTTTTTAAAACCAGAAGTATCGCCCTATGGCAAGCTGCTGCATGTCCGTGTCTGTTTTAAAGATCGCTTTGAATGGGATCTCTATGAAAAGTCACAAAAATTGAATTATCTCTGCTTTTTGCTCAAAATGTGGTGTTTTTGCAGAAACCTACCCATATTCAAAAGCTGATTACAAAAGAACTACTGAAGGTAGGATGAAAACATTTTTTTTTTTGAAAGCAGAGGGTCTGTTCTTTCATTTGGTATATTGTATGTTTATATATTTGAAGAAGAAAATTTTCTGGAAGGCATTAAACTTTTGTGAAAATCATGAAAAACGCTGGCGCTGGCTGGCAACTTTTTTAAAAAACGCTGGCGATGAAAGAGTTAACTATGAAATGAAATGTAATCCCATGTGATCTGGAATCAATACTGCGCTGGTTATTGCAACCGTAAGCTGCACAAAATAGGGGCATAGTTGCTTTCTTTCCGTTAACTCTGATTGACTCTGGTGCTAGCGTACAGTGAGGAGACCCATCCAATATGGCGCCGATGCTTGATGCGTTCCAGCACGTCATGAGGTGTCTACGTATATAATGTCTATGGCTATATATGAAGAGTTTCGTTGCAAAACGAGATAACCACAATTTTTTTAATTGTTCATAAATCTTGTTTTTTGGTTGTGCATTCCAATTAATTTCAATGCAACTGCAGTTGGTTTGTTTTGATTTGTAAAAAAATAAATTAATAAATTACATGTTCTGTCATAATTTTACATTTAAAGCAAAATATTAAACATTACAAACACGCATATACAGAGCACGTGCTACTGCAACGCCCAAATGCATGAAACAGACACTCCCATCTCTGGAATAGCCTGGATCATTTTAATCCCGTCCGAATCGGTACATAAAATCACAGACGTCCTGGGGGACAAGTTGAAACTCAAACGTCGTTTGGAAAACTAATCCCGTTCGAATAGTGCTTTAGGCACAGTTCAACACGAGGTATTGAAAAGAGGAAGTGTAATTTGAATTTTGTGGTGCTGAACATTTTGTGGTGCTATATGGTAAATTAAAATCAATGGTGGATGTATTGAAATCTTACAGTAGGCACAGTTACTCAGAATTGATTATTTTGATTATATAATTGTGCTGTTTTGTCTTGTTTAGTGTCCGTTTACACAAATCCTCTTCTATCCAATATAAATGTACCATCCTGTAAGGCGTTGTCAGATCGAACTGATTAAAAGTGGACCAATTTCACATCAACCCTATCTTGCTATCAGTAAAAGATAACAGGACCAGTAATTGTTAATTAAATCCTAAATGACATTAATTTACTTATCAAGAGCACCTGTAATTTAAATTAAACCTAAAATGATTGAGTTCTTTGTAAAAGTATAACTTCTCTACTGCATGTCAATTAACAAGCAATCTAAATGTATCAGTCCGTGACTCCTTGGTTTCTAATAACATTCATCCCTGGACATTTCCAATGAAACAGTCATAAAAAACCTTGCATTTAATTACGTACCTAAAAATCCACCAGGAGTTTCTCTCATCGCAATCTTTTTCATGCGCTCTCATGCACTTTAACTAACAAAGACACTCATTTCTCTGGCCTAAATCAAATTTGTCAGGCGTGATGGTCCATTGCTGTCCTCGCAGGAAAGAAGACTACAATGTATTGGACTGTAATGGGAACCAGTGCAACCATAAAACAGCGTGAAGCTTTTTGCTCAGTGACCCGAACAGATCTTCCTGTGGTTCTGCTGTGTAATTGAGCTGTGTCTAATTGTTCGAACTGTGAGGATGTTTGCGCAGTAAGCTTCAGATCATATATAGCAATGTGAACTGTATATGCAGGTGTGTGCATCACCCGTATCCTTTCAGCCAACTGCGATAACCCTGTTGTGGAAGTAACTTATAGTTATGCTACTAGCTTATTTAAAGTAGCTCAAGTAAAGCTATAGTAGACTTTTGGAAAAGTAACTACACTACAAACGAGTAAAAAGAAGCAGCAACCCATAAAAATCCTATGGGTGCCAAAATAAACAGCATTTAATTACCATACACCTCATTCAAATCAATAAAAATATGAAGAACTCAAATACAACAAATTCTCAGTACGTCTGACATGTTTACTTGTAAATTATAATTTTTTTATGAGGTTCTTATGTTTAGGTTCATAATTTTAGTTTAATAGCAATGACATTGGTATTATCATTGGTATTTAAAGGAAAACACCACTGTTTTTCAATTTTTTACTATGTTCTTACCTCAACTTAGATGAATTAATACATTCCTATCTTTTTTCAATGCGTGCACTTAATCTTAGTAAAGCGTGATGTAAATGTGTTAGCATTTAGCCTAGCGCCATTCATTCCTTAGGATCCAAACATGGATTCTAGGGAAAACTTCCATGTTTTCTCTATTTAAAGACTGTTACATTAGTAGTTACACAAGTGAGTATGGTGACACAAAATAAAACATGGCGATTTGTACACTAAAATATAGCTTTCATTTTTTATTCGCTTAGAAAATCGCACATTTTATTTTGTGCCACCATACTTACTTGTGTAACTATGTAACAGTCTTTAAATAGGGAAAACATGGAAGTGTTTGGTGGCTTCTAAATTCATCCCTGTTTGGATCCTAAGGAATGAATGGGGCTAGGCTAAATGATAACACGACACGCTGTACAAAGATTAAGTGCACGCATTGAAAAAATATAGGTTTGTATGAATTTGTCTAAGTTAAGGTAAAAACATAGTAAAAAATAAAAAAACGGTGGTGTGTTCCTTTACCAAATTTGACCGCCTTCTGCTACAAAACACTTTTGCTGTACGTGCAAAAATATCCATCTTGTAAAAACATCTCTAGTTACTCTTCACTGTGCTTTCTGAATAAAAGTAAAAGGCTCAACAATTTGGTCAATATCCAAATATATTCTGTTAACCTCCTAGTCAAACAATTCTGTGCATCATGACATACATGCACCAGCGTTCATTCAGTTCTTCAGTGCACTTAGATAACAGAAAATTGTTTTACCGTTTAGTGGATTCTGCCACCAAAGTTGTATTTCTAAATGGCCTGAGACTGGGATTAAGCGGATTTGAATCCAAAGTATTTAAGAAACGTAAAATACTAAACATCCCAAGGGGATTCTATCATTATCACATTTTAGACGAAGATGGAGTTTAGCGGATTTTGCATCTGAGCTCCTCATATTAATATTTATATTCATAATTTATAAAAACCTTAAACAAAACACCAACAGCAGCATTCAAGTATTATTCTGCACAATTATGGTAACAAAATGTTATTTCGTGCATTGCTAAAAATCCTTTTAAAAATGCAGCAGAGGCATCTGTGAATAATGCTTCAGAAATGGACCATTCAACAGGAGCACATGACTCAGACTTTCCAATTCTTTATAAAATGTTAGACATTTTTGATAAGCACATTTAATTATAACCTAATGTTAGCTGTTTATAGCTATGCTACGTACTGTAGCATTTTAACAGCATTTGAAAAAACAAGCACAGTACTTGGTAAAAACACAGTGATGAGCGGGTCATCTCCATAACCCGGGTAACCCGCGGGTCAGGGTGGGTAAAGAAATTATTACTTTATTTGCAGGGCGAGTTTTGGTGAGTCATTAAAAACAAAATAAAAAAAAAACATGTATATTGCGTGCAATTATCTATAGCCCATATTAAATATGTAAGAAATATATTGACTGGAGCTACACTGCAGGTGTGCATTATTTTAGAATCAATTATTCCTCTTATACCACGGTTTCCACAAACATTGCTCTGGTTCCTATTTTTAATACATTTGACAGGTCAGGTGTGCGGTTTAAAAAAAGTCAACAACCATGGAACATTTCTAAACCAATCAGAAAAAAGCATTTAACAGCCCCGTGGTATAATTGGAAATATATGAAGAGTGATGTTAATGTGTTAGCATTTAGCCTAGAGCCATTCATTCCTTAGGATCCAAACAGGCATTCTAGGGAAAACTTCCATGTTTTCCCTATTTAAAGACTGTTACATTAGTAGTTACACAAGTAAGTATGGTTACACAAAATAAAACGTGGACATTTTTTAAACTAAAATATAGTTTTCACTTTTTATTCGCTTAGAAAATCGCCACATTTTATTTTGTGCCACCATACTTACTTACCATGGAACATTTCTAAACCAGAATAAAGCATTCAACAGCCCCGTTGTATAATTGGAATAATAAAACGGCTCATTCTGGTTCTTCATTCTGATTGGTTGAAACGCGTTCTAAGCCGTGATAAAATACCCCGGTAAACCCACGGTTCAGACCGCATCACAAGTATCACTGCCCGTTGCTGCGTACTGATTTATGATAATAAACATTAATCATATTTAAATTTTTCTACATTTGCACAATTATGACGATATCCAGATAAATGTCAATAAATATTGTTGAGTCATTTCGTCAATAAAGAGAAAACGTTCTCTGGGTTGTTTTTGTCTTAAATTGATATTTCCGCTATTGTCCACTAGATGGCAATCTTACCCAACTTAAACACTGACACATTTACTCGACACAACAGCGTTGTGGTGGATTTAGCGTGACCTGTAAGTTTTGATGGCTTTGAATCTGATCTCTTACAAAAGTTCTTCACAAAAATGGAATTATCTCCGCTTTTGAAAATTTGAGAGGTGATAACTGATAAGAGAACAAATGAAGATGAAACGTTTTTTTTTTTGTTGTTGGAAAGCGGATGTTCTGTTCTTTCATTTGATATTTTATGTTTATTTAAAGAAGATAGTTTTTCTGTTTTCGGCATTAACTCATTCACCGCCAGCCTTTTTGAGAAAAGTTGCCCACCTGCATTTTTGTGATTTTAACAAAATTTTCACAAAATTCCTTGCAGGAAACATTATTTTCTATAAATATATAAACATACAAATTATATCAAATTAAAGAACACACCCTCTGCTTTCAAACAAACAATAAACAAACAAACAAACAAACAAAATGGGGAAAAAACGTTTCATTATATATTTACTTTTTCTACTTAATTTACCACTGAAATATGGATATTTCTCTTCAAAAATACAACATTTTGAGCAAAAAGCTTAAAAAATTGCGTTTTTGTAAAGAAATTTATGTTAGAGATCAGACTCAGAATGACTATCAAACATAAACGCAGTTAAAATAAATCATTAGCTCTTTTTAACTTCCGTTTTTGATAAATTCGTTTTGGCACCATCTGGTGGATTACACTTTCACTTTGAAATTCGTCCAGAAAGGCACATTAATTAGTTAAATATGAACTGGTGGTGAATGAATTAAACTAAAACTGGGTCGGGCAACTTAAAAAAAAACACTGACGGGGAAAGAGTTAAGCATGCTTCCAAGCATATTTGATCATCACTTCAACAGTTGCACAATATAAATGTTAATGTATATTTTAGATGAATGTTGATTTATAAAAATAAACACCACAGTCTTAAATTATATTTTCATTGTGTCTTTGCTGCGTGTGTGTTGCTTGAGAATTGCGCTCTGTTGCAGCCACACTTGATTCTGAGGAACTACTTTGTTTGGCGGAAGAGCAATATTTGTACTAATATAATTACAACTTATTTGTGTTTCATTTTGTGAAACCCTGCTATGCATATGAAGTAACCATTTTATAAACGCAAAAAACCCCGCGAAGCAGTGGGGTTACAGTCCATTTTATAACAGCTAAGCTAAGGGGGTTTCTGCTTCGCATCGTGCCTAACAACGCCCCTTAGCTGTTATAAAATGCACTGGTAACCCACTGCTTCTTGGGGTTTATTGCTTTAATATATGAAGAGTTTGGTTTCCAAAACGAGATAACTCAGAAATCTTGTTTTTTGGTTAATATCAATTAAACTGCAGTTGATTTGTTTTGATTTAAGCCTTCAAAAAACTTAAAAATTACAGCTATGTAGCACAATAAAACACAATAAAAACATGATAACATAATAATAAACATGTTTTGACAAAAAAATCTTGTTTTGGAACCAAACTCTTTATATATTTTCTTAGGTTCTTTGATAAGGTTATACAATACGTAGGTCTACGTAACTTGTGTGATATCCCAAACCTTTGGCCTCATGCCACGAAAGTGCCAAGCAGCTCCCGACGCCTGCCACAACAACAAAACAAACGGCTGAAGGTCAAGTTGCTAAATCTAATGTTTGGAACCAGTTCTCAAAATGGTTGTTTCCAAGCTCTTTGGGCTGAAATAAAGCCTGTTTTTATTTATATCACAATACCTAGTATGTCTATTTATTTGTCGTGGGTGCGGAATGGGATGTAAAAATAGATAAAATGGTGTGGCAGGCCAAATCATTTACATAAAAGCGGGTTGGAAAAAACCCAGACCAGCAAAGCGTCACTCTCTAACGCTGCTGTTGAAATGGTAACAGTTGTGTAAAGGACTTAAGGACTTGTAAAGAGTATAGCCTGTGACAGTAATGCTCCCATTTGCACACCACCTCTAAACCCTTGTCTCACTTCATCCATTTGTGGGAGGAGAGAAACCCTGCAGAACAGGGTAGTGATAATTAAGCAAACTGTTTTCATTTCATTTACATTTTGTATGCATTTGGCAGACGCTTTCATCTAAAGTGACTTACAGTGCATTCAAGCTATACATTTTATTCATATGTGTGTTCCCTGAACCTAAGACTTTGTGCTGCCAACTGAGCTACAGGAACAGCTTACAGTGCGTTTTTTAGTAATGTAAAATAATAAAATTAATAATGATATTTGTCATGGAGGAGCTTATATTAAAGCTCTTTCTAATTCATGCAAATATTTAATATGTATTGGTGCTACTAATGCATACAGCATGTGATGCAACGATGCTGAGATCTCATAAGTACTCTGGCCACACCCCCTCGAGATCTCCTCTAGTTAATCCGGCCCACGACAGGAAGCAGCTGAAGAGCACTGATACAAAATACGATCGTGACTAGCGAGCCGCTCAGCCTCTACCGCTAACGCTCTCCAGACTTCTCCACGGTCCTCAAACTCAATCTGACACGCCCTCCCCGCGGTCGCGCCGGTCCCTCCGCTAACTGCCGGAGCCCCTCTGCTCCAAAACAACCAGTTATTAACACATTCAAGCTAATGCATTTTATATAATACATAAAACATGCTGATTAGTGTATGGAGAAGCTCGGCGAGGATCACCGGGAAAGGGTTTAGAGGCTTTTCCCTTGACGGTGACATGACACACAAAAGAAGCCTCACCAATTCTATTAATCACGCTGGCTGAAGTTCAAAGATGCTCCACGTTTCATTCAGTCACTCTTCATTAATTTGACAGCTTTTCGGGCCATTTCTAAGCCAGGAATGTGTGCCTGTGTACGTGTGCGTGCGGTTAAAGGACTTTCTAAAGATAGACAGTTTAATTGCCCTAAGGATTGAGACTAAAGCAATGTTAAATTCAAGGGTCTGCTAACCAGTGGCGGCTCGTGACTGCTCGTGTTTTCAAAATATATGTTTGTTGCGTCATGTGAACCATGTGCATCACGTGTCTTGTCAAAATAAGTGCCTGTTGCACACGCGTCAAAACCGTTTATGATAATAGAGACGCTCACTTTCACAAAATACACGCAAGACACTCCCTTAACAGTAAACTCTGATTATGCATGAGATTATGCGAGTATCTGGCAAACATTGCGTCTCTTTTATCATAAACCCTTTAGACGCATCTGCAGCAGGCACTTATTTTGACAAGACACGTGATGCACACAGGTTCACTCGATGTGCCGGACACAAATTTTGAAATTACAAACCACACACATGACAGGCTACATACATGTTGTGACGAACTTCGCATCGTGCCCCCTCAAAAAAAGAAGTCAGTGGCCTCCACTGCTGCTAACGTTCTGAGACACGAATGTGTAATGAGAGCAAAAGCGCAGGGAGTTTAATACCCATAAGCAGCTTTTTATCTATATCACTGTCTATATTCATACTTTAATGATTAGAATGAGATGACGCTGCATTTTTAAAGGAATGGTTCATTGAAAAATGATCACATACCATCCCAGGTCCTTATGATCTCCATTCCTCAATATATTTGCCATTATATTACATTCAACCCTATCTGTAAAATCCAGGCTAACGTCGCATAAACTAAGGATATGAGATTAAAATTAATGACATTAGGAGCATCAAAGATTGCTTTTAATCATTGACATGGTCTTACTGCGTCAATATTAAAGATATCAAGGTTATTTTTCACAGAATGTTCTTAACATTAAGTAGGATGATTTTATATAATCCGTTTCAGCAGTAACAACATAAACAAGCGGCTGTCGCGCTCCGCACGTAACTTCCGGTAAACTCCGCTAAGAAAAAATAATAACAAAGTTCTTTAAGCCTGGAATACACTGCACGATTTGTCCTCTTAAAAGATCATTACCTTATCACAATGTGCGACATGTATCGTTTAAACTCGGGTACGAGACGATGATAACACGGAAGCCTCAGCGGCAGCGTCACACGTTGTGGAATGTCACCAGCAGCATGCGCTCGTGGTAAACAAATACCGGCGCGCAGGTCGTAGCAGCAAACACACTGTGCGGTGATCATGGCGAATTTTTGACATTGTCAGAAAACTATCGTAGGCTATCTTTGGATGCAAGACCGGGAAAACGGCCGTCTTTGAACCTCTCTCATTGTACGACATAGGACCACCGATTAAGTGCCACGATCACAGAAATCGCGATAGTTTCACAATGGCAATCTTTCGTCTGGGACAGCCAATAATCGTGCAGTGTGTCCCGGGCTTTAAACGTAGTTTATTTATATAACAAGCAAAAAACAACAACACATAGATTACCTGGGAAACCAAAACATTTGTTATTTTCGACGAGGCATTTGTTCAAGAGATCAGTTTAGCAACTAGTCAGACCATTAAAAAAATGAAACCGGAAGTAAGGTTCGGATCCAGACGTGCATCACGTCCTATTCCTAGCGTTGTCATGCATTGAATGGTGGTTAATGTTTTGAAGCATTAACCACCATTCATTAAAGTAATTCATATGACTACATTAAGTTAATATACGTCTTCTACAGTTTATTTATGAATTGACGGCTAATGATTTATTGTACACATACAAATCATTGATGTTTCTAGTCCTTTAAATGACGTGATGGTGACATGACATGTTTTGATCATTTCAACAAGACCGCGGCAATGTTTTCTTCCCTCTCAATCTGTCCGTGTGTGTGTATGCCTGTGGGAGTAGATTGCCCACTCTTATCAGTGTTTGCCCAGTGGTGTGTAACACAACACGTCTGGCTATCTGAGTTTATCTGGAAGAGCTGATTGGCACAGATAGAGCCACTGTTGCATAGAGAGTTACTGTGGCTCACAACACAAACCTACAATATCCTACATTATGTGACGGGGACTCTAGTGTCTCTTTATCTCTTTTGGTTCCTTTCACCCCATTACCTACGGCTCTGCATACGACACATCTCTCGAACATACCCACCACACATATTGATTTGGGCTGTGGTGTTTAATCCACGCCTCAGGCCATTCAGAAATGGGATTCGGCCAAATTTGTTTTCCAGCAAAGTCCTCTAAGTGCACGAAATAAGAAAACAACTGAATGAATGACAACGTGCATTAATCCAATTTCAATTGTCGAATATGTTTTACCTGGTTAAAGTAATATATAAGGATACTGACTGAAAGGACAATGAAGAGTGACTGGCGAGAGGTGGGATTGATAAACGACCATTGATCACATTCAAAGTTGGCTCCCTTGTGACTACTTGGACCTGAATACAACACAAATGTGGCATACACATGCATCACAGCGCCTCACAGCTAATGTGTGGTTCATCATTTGCAATATTTCTAGTAGATTTTGCAATAATTTGCTATGTCTGGTCCAAAGAAGTGGATGCATGCACTGCAGCAAAGGATAATCACGTGTTAACTACTGTAGCAATGAAATGACCAAAGGGACACTTCTGAAAATAAGGTATTTCAATTGCTGACTAATAAAGTCACTGCCATTAAAAGGAAATTACTGAACCATTATATACAGCACAGGTTATCTAGGCTGCATCATGGAAATATATGTAAGCTAAATCTGCACAGTTTAGTGTGAATACAACACTTGCAGGATGTAACAATACAAATATTGTTTGTTTTTATGTGCCAAATCTGTCCATATTTGGGACACACAAACAAGACTATTATTAAACACCAAATGTCCTGTTCAATGTCTTTGGACTTTTAGTTTGTATTTTTGAGTTCCCACTTCCTGTTCTGTTTTGTAGTTCTGTTTGCTTATTGGTTCCCATATTAATTGTAATCTGTTGGTGAATGTGTTGGTTTCTGTGTCCTGGGTAGGGTTGCACCAGTCGTTCGTAAGTTCTTACTTAAACTGGGACGTAAAGTCCAAACTAGAGGCTTGGTAACTACTAGCTAGTTAATAACTAACTCTTTACTTTATTCGGTTGCACCATTTGTTCTTAAGGCAGAACGTAGCTAGTAGGTCGAAAGCTCTCTGTGTCGTATAGAATGACGTCTATTTTTCTTAACCCAATCAAAAGCCTTCTAATAGGTAAACAGGAAATAGTCTGAACAGCGAGTAATTTCAAACTCATTCTTGACTGGCCTAAACTTTAAGTTAAAAAAGACGTTAAAGCATACGTTATCGAACTCAAAACATTACACTTTTAATTAAAAATATCCATCCCACAGATGGAGGAGAAAATAAACAGGAAGAAAATTAAAATCTTATTTTAAAGGTGCAGTGTGTAAATTTTAGCGACATCTAGTGGTGATGTTGTGAATTGCAACCAACGGCTCAGTCCACTGCTTACCCCTCGCTTTTGAAACATACAGTAGCCATCGCCGGACAAACATGTCATTGTCGGAGACAACTTAGTAAAAAAATTTTGTCTGTTAAGGGAAACATGGTGGCACAAAATGGCGACTTCCATGTAAGGGGACCCTCGTGTATGTAGATAAAAACGTCTCATTCTAAGGTAATAAACACATAACGGTTCATTATGAAAGGTCATTATACACCCCTGATAATATAGTTTTGTATATTATTTTGCATTTCTGTCAAGAGATCCTTCTAAAGATTACACACTGCACCTTTAATTGATGGATACACAGAACACAAAACACTTCTTGAAACTCGTTGACGAACTTGCGGCTCTTCATAATCAATTACGAGCTCATCGATGTGATCTAATCTGGCTGACATCTTATTCCGACCATTATTCATGGACAGAGGCTTCGTAAAAACATTTAGTAGTGCATAAGTTGTAACTTAGTGCCCATTTACGTTGTAACTAGGCTACGTTGTAACTTGCGCACAGCTGGTGCAACCGGCCCCTGTTCTGTTTAACCTGGATTACCTTGTTTCATGTTTCGGTTTTAATAAATGATGCACTTGGGTCCGCTGCCTCTGCCTGCCTTCCTACCTCAGCAACGTTACAACTAGTGTACAGGTGTTGTGTCGAAATGCTTCTGGCTGGTTCATTTAGAGCAGGGGTCCCCAACCTTTTTTACACTGCGGACCGGTTCCAGCTTTAAAAAAAATCCGCGGACCGGGGGGTGAGGTTGGGGGGGGGGTGTTGGTCGCTGAGTTGCTGTTCAAACAAAGTGCTGAAAATTCTCTTTTTGAAATGTATAACGTTTTAAACGGAATAAACATAACCTTGCATTAGGAAAATGAATAATTGCTTTATTTATAGTATATTTTCTATAGATGTGTAAAACCATATTTTGGCGGATTGTTTTTTTACTTTCATTGTTTCACTAGTTTACCTGTCCATTTAGTCTTAATAATCAATGGTAAATGAACTTGGCTTGCTGTTCTCGGAGGCAGTTCGAATCTTGGTCGGGCTCGAGCCCCAAGTCCAAGTAACAGAACAAAAAAAAAAATGCAGTGAAGGAGGAGAGATGCCAGAAGAATTGCGGCTGGGCGCAGAGGCTCACGTTTACCATATGATTTTAATGATGATTGACAGCTTAGGTTCCTTTTCAAACCTACGTTAAAAGCACAGCCGTTAAAATATGATTAATAGTTTATTATGATCATGGTGCCACGATCGCTGGATAATTCTGAAGTTGTTTTAAAGAAGAATAAAATAATTACTTTTCAGTCATTTGCGATGCCCATGTCACACAGTTGAACGTCTCCGCGTATTTACATGATTTGCGAGGTACATTTGCAAATGATTCATAATGTTATAACTCTGCAATTCTTTGATCGATTGTGTTTTAGAAGTACTGTATGCTCAAAACTCTTATGACAGCAATGTGATCGCTGATGCGCTGGTAGAGAGAGAGAGACCAAGAAAAAGAGAGAGCGCGACTCTGTACAACAGTGGAAATGATCGATGTTATTTGAAGTCGGCTCTTAAAGTACAAAATACCCGATTAAGCTATTACGTGGCTATTATAAAAAAAAATTCCGGGACGTTCTTGCGACCCGGTGGCAACTTGTCCACGACCCGGTACTGGGTCGCGACCCGGTGGTTGGGGACCTCTGATTTAGAGAACATAAGGATGGAAGAAGACAGATGTGGTTGCTTGTCATTTTTAAATAATTAAAATGCCAATTTAATAATACAATTTGATAAATTTAAGTTATCAGAATGGCAGATACTTGTACACTGCCTCTAAAAAACTCAACATTAATGCAGAACACTGGGTTCTCACCTCAGGGTATTGTGTTAAAGGCGGAGTCCACGATGTTTGAAAAACGCGTTGAAAAAGGAGACGGGCCGACTACCAAAACACACAAATAGCCAATCAAATCAAATCAAATGCCGGGTTGCGTATGTGTGGGGCGGGTCTATCAACAGAAGGTCCAGATTCTATTGGGGTAGGGGCGTGTTTGTTTAGGTGATTTCAAATATCAACATTGGCTTTCAAACATCATGGACTCCGCCTTTAAGGAGCGTATTTGTGCCTGTATTCGTAATTAGTCAAAAGTGACAGAAAAACAGCACCCTCAGGAAGTCTTGCAATATAATATTTAGAGAAGTGTCAAACGTGAGCCTTTAATAAGACGCAATGTTACCTAAACTAACAAAGTCATATAAAGCTAAGGGTGCAAGTTAAGAAATCTTAGATTTTCGAAATAAAACAGTTGGCGTGACACTTTGTCTTAAGCAGCAGTAAGTAATTTGTCTATCCATGACATTAGAAACCAAGCCACAAACAAAATCATAGCTGCAGTTAGGTCAAAAACTCAAACAAGATTTCTACCACATATCACTTTCTGTCACATGCTGCTTTATTGTGTCACACCAGAAATATGAGGCAAGTATTTATTACCCAACTACATAAAGCAGGGGTTCTCAAAGTCGGACTCCAGTCCTGATCCGGGGGGAATTTGTGATTTCTACGTGATTGATTAAATGTGTGCATTTGCTACTTTAAAATGCATATTAAAGGACAAGTTGAGTATTTTACACTTAAAGCCTTGTTTTCAGATTGTTTATGATGAAATAGAACGGTTTTGACTAAAATTTGGACATATGATGCTTGCCCGAGAATTTTTGGGTGTTTGACCTCCCACCTCTACAATGGCTGAATAGGTCCACAGGAACAATCCTTCCTAAAATGCATTAAACTTTCGTTTACAAAGACGTGAAACTCACCGAGTGGTCAGGGGTGTTCACTGATATCCTCACACAAAAATCGCTGCAAAGATGCTTTCCAACAGGTGTTTTAGCATTCGTTGTAAACTTGTGGACCTATTTTTCCAAACGCCTCACACCCGTATATTCTTCCATTGAGAGCTTGAATAATAGACACTCCAGCCCAGTTGATGGCGATAATCCGCCTTTGCTGATTGCAAGAATACAAACAAAGTTCCCGGTGGGGAGTAATATTGTACCTCACAGCACATCTAATACAAGTCAATGGAGTTGGACAAAAACTACGATAAAACCTGTTGGAGGGCATGTTCTGCAGCGATTTTTGTGTGAGCATATCAGTGAAGACCCCTGAGCACTCGGTGGGTTTCACGTCTTTGTGGACGAAGGTTTGATGCATTTTAGGAAGGATTGTGCACCTATATACCCATTGTAAAGGTGGGAGGTGAAACAACAAACACCCGAAAATTCTCGGGCCAGCAGCATATGTCAAAACCATTCTATTTCATCATAAACAATCTGAAAACAGGGCTTTGGATGTGAAATACCGAACTTGTCCTTTAAACTTCTAAACTATTCGTTTTTTTTCCTTTTTAGATTTAAGAGTATTCCTGGCCCAAAATTAAAACAAGTTATTTAAAAATTTCATGTGTGATGCTGTAGCCATCACACCCAGATATTATACACAGCTATTTCATGTACTACGACTTTTGATCAATAAATCCTTACATGCATTTAAAAAAGCAACACTAGTCAAACATAATGCTTATACATATTCTTTATTATCGTAACAATACCTGAAAAGGTTTAAAGAACAGCAATATAAATATATCCTTAAGCAATTTCCTGAAGCTGCGTGTCATAGCTGCGTATAGGGTTTCTGCACAAGAGCGCCCTCTAGCTTTTGGATATAGCGGCATTTTCACTTTATTTTTTAAGCATAGCAAGCATGGGCCAATTTATATGTGCACCCCTAATTTAGGTCAGTGTCTCCGTCTACCAACCACACCTTATTTGCCACGGTTTATGCATCTGATGAAAGACAAACTGTGCCATTTCTCTAATTAGGTTGCTCTGTATTTTGCACCTGGTTACTTTTGGCATACTTGTGTTTTCTGTTTAATTTTTTTTTTACTTTAAATGCAAAATACACTTGTTATAAATGTACTTTAATAGAAAATACTTTTTTCCCCAAACTATTTGTGTTGATTTGTTATATAAACTAATGATTAACATAAAGTTATTACCATGATGAGATTTTAGATTTGTACCTTTGAATGTAAACTTTGAGAACCCCTGACATAAAGCATGGCTTGAGTATACTCTAAAAAAACAAACGGTGCTATATAGCACCAAAACAGTTGCTTTGGATCGTAACGATAGAAGAACCATTTTAGTGCCATATAGCACCGGTGAAGAACCAGTGAAGCACCAGTGAAGCACCAGTGAAGCACCAGTGTAGATCCATATAGGGGCCATATAGCACCACATATGGTTCTACATAGCACTATATGGTTCTACACAGGTGCTTCACTGGTGCTTCACTGGTTTTTCACCGGTGCTATATGGCACTAAAAATGGTTCTTCTATCGTTACGATCCAAAGCAACTGTTTTGGTGCTATATAGCACCGTTTGTTTTTTAGAGTGTAGCATGTTAACTCGGCAACAAATCTTAAACCATTCAGGAACTTATGCAAAACTGGACATGATCAATAGATTATTATGTAGTTATTATTGGAATATTTATGTTATGTATTTGCTGCTTGGTGGATAAGTCATATTTTTACCTTGACTCCATACAATCACTTTACATTTAAGTAGTTGAATGAATAACCTTGCAGTGCTTTAAGAGGAAAATGTCATTGAAGCAGAAGTCGATTACAATAAAGATGTATGGTAATCCAGAGCAATGACATTTTAATAATATAAATCATAGACCTTTATTATATTTTTATCTGTTTCCACTTAGACATATAATTAAAGTCATTATGTTAAATTCCAATGCTTCAAATAATCTCTCTCTCTCCCCTTTGTGTTTCTGTCTACTCATGAAAAAGTGAATTTCAGCTTTTCAACTGCTCTCTGTCTGTCTGCGGGCACATGTCGAGCTCTCTCACATGGAAATGTTGCCAGTGCTAACAAACAGTGTTTGATCTTTCATTTTTGGGCTTCAGAGTGCTTCAAAAGAGTTTGTCTGTCTCTGTATGTGTGTGTGTATGTGCAAAAGTAAATCAAAGTAAATTTGCATTCAATTGCACTGCAAAAGAATATCTGTCCTCAGTAACAACTCTTTAAAATAAAGCAAAATCCCTCCTGTGACCATGAATGCAGAGGTTTAGTGTGTGTTTGTTATAGTGGATTGCTGCTTTGTCTCAGTGTGGATTCTTATCCAGCATGTTTATCTGACCAAAGAGACACAAAACGCATATACACAAACTTTGTGATGGATGTGCAAAGCTTCTCCAAACTCGCTTTCTTTCACTCTGTATCTTTCTTACTCTAGCTGGGTTTCCATCACCCCGATTTTTATGCGCATTTTGAAGTATTGCATAAGTAACGAGTGATGGAAATGCCAAATTTTGAATAAAAATGCCTTAATAGCAAAAAAGTTTTTACACTCGCTTGAGGTGGTTTTTGACTTTGCGAAAAAAATTAAATGCGAATAATAGGAGATGGAAACGCATTTGCCAAATAAATTCTGACGTAGCGAACATTAAACCTACAAGACTTACCATCTAGATGTTTCCGCTGTAGTGTCTTTCCCAGTGTTGGGGGTAACACATTACAAGTAACATGCATTACGTAATAATATTACTTTTCTGAAGTAACGAGTAAAGTAATGCATTACTTTATAAATGAACATATTAATATTTGAGTTACTTTTTTAAAAAGTAATACAACTTACTTTTCAGTTTAATTAATTCAATTAAAAATATGAATGTACTGTATTAAACTGAATGTAGTCACATTGAACTAGAAGAGTTACGCACTCTATCGGTGTGCACCTGAGCGGGAACAGTTTAAGTCAGAAATGGAAATGGAAGGCCAGAGCTTGACATTTTTGCGATGGAAATATGCAATTTCTGAATGCACTGAACTTCTCAGTCATAAAAAAACATCTGCAAGGCCAGAAAGAGATCAAGTAATAAAAAGTAACGCAAAAGCAACTTAAAGTAACGTAAGCATTACTTTCCATGAAAGTTAACTAAGTAACGCAATTAGTTACTTTTTGGGGAGTAACTTAATATTGTAATACATTACTTTTAAAAGTAACTTTCCCCAGCACTGATCTTTACTATATATGGGGCTCGACGTCGTCGTAATGCCCTTGCTGCTAGTGCCTGCATCAAAAAGTCTGCATGTCTTCATCTGTGAACAGCATTCGGTTTGGTAATTACAAGCTGCACTGTAGTAAATTCATAACTTGGCCAATCGTAACTAAATGCTGTCCTGTCTCCATTTTCTAAGCATGCTTTGTTTTATTTACTGTTGTTTACTAGGTTATCAATACCACCATTATTCGCTCGAACAACTTGATGGAAACTCACCTAATTTGCATTTGTTTGTTTTTCTTTTTTTGCGAATTAAAAAAAAAAGATTCACTTCACGCTTGGATGAAAACCCCACTACTGTGTGTGTGTGGGAAAGGATTATTCAGAAACAGCCTTTGTTACTCTCAATAAAAAGAAAAATATGTCTTTTGTGGAGTAGATAAAAGCTTTTGCTAAATGACTAAATGTAATGACAAAGTCGTAATTTGTGTGTTGCCATCTATATGTCTTATGGATAAAATTGTAAAAAAATAAGGATGGAAATCATATGAGTTAACTTTCTTCTTTTCACTAAGTGGATGTGAGAAGGTTTTTGTCCTGCTACTAAAGAATTTATTAAGATATTTTATATTGTATAACCATGTTTTCTCAGGATATTTAATTGGAAAATTTACATTAATGCATTTGGCGGATGCTTTTATACAAAGTGCATTACAATGCACATTGCTCTACCAACTGATCTGGAGGAACACAGAGTTTCTCCTCCGGTGTCAAGACGGTCTCCAAGTCTTGTATTTCTTTTTTATAGAAATACCCTCTAAATGCTGTAAAATTTTTCAAAGTAAAATAAAAAGTTCTACATGTACTGTATATCCAGGTAAAATTTAAAGCGTTTAACCTTACACTCTTGCAGACAGAAGTGACAATGACAGAAGTGCACAGGTTTGTTTCAGCAGCAGTGTGATCTCACCTTTGACCTGAAGGGCTCTGGAAAGCCTCCATATGGAATTCCGATATGTCCTTGCAGGAACTCCACAACAGAGAGCGGAAAGGAGAGCTCATCTGCCCTCTGTTCCACTTCAGCCCGGGTAAGATTGTTCTGCACCATGAACTGAGCCAGATCACCCACAATCTTAGAGGAGGGAGTCACCTAAACAAATACAGTAACAGAGACACAGAAGGAAAAAACAGTTTAGTTATATCCAGAATAAAGCTGTTCCCTTTGAGAAACATCTAAAAGTTTAAAGGAAGTAAAAAACAAAAACAGAACTTTAAAGGGACACTCAACCTTTTTGGAAAATAGGCAAGTTTTCCAGCTGCCCTAGAGTTAAACTTTTGATTTATATCGTTTTGAAATCCATTCAGCTGATGTCCGGGTCTGGCGGTACCACTTTTAGCTTAGCATAATCCATTGCATCTGATTAGACCATTACCAAAATGACCAAAAAGTTTCGATAATTTTCCTATTTTATACTTAACACTTCTGTAGTTACATTGTGTACTAAGGCAGACAGAAAATTTTAAGTTGGGATTTTCTAGGCCGATATGGCTAGGAACTATACTCTCATTCTGGCGTAATAATCAAGGACTTTGCTAATGTAACATGGCGGCAACAGGCGTAGTGATATTACGCAGTTCCCAAAAATAGTCCCCTGCTATTGAAAGTTACCAAGGGGACTATTTTTGGGTGTTTAAGTTTAAAATAAAAAATATTGAAACTCTTTGGTTATTTTTGAGCGTGATCCTAATGGTCTAATCAGATTCAATGGATTATGCCAAGCTATGCTAAAAGTGCTAGCGCCAGACCCGGAGATCAACTGAATGGATTCCAAAACTGCAAAAATCAAATGTTTAACTCCAGGGGAGCTGGAAAATGAGCACATTTAAAAAAAGTGGAGTGTCCCTTTAAGGCCTCTACCGAGAGTAGTATTAGATAGTACAGTGAAGAGACTACAGAAAATCATATGGGGTGTAAGAAAGGAACAGGCATCAAAAAGGAAACATTTAACTGTAAACAACACAAAATGATTACAGATGACTATAACAGTGCATTCACACGGGGCCTAAGCGTTGACGCTTCCCATTCACTATTAATGAGAGACGTCATGCGTTGCCGAACTGAATTGTGGATCCGTCGGCGCCGCGTCAGAAGTTGAACATTTCTCAACTTTTCAAGCGGCAACGCGTGCGTCAGCCAATCAGATCGCCTTATCCAAATAACCTAGGCAGAGCCAACCAATTACGTTTATGGAAGACCGGAGCATGTGTAGCGGCCACTGTGTTGTAACACAGTCTCACCCCATGTCGTCAATATTTGACGACACTTGCCCATTCGTCAATATGTGACGCGGAGGGTATACCTTTCGCGTCATTTTTTGACGAACTGGGGACTTCAATACTATTACGTCCGTTGCATTCTCTTCTCCTATTTTCTTACCATTTTCGCGTCGGTTTAGGGTTAGATTACGCAAAATTAAACAGTGTACGCGAAATTAAACAGTGTACGCGAAATTAAACAGTTGTCACCTGGCGTTGGGGTTAGAAACAGTTGTCACCTGGCGTTGGGGTTAGAGTTAGGTTTGGGTAGGGATGTCATTATGTAAATCTAACCCTAAACCGACGCGAAAATGGTAAGAAAATAGGAGAAGAGAATGCAACGGACGTAATAGTATTGAAGTCCCCAGTTCGTCAAAAAATGACGCGAAAGGTATACCCTCCGCGTCACATATTGACGAATGGTCAATTGTCGTCAAATATTGACGACATGGGGTGAGACTGGGTTGGATTGGCTGTTGGCCACGCGTCAGACAAGCCTTCCGATAAGCGGCGTGTTACGCCCTGTGTGAATGCGCATAATAAACATTCCTCTAAGGGTTATTCACCCTTTCTCAATATGTGAGCTATGTGAATTAGGGATTCATTTAAATGTATGCATGAATGGACGCTTTTATACAAAGTGACTTTGAGATATGCATTTTATTAGTGCATGCATTCAGAGGGAATCAGATCCACAAGCTTGATGTTGCTACACTGTCAGAAATAATAAAAAAATGGTCCCTACTGTAGTAGTCACTGGGACGGTACTCTTTAAAAGGGTCCTAATATGTACCATTGACGTAGAAATACTGTATAAGTTTGGTAACTCTTTAGGTGCAAAGGTGTACTTTTATACAAGTTGAGAAACACGAAAAGCGACAGATCAAAATATAGAGAGATTGATAGAAGTTAAAAAACTATACAGAAAAGGAAAACGTGGTGAGAACTGTGTTAGACAAAGACACATGGAAAAGCGAGATTGAGGAGAGGAATGAAATGTTAAATGTCGCCCCATTTTTCTTTCAAATAAATAGTTTAGCGCTCTATGACAAAATACCACATGCTCTGTAAAACTGCTATCAACTGCTCAGCGCGCAGTGTATAGGCTAAATTCATTTCCTATCAAAAATTTGTGTTATGTCATTACATGGTAATGTCCTTGTACTCAGATATGTATGAAAGGGAATGATTACCACATTCATTTACCCATGGTACACGTCCAAAACCTTACTACTTAAAAGTTTTGGAACAAAAGCTGCAATTACTCTAGAGGGTTGGGATGGGGTCAAAAAGGAGTGAGAAGGTATTGAAGTGACATTCAGGATTAAGCTTTGCAATAGAGGCCTAGACAAGGGTTACTCAAGGTTAATATCCTTGTTTAAATACAAAGCCACACAGAAACATGTGCAATGACTTTGTAAGAGCAAGGATTAACCAAAAGTCCTCGAGACCCTGAGTGACTCCAGCAGTTCTGGTGTTTGTTAGATTTGTTTGGACAGGTCCAAACAAATCTAATCTGTAAAACCTTTTATGTGCTCCCATGCAAATAGATGTCAACATTGCAAACGTTTATATGAATGGCTTGCATATTTGCCATTTGAATGATGTTAAAATGCTAAAACCTTACACGTGCATAATTGTCTACATGACCACATTAGCAAAGGTTCAGTCACCTCAGACAGTGAATATACTGTTCACAGGAAACTGCTCTCTACAATTTGAATACTTAACTGTCCGAAAAATACATTGTGATTTTACTAAATTAAGCGTGACAGGTTCTTCAAAAGGCTTTTCATCCTGCCATTTAAAGTCAGGACAGGAGCTGGTGAGAAATCTTATTCTAAAGGCTTATGGGAGATGTAGTTCTGCTCATACCATTGTCTGAGATTATGGCTATGTTCACTATAGCCTTTTTACTTGTCACCCATATTATTTTGGAGTTTGCAGTACGTACACTGCACATAGGGCTGTCACGATTATGACATCTGGCTGATGGGTAATTGCCTAATAAATTGTATTAATTATGACACTTAATTGGCTATTTTATTGCTTCGACATTTAATTTTAATTAATTACAGGCGCTGCAGCTCCCCCTTGTGTTTTTAAGAGAGATATGCAATCATTGTAGTGATCTGAATTCATTGTGATGAGGTCAAATAATCATGATGAGATGATTATTTAATCATTGTGAGAGCCCTAACTGCACATAGGGGCTGTTTACACTTGGTATTAAGATGTGTTTTCATCGATCGGATCACAAGTGGACAAGAAAGACACATCACGTTTACACCTGGTGTTTAAATCCGTCTCTTTTGTCCACTTTCGACCGCTTATGTCATGATTACTTTGAGGGGGTGGTCTGTCGAGACGGTGGGCGAGTCTCTCCACTGCCATTTAAACGCGAGCGGGAGTAATGATGAGTTTATATGGACGCAAACTAATATTATGTCGGAGTCCACTGCTTGTGTATTAAGTAAACATGCTGCACAGTGTTTTGTACATGTATACGTTAGAGCTTTCTCTGAATTTTCAGTGCAATTGATGAAATAGGATCGCGCAACTTTCACACGCTTGCAAAATGAAATTGCGGAGATCAGCCGCTTTAGTTGTATCAATGAAAGGCTAAAAATAGCGCTGTACACCGTGTGTTCGCGCCGGAGGTCAGAAAAGACGTAAAACATTGTGTTCAGTACCTCAGATTAGATAAATGGGTGGAGAGAAGGTGGTCGCGTGTGGCTGTTTGAACAAATTCATTCATATTTGCGTTTACACTACAAAAGCGATCTTGAATGTGGTTGAAAGTGGTCGAAAGTGGACAAGCTCAAAACGTTTTGAACACTGTTTACACCTAGCATTAACGTCGTCCACCTGTAATCCGATCAACGAAAACGCATGTTAATGCCAAATGTAAACAGCCTTATATACACACTTACAAAGAATAACCATGTTTTTTAGTGTATTGATTAATATTGGCAAAACCATGGTTATTTTGTGTTATTTTTAAATTATATTAACTATTTTTTTGGTTTTAAAACCATGGTTTATTTTTATAGGGGCCATATAACGGTTTTAATACTGAGGTGATAAATGGATGCAACTCACTGACTTAAACATGCACTTAGCAAAGTAATGTGATAACAATTATGAATTATGCATGTTACAATGTGAAACATTTATCTTTGCATATTGCATATACTTTTAAAAAACATGAGGCAGTGTTTACTACAATTAAAAAAATGTTGCTAAATAGCACTAAAAGTGGTTCACTGACTTGTAATTATAGGGGATCCATTTTGTAGTACAGAACCGTATTGTGGTGTGTTTAACCATAAATGGTGCTATACAAATGGCTAGGTTATTTTTGACCCATAATGGGTAAATATTGGACAGAACACATGCTTGGTTAAAAATAACCCTATGCTGGGTTAAAAATGACCCAATGACCCAAATTGTTTCCCTATGATTACAAGCTTTTAGTACTATTGAGCACCTTTTTTAGAGTGTATGTATCGTCCTGTACATGGCTGTAACCACTATTACTATTAATAAACATTAATCCCTTTCAAGTCTTCCACTCCTATAGCTGACAGGCGATTGGTTCTTTTAACAGGATTTGGCCGGCATATCGAGCATTGTGAGTTGTGTGTCTCATTGTGTGCTGGGAATGTATGAGGCTGACGCGCTTCAATTTTCACAATGAAAGTCAAATAAGTTTTTAATAACCAAATCTTCAACTTTTACATTTCAATCTGCTTGGCAGGATGGTCAGAAACCAAAAGAGATGAGCTGCACAAGGTGCCGGAGAAAGATTTAAATTACGAGGAAGACACCTTTAGAATCCTTGAACATCCAGACTTCAGTTAGTCGAGAGTCGAGAGTTAACCTCAGAGAAATCAATGGGATATTAATCGTCAAGAGAATTAGTTAAGAACCCAGACACAATTCAAAGCTGGTCATCGGAAGTTACAGAGGTTGTCGGGAGATTGCAATAAGATAACACCCAGGCAGGATTAAAGAGGGATCAAACATCAAACACACACACATTTGTGCACAGACACACATGCGCACACACACACGTGCACACGTCAGTATTTTCTCTTACTGTGTTTCTGACATACAGTAATCCTTCTGTATACATCTCTGTTCAGTATCTCAGTCTATCCTTCCTCTTCTTGTATGCCCACTTTCACACACACCTACACAATCTGAAAGCGTTTTCTCTCTCCTGTGTTATTGTGCTGTTATCTCCTGCTAACTGACAGGCTACATCTGTTTGGCCATCGGCGTGGCAGCTAGCGCTTTGAACACGAGAGAACGGTTTGTGTGTATCAGTGGTAGCTGATACAAGAAAGAGACTGAATTAGACGGCTGTGTGTGTGTGTGTGTCAGCAAACCAATGGATAAAAAGAAGAAAGTGTCCGGAATGTAACACAGCACATTGGGTAGTACTGTGACAGTTGCAGTATTTTAGGGCCGTGATGGTAATGCACCAATTTAACGAGGTACTTATAGAATGTGTGTGAGGGGGGGCGCATGTGTGCATTTGGGTATGTGCACACGCACATTGATGCATATAGGTGTTATATATAATGCATACGTATATTTGGAAATATGTAAAAGAGGATCAGATATACGTTTCTTACCAAATGTGCATGTTCAAAGGCTGTGATTTAATTTTCTGCCAGTGGGTGCTCGTCACAACGTCAAACAATGCTTAAGTCACTTAGCAGTGACAGACGCTTTAAATAGGCGAAAAACGGTGCAGTCTTGTTTTTTGTGTGATTTTAGGTGCAAAATGTGAAGTAAACGTGAAGCAATTAAGCATATGTGCTTGGCCATTTTGGTGGGTGCTCGAACCGAGGCCCGGAGCACCCACGGGATCGGCACCTATGTGCGTATTTACTGTGGCACTTCCATCCGTGAAACAACAAGTGCAGAACCTTTTTGGGGTTATAATGTTTCCAGTGGTGCGGTGGTTATGACAACTGTCACAGCCCTAACACAGTTTTTTTTTAAAACAGCTTGCTGTAATTTTAGACTGGTTTTAGTTTTCTTATTACTTCATATTATTTCATGTTTGCAATCTGCAACCTTACATACTGCATATTGTGGCAAATAGGTAATCGGAGTTTCCATGCATACAGAAAACTGGGCACAATATACATAATATGTGTGTGTGTGTGAGAGAGAGAGCTAGAGAGAGAGCGAGCGAGAAAGAAAGCGGTGTATAATATTTCTAACAGTATCACCAAAACCCAACATGCAACTGATTTCCTCCAAACCCAATGACTTGAGTAAAAGGAGATGGAGTGGAAAAAGAGTGCAGACAGAAATGCAATGAGAGACAGACAGGACAAAACGTGTGAATTGAATAACAATCACATGCAGATGCAGCGAAAGTAAATAGAAACTTTTACGGGAAATCTTTGTAATTGATTACACAAGGCTGAAGCAAACAATGCCAGATCCACTTCAGTTGATTGTTTAATTTTGCCTTAGTGAGTGCACCAATGCACAATTTGAAACTGGCAGGTATTAGGAAAGCTTGGAATACCTTGTTACATTACATCAAATGTGTAGTCAGAAAGTTTATTGTACGTATACTGCTTGCAAATGGTCTGTGCTGAATACACAGATGACAAACTACAAGTCAAATAAGCAGCATACAACAAAGGTTAATTGTGTTTGAATACTGTATTCCACAGTGTAATGAGCTTGACTTGGACTTCCAGTGTAATTGATTAATTGGGCATCAATCATCCACAATTTTTAACATACTTTTTGACTCTCTGCTTGAACAATCTGCCGAAACATTCACGTGTTTCAAAATAATTGGATTTAAAATGCAAAAAATCATTTTAACGGCAAAGATGACAATTTTGTCTTACATGCAATGTAATGAGGTAATGTGACAACAAGTGAACAGGTGAAAAGCAGAAGACTTACTATAATACACAGACAGGCACGCATGCACACACGCACGCAAGCACACAGCGTGGCCTCAAGGTGTAATCAATGTTTTTGCAACTTTGGCAGAAGTTGCTGCTACATCAGATATGTTATTATATCGGAGGGATGTCGGGCAGACTTTCTGCCACCCTCCAGCATACTGAGTAAAAAATGTCCATCCAGTGTTTGCTAAATTAAAGTCCCCCTGTGGTGAAAATCAAGTTCTTATTGTTGTTTATATGTCTATATAGAGTTTTTAATATACTTTAAGACAAACCCTGTGCAAAGTCATCATTCAACACCATTCCAGAGTATTTTCTCCATCTATTTGAAGTTTTCCCTCATTCCTTGATTCCTACCCTACAAACATTTAACTAATAACATCATCATCACAGTTAAACAAGTGGATAAGTAAGTTTGAGCCATAGATATGTTTGGATGCCACATAGACTTTTAGCAATTATGTGTCTGAAACTGTCGAATGTAGTATCTATTAACATATATATCTATGGTCCAAGGTGGTGCGAAAGAGTGGAGGTGGGGACTATTTAGCATTTTCATATTTATGTTCCGAGCTAGGGCTGGGATAAATGATTATTTTTTATACGATTAATCTAACGATTATTTTTTTCGATGCATCGATTAATCTAATGATTAATTTTATCATTCTTGATTATCTTCCCATTAATTAACCAATAGCAATTTATACATGTTGATTTACATGAAAAAAACACGAATTCCTTAACATTGCTATATGTTTATTGCTCTTAAAATTGCTAAATAAAAAAGACTATACAAGTGCAAAATAATGCATTCTTAGTCAGAGGTAGCATTCAATAAAACGTTTTGTAGCATTTGTGGTGCATACTGTGCAGTTTAGTAACAGTAAAAAAATCTCAAGTTTACTTTACTTTATTTTACATGCATTTGTGAGCAAAACCTCTTCAATGTGCTTTTTGATAATCAGTGTATTTTTTGACTTGATTTGTTTAATCCACATTCGTGCTGTTCTAGTTCATGTAATGACAGATATAAACACAATTATAGACTTAAGAAGCACATACATTATTAAATCGTTTTCTCTTAAGTTTGTTAAGATAGATGGACTCATTTAGTGCTGTGCAGAGAGTGAATTACAGTGCAGTCTTCTGGCAACAGTGTGTTTTTACGTATTTCATTGCATTTTGTTAATTTTTTGTTTTAAACACACTTGGCATCACATTCATGATTTAATGGTAAAATTACACTTTTTCGCATCAATCCACGAGCATTTAAACCATAAACAAAGCACTGTCACTTTAAATGAGGGTGAGCAGTGCAGCAAAAATAGAAACAATCGCAGCACTGCTGCTACAGAGTCGCGAGCTCGCGCTGCTCATGCGTGCATTCTTGTTAACATATGCACTTAAAAAAAACATGCGCCGCTTATGCACTGCTCACACTTGCGGTGTGAGACAGGTGTCTGGAGCCACTCTTGTTGCTACTACTCTACGGTGCCGCCATTGTGGGTCTGACTAATCGACTAGCATATTTTTTGCTTCACCCGCCCTAGTTCGAGCTGTGCGATTGGGCAAAGGCGGGGACTAATTTGCATATTCACAGATCCGTGTATACGAAATGATGCAAGGGTGTAGAGTTACAATGCTACCCTGCCAATGACGAGTTTTTCCGGCAATCCAAATTTCCTCTATTATCCACCAGGTGGCGCTCTTACTCAACTTATAAAACCAGAAGACAACCCTTTAGGTCAAACAGTAAGTACTCTGTGAATGTTTTGATAATCCCTCTGAATCTAATCTTTATCAAAAGTCCTTCACAAAAATGCTCTTTTTGCTCAAAATTATGTATTTTTTAACCTACCCATATTTGAGAGGTGATAAAAAGAGAACAAATTAAGGTAAGATGAAAGTTTTTTTTGTTTTCTTTTTGAAAGCAGAGGGTCTGTTCGTTCATTTGATATATTGCATGTTTATATATTTAAAGGCACACCATGGAACTTTTTGGCCACTAGGGGGTGCTAGACATGTATTTTTCACGCCTAGCGCCCCTAGAGGCCCCAACGCCGCAGCACTGTCGCAAAGGAAAGGAACTGGCCAACCTTAAAACTAAACTAAAAACTAAACATTTAAAACGCTAAACGATCAACATTTTGAGACAACAGGGAGAAAGGCAGCCATGTTATAACTTTCTGATGAGGAACTCAATCTGAAGGTTGCAGCCTCCGGATGTCGTATTTCTAAGCTGCATGCGTCATATTCATTCAGAATATTAACAATTATAAAGTTGACTATTATACTTAGTTAATCGTAAATTGTTGCAGTATGCTTATGACTTGCGTATGTAATGCTCAGTTTACCTTAATAACCCAGGCTTGATGACGTATGCAGCCTGCATATTTGACCTCCGGAGGCTGCAACCTTCCAATTGAGAAACGACCAGAAGTATTTCCTTGCCTTTTTCCAAACAAATATTGTTGCATCATCTCTCTCTCCCTCGCCACCAGGATTTTCCGCAATGGCGCTCGTTTTTCCTCTCTTTTGTGTGAAAATTGTCGCTCCAAATCCAAGTAAACCGAAGTGTTTATGTCTGCCGCTTTGTAATACGTCACGCGAGTGACAGGGGAACGCAGCAAATGAGAAAGAGAGAAGAGAGAAACGCTCGGATCTGATTGGTGAATGAATAGGGTTTGGTTTTACACTGTGTGAGTTTGAGAAAGTTTGACTGCTATAGCATACTGGATTGTAATGTAGATACCATAGCTACAGTAAAAGAAAGATAAATACGTGAACGCGGCATCTGAATACAGGGAACTATATGCAAGATAATCGCCGTCATTTATAAAGAAGATCGCATTTATGTATGAATCAAGATTGTGAGTTTATATAAAAAAAATTGCCTTAAAGGGGAATCGAACCCAGGTCGCCCGTGTCAAAGGTCCGTGACACTAACACGGTGCCACAGTATCACATAATAGAAGTTGCTCTCTACACTCGTTAAGTAGCCTCCAGCAAAATTCACGTTAAAAACAAATTGTGTGGAGGAAGTGACGTATGCCGTAAAGCAGTCGAATTTTGTAGTTTTTTTTGTTCTCTGGTTACTACCCGAAACCCTAAGTTTTAAAATATGAGTAAAAGTGATACAGACCCTGTCAGGCTATGATAGACATGTCATTCAACCTATTTAAAGTCGATGAACTATCACAGGGGTCTTGAAAATTTATTATGAAGGTTGAAAAATTACATGGTGTCGCTTTAAAGAAGAACATTTTCTGGAAGGCATTAAACTTTTGTGAAAATCATAAAAAAATGCTGGTGCTGGCTGGCAACTTTTTTTAAAAAATGCTGGCGGGGAAAGAGTTAATTTGCAGCTGTAGCTGATCAATTTAAATAACTGAAATACTAAAGTGTGCATATAATTTATTTATTATTCAATAAAGTGTAAATTAAAAACAAAGACTGACCAACTGGAAAATCAACAAAAAACTGGTTTGCTGGTCTAAGCTGGTCAGCCAGATCTAGTTCACTTATTTCATGGGGTTTGGGGCCTTTGGGAGACCAGCTTAAACCAACTCATACCAGCAAACCAGCTTGGTCCGGTTTGACTTGTTTTTTATCAGGAGGATGCAGCTAATTAGTTAATTGTATGCAACATGAATAAAAAAGTTTCAGCTATGAATATGTTTACTAAGTAAAGCTTAAATGAAAAAGGCCTTCAAGGACACATTTCAGTACGTGGAACAGAAAAAAAGAGGAACAGAAAGAAAGAAAATAGAGAGAGAGATGTTTTGAATCAAAATGAGTCACTTTGATAAGGTCTCCCAGCAGTTTGTTGGCTTCAGCGTAGGCTTTCTTCACCTCCTTGAACTTGTTTCCCAGACCCATGCTGTGGGCCTGAAAGTGGAGGTTGGTGTACTGGCCTCCTGGGATCTCATTTTCATAAACATCTGCATTACCAGACTTCATGGTGGCGGTGCAGTCAAAAGGAGCGTACAGACCACGAGCCACTTCCCAGTATTCACTGTAGTCAAAGACCTTGTCAAGGGAAACACCTGTGAAGCAGAAAAAAGTCTGTAAGCAGACCCATTACTGGTAATTACAGGTAATACACTGCTTCAAGTAGTCTTTCGGTCTACTGGTAAACTGCTTGTGTTGTTCAAGCAACCCAGCTGGTGTACAATATATCAGTTATGTAAATGTGCCCTTGAATAAATGTATTTTTATTTCTTTATGCCATTCCAGCATCCATGGCTATATCTATAGTGAGAAATGTTTAATCTAAACACACATTAATTAAGTTAGGGAAGGATAATTTGGCATCTCCAATTCAACTAACCTGCATGTCTTTAGACTTTGGGAGGAAACCAGTGTACCCAAAGTAAACCCAAACTGACACATGGAGAACACACAAAGAAAGACCTCTCAACCCAGCCGAGGCTCCAAATGGAGACTTTCTTGCTGTGTGGCAACAGTGCTTCCCACTTAGCCACAGTAATTATTTATTAATCATATATTATTCATTTTGCATAATATCCTTTTGATATCACACACGCTTTTACCGAAAATTACAATTTTAAATCCATTTACGAGCGAGTAATTACAGTCACTTAGTAATCTCCAAAGTTAAAGACAGAAATATGTCAATGATGGACAAGTCTGGCCTGCGAGCATCAATTTGGTGAAATTAATTACCCTGCCCTTTTTAATCCCATTAAGTAGTACATACAGGAGCATCGTCTCTAACCCTGCTTGGTGGGGACAATTGACGGACAGACACGTTGGCCATCCTAATCTGACACCTCTCCAAACACACCGTTAATTCATCAATGAAGGATCTCAATAAAGCCAGGCTGTAGTAATCAATGCTGATTTAATTAAGCCTGATGCCACGTGAGGCATCTTTCCAGTCTTGGGGCCACAAACACATTCATTACTAATACAATTATATGCCATTCATTGATAAGCTCCCTGCTATGACAATGCTGCCGGCTGGGTTTGTGTCAAACAGACACTACGGTAGCAACTGGTCCATTAAGTGATGTCAATGTCACTACGGTAGTTAAATGGCTGTAAAACCAGTCTGGAGGAATGAAAGAGTGTGTGTTGTGTGTACATGATTGTTTGTATGAAAGAGCTTGTGCAGATGGAAACATCCAGGGACAAAGCATCAGTTAATGACTCTATAGCATGACTCACATTAACACATTCAGAAAAGGTGCAAAAAAGCATCTCATGCATTTACACAGGTGTCACTATATTTCTCAGGATATGTCACAGACTTCCATTGTTTTCACACCAGAGTAATACAATTTTCTATTCCCTGACCTTGTTCTACCTTTTGAACATTTGCTGAAATTGTTAGATTAAAAAAAAAACAGTTGGACATACATTTTTACTAGTGGCACCAGCAAGTAAGTTTTTTACATTTAACTATTTGTGAAAATAATTTAAAATAAAAAGCACAGGCGGAAATCATAAAAGGGGTCGGTTTTCTGTGACGGGAAAGAAACGTAAGCCATCAACATCTAATAATTTCCGCGAGAGGCGCTCGGTTGCTTGTTCTCCCGACAGCATCAAGCTTCTCATGCTAAAACATTGACCCCAGAGGATCTTATGAAAACTTTACATTATTTTACTCAAAGTCAACGAAAATCGAGCAGGACCAAGACATTTTACAGCTGATCGCTGTGAAAATGTAAAGAGACGACGTCAAGTATAACCGCAGCAATGTGTTCTTAATATAACAAAGTAAGTGTTTTGGTTAATGCCATTAATGTTTATTTTTTAATCATTGTATACCACTAGTCAACTAAATAAATATAAAATGGTAAAGATGAATGCACATTTATACATTGATTTAATAGATTTATAGCATTTTGAAATAAAAACTGTCATGGATTTATTGCATTTTGTGGAAAAAAGAATTCGTTTTTATAATAAATCTTTGAAAATCAAGTTATGGATTTGATTTTTTAATGTTTTTATAACCTAAAGATGCTATGTGAAAGTTTGTAACAGAAAATAGTGGTTTTCATCTTGTCACTTTCTTGGTATAGAAAACAAGTTTTTACCGAAATTTGTCAAAATGGATTTATTGCGTTTTGGAACCAAACTCTTTAAATAATATAATGATACATACTTTAAATAACCATCTAAGTAGTAAAACAATACAATCTCAAAAGGGGCAAAAAATGCATTTTAAGTTTAGAAACATTTTGGGTCCCCTCTCTTTTGCCTCACAGTGGTTTGGTCCAGTGCCTGCTTTCCCCTTAACCTTGAGTCCACCATGTTAGCGATTATATAATGTTACCTAGCAAACAGTCATATACGGAAGCCGAGAGAGGTCGTGTACTATATTCATTTTTGCTTGCTTGTTTTCACGACTTCATTTCTCATTATCTCGAGATAACAAATGTTGTTTTCTCATAATCTCTACATAATTTTCTCGTGATCCCAAGATAACAAAGTTGTTTTCTCGTGATCTCGACATGCAGTACCAAAAGTTGTATTCTTGTGATGTGATTAAAGCTTACGTGTGCTTGATAGAACGTGTTGTTTTGTTTGTAGACAGCAAAAGCATATTTAGATTTGAAATATAGATTTGTCAATAATTGACAATTTGATAAATTTAGGGACCATCTCTAAGTAACTATATAATATACACGTTTGTACTTTAAACAGCATTTAAATGAAATTACCTAAAGTCAACAAACAGTCACAAAACCAACTGTACAGTATTCATATGGTTGTAAGCTATAATGCACATTTTTTTTGATTTTTAAAAAAAAAAATTCGAATAAACTGTTAAATATTATTGAAGATAGAAACGTGTATATTATTAATTTAGAGATGTTCCCTAAATTCACGAACATCAAACATACAACTTTATTTATTTTTTAAGTCTTAGCTACACGTTTGGTAACAGCGAAGACCCCAACTCATATGCATCAGCAGTTCACTTCAAAATACACAAAATATTGTGGACAGGAAACTACATTATGACATTTGGGTTATCATGTCAGGATAATGAGAAAACGTCTCGGTTACGTATGTAACCCTCGTTCCCTGAAGGAAGGGAACGGAGACGTCACGTCGTGACCGACGAATTGGGAACCGCTTCGCGGGTGACCTATCTACTTCGAGAACTATCAAAAACGCCAATGAACTTGGCATGCAGGTATTTGCATAATGCCGGCGCCGCCCCGCCAGGTGCGTATATAAGGCACAGGTGCATAATACCAAATCAGCTATATTATTGCTGAGAAGCCGAGCAACAGTGCCCGGCCTGAACAGCAATGGAACAGCAAACTGTGGCGACGGGACGTGACGTCTCCGTTCCCTTCCTTCAGGGAACGAGGGTTACATACGTAACCGAGACGTTCCCTTTCAGTCGGTCACTACGACGTCACGTCGTGACCGACGAATTGGGAATCCCTACCAAAACGCCACTGCAGCTGAACCCTTCCAGTGCCTGCAAAAGCCCTCCGCCCTCCACATAAGGGGCGGAACCTAAGGCGAAATGCAGAAGGCCGGTCACTACCTGTTCCTTAACCCACGATAGTGAAGCAGCGAACTGGGAGAAGCGTCTAAACTGAGCGGAGCTAGAACACTGCGGAAGCCATCCCCTAAGAAGGTTAAATGGATGACATAAAAATATATGAAACAACCGACAGGTTGCTCAAATAAAGTCTCTGAACAATACATGGTATGTTAAGAGATGCAGAGCAGGCTCTGCTAAGGAAAAACGTGGAGGATTAGAACCCCACGGACTATACACACAAATGAACCCCACGTAGGGGACAAATGTGGATGCCTAGCCTACACAGGTTTACAGAGAATACATCAGTGATAGGTTGACAGCGGATGCTCCGCAACACCAGCTATCAGGGCGGTGGAGGAGAGGCAAAAACAGTTTTTTAGACGTTTTTGCCCCGATGGCCTTCCATAATGGTGCAAATGTGCAGCACCAAAATAGAGGCTCCAAGCCGACACACGAGCCGACCCTCGGCATTCTTAACTAGTTAGTAGAAAGAACCCGAGTGGAAACCGGTTCGACACGAACACTATAGAATCTTGTGAACGTATTAGGTGTCGCCCAGCCTGCAGCTCTACAAATATCTGTTAGCGAGGAACCGCGAGCCAGTGCCCAAGATGATGCCACACTGCGAGTAGAGTGGGCACGTAAATTAAATGGACAAGGCACATTCTGCTTTTGATATGCAAGGGCTATAGTATCCACAATCCAATGGGACATCCTCTGCTTGGTGACAGCTTTTCCTTTCTGCTGACCACCGTAACAAACAAAGAGCTGATCTGAGGTCCTAAAACTTTGCGTCCTGTCTATATACACACGTAGTGCACGAACAGGACATAACAAAGCCATGGCTGGTTCTGCCTCCTCCAAAGGCAGTGCTTGGAGATTCACCACTTGATCTCTAAAAGGAGTGGTGGGAACTTTGGGCACAAAGCCGGGCCGGGGTCTCAGTGTTACGCTGGATGCAGCCGGCCCGAACTGAAGGCACGATTCATCGACCGAAAATGCATGAATATCCCCTATCCTCTTAACAGAAGCCAAAGCAAGGAGAGTTAAAGTTTTCATTGTAAGAAACTTAACACTCACACTATGCAGAGGCTCGAATGGGGCTTCCTGGAGTGATTTCAGCACCAAGGACAGGTCCCAAGGAGGAATAGAGGGGGGACGCGAAGGATTCAGTCTTCGAGCGCCTCTGAGAAATCTAATGACTAGGTCGTGCTGACCCACTGTTCTACCGTTTACGGGTGAATGGTGAGCTGATATCGCAGCGATATCGACTTTAATAGTGGATGGTGACAGCCTATTCTCCAAGCGACGCTGGAGATATAATAGCACAACACTAATCGGGCATTCTCGGGGGTTTTCACTTCGGGAAGAACACCAGTCGACAAACAGGTTCCATTTAAGCGCGTAAGCCTGTCTCGTAGACGGCGCTCGCGCAGCAGCAATAGTGTTAGATACCTCTTGCGGTAAATCACTCATATCCTCCGTGCCCCGTCCAGAGACCACACATGGAGGTTCCACAGGTCGGGGCGCGGGTGCCATAATGTGCCCTCTTGTTGAGAAAGAAGGTCCTTCCTCAGGGGAATCTTCCACGGAGGGGCTGTCGCGAGGAGAGAGAGTTCTGGAAACCAGCTCCTGGTTGTCCAATACGGTGCCACCAACAGCACGCTCTCCTCGTCCTCCCGGATTTTGCATAAGGTTTGCGCAATGAGGCTCACCGGAGGGAACGCGTATTTGCGCATGTTTCGCGGCCAGCTGTGTGCCAATGCATCCACGCCGAGCGAGTCGTCGGCTAGTGAATAGAACAGGCGACAATGGGTCGTCTCTGGGGAAGCAAACAGATCTATCTGCGCTTTGCCGAAACGTCTCCAAATTTGCTGAACCGCAATGGGGTGGAGTCGCCATTCGCCGGGACGCGCAGCCCGAGAGAGCGCATCCGCCTCTACATTGAGCGTGCCCGGGATGTAAATGGCACGAAGAGACCTCAAATTCTTCTGACTCCAAGTGAGGAGGTGACGGGCGAGATGCGACAGGTGACGCGAGCGTAAACCGCCTTGACGATTGATGTACGCCACGGTCGCAGTGTTGTCTGTACGAACTAATACATCATTGCCCCGTAACTCGTTGCTGAAACGGACGAGCGCAAGATATACAGCCCACATTTCCCGGCAGTTTATGTGCCAATGCAGCTGGGGTGTCGTCCAGACCCCCGAAGCCGCAAGCCCATCGTACGTGGCCCCCCACCCCGTGTCTGACGCATCTGTGCATACTATCGCGTGCCTGGAGACCTGTCTCAGAGGCACACCGGCTCGGAGAAACGCACGGTCTGAACACGGAGTGAAAGTGCGACGACACGCAGGTGTAATGATAACACGGTGAATGCCGTGCAACCACGCTCTCCTCGGGACTCGATCGTGAAGCCAACGCTGAAGCGGTCGCATATGAAGCAGTCCGAGCGGAGTTACAGCTGCGGCTGCTGCCTTATGCCCCAAAAGCTTCTGAAATTGTTTCAGCGGGACCGCGCTCTTGCTCTTGATTGTATTCAGGCAAGTCATAATCGACTGTACACGCGCTTCTGTTAGACGAGCTGTCAAATCGATCGAGTCCAGTTCCATACCGAGAAAAGAGATTCTCTGCACGGGGCAAAGCTTGCTCTTTTCCCAGTTGACCCGAAGACCCAAACGAGCGAGGTGTTTTAAAGTTAAATCTCTGTGATCGCACAGCGTCTGACGTGTTTGAGCTATTATTAGCCAATCGTCCAGATACGCGAGAATGCGCACACCTCTCTCTCTCAGGGGTTGTAAAGCCCCCTCCACTACTTTGGTGAATACACGGGGCGACAGAGAGAGCCCGAATGGGAGGACTTTGTACTGGTATGCTCGCCCCTCGAACGCAAAGCGGAGAAACGGCCTGTGTCGGGGGAGAATCGATACGTGAAAGTACGCGTCCTTCAGGTCGATAGATGCGAACCAATCGTTTGGACGAATGCATGGAAATATGCGTTTGGGCGTCAGCATTTTGAACGGCATTCTGTGAAGTGCACGGTTCAGCGAACGCAGGTCCAGGATCGGTCGCAAGCCGCCGCTTTTCTTGGGTACAATAAAGTAAGGGCTGTAAAACCCCGACCTCATCTCGGCTGGAGGGACCGGCTGAATCGCGTCTTTCGCCAATAAGACAGCGATCTCCGCACGGAGGACGTGCGCATCGGCAGCTCTCACCGTAGTGAAACGAACGCCGGAGAATTTGGGGGGACGCCGGGCAAATTGGATCGCATAGCCGAGACGAATCGTGCGTAAAAGCCAACGCGACGGGCTGGGAAGCTGTTCCCACGCCCCCAGATACCGTGCGAGAGGGACTAAAGGCACGATCGGTGTACCCGCGGCGGGCGCAACGGAGGTGATCGCCGGTGTGTGCGTAACGGCCGCACCGACAGCAGTGTTGTGTGTGATAACACTCACCTGAGTCCGTTGCTGGGTGGTTGAGTAAGGGAGGCTCTGCTGAAGACACCTCACACCACTCGATGCACCCTCTGGCGAAGGAGGAGGGAGACGATGGGTTATGAGCCCGTAGCTGTCTCCTACCGGCTGAGAGCGCGGTGGGGTTATGAGCCCGTGCGTCGCTCTCGTTCTCCTCTGATGAGTCGGAGAACGAGGGGGGGTTATGAGCCCTCTCGTATCTCCGGAGCTCATCTGAAGACCTAGAGATGGAAGTGGAATTCGCTCTTTTTGTGGATTTGTGGGTGCCGACTGAAAAGTCGGCGGAACAGAAAAATGAAACAAAAGATTCCCCAACCGGCCCTCCTCCGGTGGGGGGAGTGGTGCCTTCACCATCTCCCGAAGAGCGATCCCCTCCATCTCTAGGTCGCCCGTCTCAGGGCCGCTTTGATCTTCTTTTACCACCCTTTGCAGCGGGCTGAGCGGGCGGGGCGGGCTGCTGACGACCGGTTCCTCGCTTCTTAGAAGAGCCCCGGGGAGGAACGGAGGCGGCCGCCGCAGGACGCCCTCGGCGAGGAGCAGGCTGAGGCGCCGACGTGGATGGGGCAGGCGCAGGACGCTTCCGACGTGGCATGATCTGAGCGATGGCCTCAGTCTGCTTCTTGGCCGCGGAGAATTGCTGGGCAAACTCCTCGACCGTCTCGCCGAACAGGCCGGTCTGGGAAACCGGAGCATTCAGGAGCCGGGTTTTATCAGCGTCCTTCATGTCCGCCAGACACAGCCAGAGATGGCGTTCCTGGACTACCAGGGTAGACATCGCACGCCCGACGGCGCGTGCGGTGACCTTGGTCGCACGAAGCGCCAGATCAGTAGCCGCACGGAGTTCCGAGAACTCCGCCGAGTCGTGACCTCCCGCGTGCAGATCCCTCAGAGCCTTAGCCTGATGGACCTGCAGCAATGCCATGGCATGCAGGGCAGAGGCTGCCTCCCCACAAGCCTTGTAAGCAGCACCGGACAGCGCCGAAGACTGCTTACAGGCCCGTGAGGGGAGAGTAGGCTGGTCCCGCCAGGAGGAAGCGACACCGGCCGGACACAACTGCATCGCGACCGGGCGCTCCACGGACGGGATACCAGTGTACCCCTTGGCATCTCCACCCTCGAGAAAGGTGAGAGGTGAAGGCTGATACGGCCGGTTCCGGGCGGAAAACGGGGTTTTCCACGACCGCGTCAGCTCTTCATGCACCTCGGGGAAGAAAGGCACCGGGGGCGAGGACTGAGAAGCCCTGGCACCCCCGAAGAACCAATCATCGAGGCGGGACGGTTCAGGTGGGGGAGGTTTAGTCCACTCCAAGCCGACCGCCTCCGCCGCCCGAGCGAGCATGGCTGCCATCTCAGGGTCGAACGCAGAAGCCGCAACCTGGCCCGAAGGCGGGAGCGGATCCGGATCGACGTCTGAGGCTGACAACCCCCCCTCCGACGTTACGGTGGATATCGCGTCAGGTGGAGGCTCGACAGAGCGCGAGGACACCGTAGAACACGGGCCACTCGTCTCCATCGGGACCTCCGCTGGCAACGGATCAGGGCGCTGGGAGCTACTGGACGAACCAGCAGACCGACCCAGCACCGTTATACGGAGGTCATCCTTCGCAAGTCTGGTAGCTGCGCCCTTAGCAGCACCAGACTGGGAAGGCGGGGGCCGTTGCCGGAGGAACGACACCCGTCTCCGCAAATCCGCCATAGTCATACCCTCACAGATGGGGCATGAGCTATCACGCAACGCTGCCTCTGCGTGCTGGAGCCCCAGACACGAAAGACAACGCTTGTGGCCATCCTGGGGGGCGATAAACACACCGCATCCAGAAACAGAACACGGACGGAAATCCATCTTTAAAAAGACGACCCCGACCGTGACACGAATGAGTGGCTGTCTTTAAAAAGACACAAAGCTCAAACGTGCTGCTCTTTCAGGGAAATCACTCTTTTGTGCGAGCTGGTGAAACACACAGGGAGAGGCAAACGCACTCACTCGAACTCAAGTCCTAAATTAAGAGACAGAGAGAGAGAGAAAGGGTGGAAAAAAACACTGCGAGCCTCCGCTGAGGTGTCGTTGCCCAACCAACTTCAGCAAGCTGAGACTTTTCTTCCCAGAACAGGATCTACGAAGATCAGATTTGGAATAGCTTCTCGTGAGCAGATGTCTGCCGGCTTCGAAGCAATAAAGCTGATTTGGTATTATGCACCTGTGCCTTATATACGCACCTGGCGGGGCGGCGCCGGCATTATGCAAATACCTGCATGCCAAGTTCATTGGCGTTTTTGATAGTTCTCGAAGTAGATAGGTCACCCGCGAAGCGGTTCCCAATTCGTCGGTCACGACGTGACGTCGTAGTGACCGACTGAAAGGGAACAACTTTTGTTATCTCGAGATCACAAGGAATTAAGTGGATGACCTCTCTCGGTTTCCGTACATTACACTTAAAATTTAGTTAAAACTTCATTGGTTGCTGGATTGTAATAAAAAAAAAAAGTTGTAATAAATAAATGGTTTTGAAGAAAAAAATCTTAGGCTGTCCTCTGTGTTCACACATCATTACAAGTACAATTCTGGCTGTATCATTTATGTCCCCTTTAAAAAGTTGCTCTTGAAATTGTATGTTTATTGTCTCACCCATCTGATAGATAATTTACGCCCATGACTGAAACTTTTACAAACATAATAGTAGCTCCATTTGAATTTGGTTGGACTTCACAAGGTATGCCACCATCTTAAGTGAAATTTTAATCAAAAGTGAACATATTTAGTTTGAAGGGCACCGAGAACGAATATAAGGGAACATTGATACATCACTTCACCAGAAGTGTGGAAATAAAATGTGCATAATATCACTATGCCTGCTGCAGCCATGTTAAATCAGCAATGTCCTTGATTATTACGCCGGAATGAGAGTATAGTCCTAACCATATCTGCCTAGAAAATCACAACCTTAATTTTTCCCTTAACTACAGAAGGGTCAAGTTTTAAATAGGAAAAATATTGAAACTCTTTGGGGTTTTTTTGCGCGATGCTAATGGTCTAATTAGATTCAATGGATTATGCTAAGCTATGCTAAAAGTGCTAGAGCCAGACCTGGAGATCAGCTTAATGGATTCCAAAACGGTAAGAATCAAATATTTAACTCTAAGGGAGCTGGAAAATTAGGATATTTTTTTTAAAAAAAGGGGAATGTCCCTTTAAATAAGCGTGCAAGTGTTCTTACATTTTGTTATTATTATACAAACTAGTGTAAAACTGATGAGAAGCAGCTGTTGTGTCATTGTTCTGTGATTTACCTCAGGATATTTACTGTTGTGCATACAGTAGGAAAGCAATGAGATAAGCATACATAGTTAACCAAACAAAAACTTATTCTCGGCATAAGACAGCTTAAATCGGTTAATAGTCAATTAATAGCTGCAATGGTGAAATAAATATGGAAAAATATATGAAGCTCATGGAGGGATAACCAAATAAAAAGCCAAACTAAGCTTAGCATTTTCTGCTGAGCTGTGAGGTCAAAACTATTTGTTCAAAGTGTGCCCAGTATTAGTCAGTGTTACATCAATGAAGACTGGCACAAAGAACTTCGATAAGACAAAAAGAGTCTTTTAAAAGACATTGATGGTCTTTGTGAAAACGAACGCAAAGGCTCTCGAGGGGATAGGAAAAGGTTGCTTGTGAAAGTGAGTCCAAAATTGTCTGTCCGCTGAGATTTAAAGACAGAGAGAACAAGTGACAGATGGAGCACGAGAGGAAAGTGTTAGTAAGGGGCTTGAAAAACTGGAACAAATACACATGAAAGGGGGAGAAAAGTAAGAAAAGGGTAGAACGCACAGCAACAAATGAGTGTAGGCGATGAAAAACGATGGGCATGAAAGAAAAAGCGATTGAAGACTGAAAGAAAAGCAATTATGCCACTTTTTTGCTTTTAGATCCAAAAGATGTCTCTTTTGTTTTTGTAATCCTTGAGAATAAAACAGGTGATTATAGCCATTGAACATTATATTTGAAAACCCACGTCTCGTATTGACTTCTATCATGCCTAAAAGAAAGAAAATGGAGGTGAGTATGTGAGATAACAACAATAAAACCCAATCGAGCAGCAATATACTGTAAAATAAGGAATGAAAAAATGAGGGATGTTTAAAAGCAAACTGCAAATATGGAGCTTAGCCAGAAAGCCCAAATCAATGGTAGGGCAGCTTGAAGGAGCAACACGTGCAAAATATAATAATGCAACAAAAGAAGAGAGAATGGGGGGCAAACGAGAACAAAATCTGATGTAAAAGAACCTTTAACAATGGTAATACAGAAAAGGTGGGCGTGACATTAATCACAAACGGCCTAAGCTTGTGGGAAGAGACAGTGAGCTAATGGTTTACCTGTGCTAGACTGCTACACCGGCAACTAAATTAACCAGCGCAATACACTAGAGAGCACAAGCGACACATACACAAAGACAGAGAGAGAGAGAATGAGGAGTTTTTGTAAAACTAGAGGTCTGCAGTGACCAATTACCTCAACAGATGTTCTCATGAATGAATCAAACTGTAGCTTATTCTCAAAACACAAGCACACACCTGTATATTACACTCACGCTCGGGATTTAGCTGAGAACAAACAATAAATAAAACACTGCACTGAAGAAAAAAATCATATCAACATTAGTTTTTGCTTTACGAATTAAGTTAAATAACTTCAACTTGTTTATGAGTTATGTCAAATATATATACTAGTCAAAACCTAATAGTAGCTTCAATAAAGAAATTTTTTTTCAATTAAGTTCAAATTGACCAATTTGATTCAACTTGCAGGCAGCATTCCACAATTTTCTTTAAGATATCGCTGCTTATTCCTCATTTCTGCATAGCAACACTCTGACACCCAGAACACCCTAGAAACCACTTAGCAACACCTTAATCATTGCGCCCAAGTAACTGACCAAACCACTCCAGCAATTGCAGAGCAATGGAGTAAAAAACACCCAGAAAATTTTAGCATTTGCACAGCAACACTCTAAAACCATAGCAACCGCTTAGCAACACCATAGTAATCGACAAAACCAGCCAAGCAATCACATGAGAACACAGTAAAAACACACAGAAAACTTTACTGGCTGCATAGCAACACTCTAACACCCAGAACGCCTTGCAACCACTTAGCAACACCATAATCATTGCCCCTAGTAACTGACCAAGCCGACGTAGCATTTGCAGAGCAATGCAGAAAAACCACAAAAAATTGCGTTTGCACAACAACACTCTAACACCCTAGCAACTGCTTAGCAACACCCTAGTAATCGACAAAACCAGCCAAGCAATCATATATGAGAACACAGAAAAAACACTCAGAAAACTTTACTGGCTGCATAGTAACACGCTGACACCCAGAACACCCAGAACACCCTAGCACCCACTTAGAAACACCTTAATCATTGTGCCCAAGTAACTGACCAAACCACCCTAGCAATTGTAGAACAATGCAGTAAAAACACCCAGAAAATTTTTGCGTTTGCATAGCAGCACTCTAACACCCTAGCGGCCGCTTAGCAACACCCTAGTAAGCGACAAAACCAGCCAAGCAATCATATATGAGAACACAGTAAAAACACTCAGAAAACTTTACTGGCTGCATAGCAACACTCTGACACCCAGAACACCCTAGCAACTACTTAGCAACACCCTAGTAATCGAAAAAAACAGCAAAGCAATCACATGAGAACACAGTAAGGGCTCAGTCACACCAAAAGCGTTTATGGCAGTTGCAGGCGCCTTTTTTGAATGATATTCTATGGGCAGGGCGCGTTTGCGCGCTGTTTATGCGCGCCGAGCGCCTTGCGGTTTTCTGCCGCCTGCCGCGCACGCGTTTTTGAAGGAGCGCTGAGAGTGGAGGAGCGCCTGACGTCATTCGCGTCTTCCATTGTCCAATCAAATGAGGGGAGAGGCGGGCCTTACGTTGTGGCGAGGGAAGTTTACAGTTGCTTTGAAGAACCGGACTCCACTCGCTCACTCTCTCTGCGTGTTTGTGCTCCTCTTATCCTCAAACAAGGTCAGAGCAAGCGCCCTCTTTTTAAAGTTTCTGCTAATATGACAGTTAACAGCAAAAGAGCGCTCACGCTTCAATATTTGATTGACAAGACAGCTGACTCGGTGGTTGCTTAGCAATATGAAAAGCCGCGCTGCACTGCTCTTTTTTAAAAAAGGCAGTGCGTCGCGCCTTGCGTTTGCAGGCGTTTAAAGCGCTTTTGGTGTGACTGAGCCCCAAAACACTCAGAAAACTTTACTGGCTGCATAGCTACACACTGACACCCAGAATACCCTAGCAACCACTTAGCAACACCCTAGTAATCGACAAAACCAGCCAAGCAATCACATGAGAACCAGAGCCATAGAGAAACAGAGTTGTACCAACGGAAGTCCAGAAGCTCATCTGCTGGTATGTGGCTTGTTAACATGTTTTACGCTGCCTTTAGCCACTTTAAAATGCATCACACTGTACTAATGTAAGTTTATAATGTTATGCTTGTTTATAATGTAGAAAGTGAATGTGCTGTGAATGTAACTCATAGTGATTTAATTTATAAATATACAAAGCACAACATTAAAAAAGACTTTAATATTAATTTATTTTAATTTATTATAAATTTTAATAATATTTCTGGCTTAGTGTAGTTTTCTTTTTGTTGTTAATATAAACATCTGATGGGAATAACATCATCATCACTTTAAATGATTAATAATTTCTTAACTATGTAAGTATACATTTGACAAGTTATTAATAAATACATTTATTTTATTTTATTTATTAACCAGCAAAACCACAGTGTTAAAAACATTCCACCCATACGTTGATGCATAAATATGCACTTTATACCACCATCACTTTTTTTAGCCTCTCTAATTACACTTTATTTACAATAATGGATGAATCTCCCTTTAGAAAACGAAATTTACCAATACAAGGCTGTTAGTGGTTTGTTGTGTGTTGCTAAAGTTATCAACAGCTTGTCCTAGCCTGACCCGTTTTCTACTAACACCCCCTAAATGTACTAATTAAATTAGAAATAATGCACTAAACACACTGATGCATAAAGTCATTCGATTCACATGTATTGCTAACATACAATCTTTTTTGTCAAGCGTATTAAGTCTTAAAGGGGACATTCCATGAAAATCAGACTTTTTCCATGTTTAAGTGCTATAATCGGGTCCCCAGTGCTTCTACCAACCCAGAAAACATGAAAAATAGCAACCCTGTAACTTTGTTTTGGTAAGGCTCTCTCTGCAAGCATGTGAATAAATAGGTCATGCGGATTTCGCTCCCCCCATGACGTAGGTAAGGGCTCCAATTATAATGATACCGCCCCTTCAACTGCGCTATCCAACCATGAACGGCCTCACGAGTGCGATAGACAGAGAGAAAGAATGACTGACAGCACGACGCGTTTGTATTCCATCAAACACAAACAGGAGCCTACAATCTTATAACTTGTAGTTTTAATAATCTTTCTAAAGATTGAATCAACGTTCTAAAGGATTAACGTTACCTTAGTGCAAGAGAGAGAGAGCGAGTGAGCGAACGAACGAGAGAGAGAGAGCAACGCGACGGTTCGCTTTCAAGCAAGTTATGTTGTTTAATATGTTTCTCTGAAGTTTATATAAATGAACACGAGGATTAATGCACTGCACGAGACAGAGTGAGTGAACAACGCGTATTCACTATCATACACAATAAGTAAATATGTTGTTTAATGTTTCTCTGAAGTTTCAAATGAATGAGGAGTTACAAAATAGATGAGAGACTGACAGAAACGTGAATGTGTTCAATATGTGTGCACAATAAACTTAAACATGTAATTTGATCTGTTTCTCTAAAGTTTAAGCATTAAACGTGTTGTTTTATTACAGATCATTTAAATCTGCTCGTGTGGTTTGGTCAAAAAGCAAACTTCTGAGTGTTTGTGGACGTGTATTTTATTGTAACATGCTAAAACTCATTATGCCTGTTTAAAACAAGGGCAACATGACACCTTAAGTCTTTATTTTTATTCCACAATGTTCCCCATTTACTGATAAACATGTATTTAGTATGCATAAAACAGATAATTGACTTTTTAAACTTGTTCATCTTTATAATGCTTAACATCGCTCACAAACTTCTTTCGTGAGAGAATCTCCCTCGATGTTCTGTCAGCTCTACAGCGGGAGCGCTTGAGACTCCGCCCACCTGAGCAGCTCGTTTGGATTTAAAGGGATACACACAAAAACGGTGCATTTTTGCTCAGCCCCATAAATTGCCTATTTTAACATGCCACAATAAATTACCTATATGGTATTTTGAGCTAAAACTTCACATATGTACTCTGGGGACATCAAAGATTTATTTAATATCTTAAAAACGTCTTCTGGAATGTCCCCTTTAAAACTTGTATTAAGTTCAACACATTCAATCTTTCTAATGCAACTCTATGGAGCTGACTGTGACTTCCGGGAACTTTGGAGAGACTCCGTGGTCCGCCATTGCTGTAAAAAAAAAACGTTCCATTGGAGTGAACGGACTTGACGTAACTCTATCCTTCTATGGCTCTGATGAGAACACAGTAAAAACACCCAGAAAACTTTACTGGCTGCATAGCAACACTCTGATACCCAGAATACCCTAGCAACCCCCTAGTAATCGACCAAACCAGCTAAGCAATTACCTGAGAACACAGTAAAACACCCAGAAAACTTTACTGGCTGCATAGCAACACTCTGACACCCAGAATACCCTAGCAACAACTTAGCAACCCCCCATCAACCGTCCTATCATCTTTAGTTCTTAAACTACCCCCTCTTGTTTCCCTTTATTTTTATTTATTTATTTGTTTACTGCTGTGCTTAAAGAGAGTCATAAAGACAGTTTTGTATGAAGCCGTTACAATCGAGATACACAAGATGAGCCTCTAATAACTGTAACAGTGGTCATTATCTAACCACACTGCCTCAGAGGAGCAGTACAGCAGACGAAAGAGGGATGAGGATAAGACAGAGAGGAAGAGGATCGACTCCACATTGAGGGTAATAATTGGAGGAAGGTGAAATAAATGTGTACTGTAAACAGGGCAGCAGGAAGAAAGAGTCTCTCACCTCCTTTCCTTTTATTCTCAGTCATTAGTCTTTGTCCGGTGTGTGTCAACATATTTCCCACTATGCTCCTGGAAGTCTTTTGTTTAACATGCCTCTCACAACACACCAATTATCTCTCATTCACACACACATTCAGTGAAGCTACAGCACACATAACTGTAAAAATTTACTATTTTATCGATATATGAAGACAGCGTCTGCTGTGTCCTTTGATTAATGAGCTTAGTGACTTAGTGACTAATTAGACATCATTAATCAAACGAAGCCAACTGTAACTTAGACAATGTTCAATTGATCACAGGCAGCCTGTTGGACCACGGTGCACACATCCTGACCTACATGATTAACTCTTCGGCCAAAAATATACTCTAACTACTGTTACACTTTAACTTTTAACAAAATCTTTGTCTCTTTGAGTCAACGTGCATTTGTGTGTGTTTAAAATAGCATTTCTTGTCTACACACCGGTATCAAGTTTGGTTCCTCTCGTGCAGGCTACGATGGCACCCATGCTCGGTTGAGAGGTCATGCCGGCCATCGAGTCAACCGCCACGTCTACTATATCAGCGCCTGCTTCCGCGCAGGCCAACATAGCTGCCACGCCCGCGCCAGCTGTGTCGTGAGTGTGGACGTGGATGGGAATGTCAGGAAACCGGTCCCGCAGCGCTCCGATCAGCAAGCGGCTGGCTTCAGGCTTCAGCAGGCCAGCCATGTCCTGAAGAAAGAAGATAAGAGTGTTGTTTTCAACCAGAAAATAACAGAAAATTCCTGTTACGAAGATTACTGCGCCATTACGGCCGCTCGAAAAGAAAAGGAAACGAGGAAGAAAAACAAAATTACGGAGAAGAAACAGGTACTGTCAATGGCGTTAGTCATTACACTCTTCAGTGACTTTCAAACACAGCTGAAAATAACATGCTAAGGGTTTTGACACTAAAACAGTCCTTCACCTCTGCCTTTGTAAGTGTACATTTTTCAGGTTATTATTGTGTATTTTGCTCAATTCACGTGTAATCTACCTTAATGGACAGTATGTGTGTTCCAGCCTTGACTAGCTCATTAGCCAGGTCCATGTAATATTCCAGTGAGTATTTCTGTCTCATGGGGTCAGAAACGTCTCCTGTGTAAGAGATGGCCGCTTCCACCACGCCCCCTGCCGCACCGGCTGCTTCCATACCCAAAAGCATGTTGGGAATGTAATTCAATGAGTCGAAAACACGGAAGATATCCATTCCGTTCTCTTTGGCCACCTCACAGAATCTAAAAAGAGAAATGTAAAGATAAATAGAAAGCACTGGGAATTAAAGGGACAAAGTCGGACAAATCCAAATATCATGTTTGAGAGGGACTTTGAAAAAATAGCCAACTTTCTTCAAAATATCCCCTTTTGGGTTTTACAGAAGAAAGTCAGACAGGTTTGGAATGACATCAGGTTGAGTAAATGAACTAAAGAGAAAAAAGTTTTGTACTACAGCCAATTTCTTTATAACAGTTATGAATGGTGCAATTTATACTGAATAAAGAGACATTTGGATAAATGTGCATTCAATCACAGCCAAGAGTTACTATTGATTTTTCTTAATGCGTAGGGTTAGTGTTTATTCAACTTCTGACTCACACATATAAACAATAGTAATTGTGCAACACTAATAACATACAGGCCTAGTTAAGAGATTACTGGTATGTGTGTGTTATATTGTGAGGCAACTTTGCCCTACAGCAGGGCTTTCAAAGTGTGGGGTGCACCTCCCCTGGTTGAGGCGCGCAGAGTGGTGAGAAATATGCAATGTATATATACACATTTTTACATTTACAATTAACTACAAAACATCTAACTAAACTACTGAGTCAACATGCAGAAAATACAGTGGATTAATATTTTAAATGTACTAGTTTAGGTTCAAAACTATGCGCACAAAATGAGAACTACTGTTGTATTTTGTGTGTTTAAGATTGGGTTTTGTTAAGACAATGGTTTAAACTTCTCTGAATTATAATTTTGTCATTAATTACTCACACTTATGCTGTTCAACACCCGTAAGACCTATGTTCATCTTCGGAAAAAAAATTATGATTTTTTTATGAAATCCGAGAGCTTTCTGACACCCATAGATAGCAACGCAACTGACAATTTTCAAAGCAAATTTTCAAAAGTAAAGAAGACATTGTTAAAATAGTTTGTGTGTAAAGTGATACAATTTTATTACTCTGACGCATATTAACGAAAGCAAAGCATTCTCGTGTTAAACAGCGGTATTGTGCATGAGCCTTAACATGTAAAGAGTTTCGTTGCAAAACGAGATAAATCCGTTTTTTTAATTGTTCAGAAATCTCGTTTTTTGGTTGTGGATTCCAATTAATTTCAATGCAACTGCAGTTGGTTTGTTTTGATTTAAACCTTCATAACTTAAAAAATACAGCTAAGTAGCACCATAAAACAAAATAATAACATTATAACATAATAATAAACATGTTTTGACAAAAATGTTAAAAAATGGATTTATCTCGTTTTGCAACGAAACTCTTCATGTCTTTATCGGCCGCTCAATAGATTCGTCTGCCAAACTGCCGCTAATAGGGCATCTAAATATATCCTGTCTGGAAAAACCAGGCTAAAGTCTCATAATCTAATTATAAGATAATGAGCATCAATGTTGTATTTTTACCATTAGCTTAACTATGATTTTAATCTTTGACATGACCTTACTTATTCAATATTAATATTATACAAAGATATCAAGATTATTTTTCATAGAATCTTCTTTACATGATTATATAAATTGCTTTTATAGACAAATAATTAGATTAATTTTGGTTATTAATTTATTTAAAGCCATAGTTTGGATGAATTTATTATTTTTTTGTAATGTGAAAAAAAAAAAAAAATATATATATATATATATATATATATATATATATATATATATATATATATATATATATATATATATATATATATACGGTATATATATATATATATATATACGGTATATATATATATATATATACGGTATATATATATATATATATATATATATATATATATATATATATATATATATATATATATATATATATATATATATATATATATATATATATCAGTTAAGGAACTGTAGGGATTAATAAAGACATTTAAAAAAAGCTATCAATATCTTTATAGTGACATCACGCGAATGAGTGTGATCATGTCTAAAAACGTGTTTAAATCATTGTTATATGAGTGAGAAAAGGAACAACAACAATGTTATGGCAAGGCAAAATTTATACACAGTTAAAAAACATAATTGTCTTATTGATCTCCGGTAAGTTTGCCATAGTGATGTCATGTGAGAGGGTGGGGCCACGTGTAAAATCATCTTCTGTCTGAGGCCGTTTTGTCTGATGCTGTTTTGTCCGATGCCTTGTTGTGCGAGACTTCCCGTTTAGTCTGAGGCCGTTTTAGCAGATGTCTAATTGAGTGAGACATGATGCCTTTTTGCCCGATGTCTAATTGAATGAGACCTGATGCCTTTTTGTCTGAGGCTGTTTCACCTGATGCCTTTTAGTCCGAGGCAATTTTGCCTGATGTCTGATGTGTGAGACTTTAGACCTGACCATGTTTTTCTGAGAACTGATGCTTTTCAGTATGAGGCGCAATGCCATTTTATCTGATACCTGAGTACTGACACTGAGGTCTGAGGATGTCCTAAAATGCAGTGTTGTAATGTTACGAAGTAAAAATACTTCGTTACTGTACTTAAGTAGAAATTTCACGTATCTGTACTTTACTTCGCTATTTAAATTTATGTCAACTTTCACTTTTACGCCACTACATTTTCTAGATAAAATGTATACTTTTACTCCGATATATTTCCACTAAGCATATTCGTTACTCGTTACTATAAAATCAGAAGAAATGTGTGCGACCTCAATAAGGGAGGTTTTGGCGAATCAGTGCTTCTAGATTGCATTAGGCACGCTCCGCACACTCTATTTCACACACACTCTATTTTAGCGTAGTGTTGCCAAAGGATGAGGAAGCACAACTGTAACTGCAATGAAAGTACCTACTGGAGGACCTCCCGTTATCGTAATCGACCACCCCGACGGTAAACAGGGTGAGAAAGCTAACGTTATACACCCGTTGCCGTATTTGTAAGAAATGTTTTTGTACATTGGAATTAAAGATTCCCGATTACCGAATAAAGTGCCTCTTATGCTACCGAAAATCACTTACATTCTGTCATTTAAAAACTCCCCGTCCAACCTGAAGAATCACATCAAGGTACGTTAAAATAATAGTTATTAAGTAAAGCCACAATGTCAATGTGATTAAACATTAGTTATCATAAGCCGTATTGGATAATTATCTGTCTAATGTGATGGCCAGGCGCACATGTTTAATAAACGTCAACGTTACACCGCTGATTTTCCCATGAATTTATTTAATTCACAGAGAACTCTCAACTTAAACACTCTTAACTGTTTATGGTAACATTATAGCATAACTGCCGGCCGAATATTCCCTCCAGTAGGCTAATGTTAGATTGAGAATAAAAAAAAAAAAACTGCTAGTTAATCAGTGGCAGGTTAGAAAGAAAGTGTTAAGGACTGTATTCACGTCTTCAAAAGCATCATACGTTTTGTCAAACTTGAGATTTCCTTTTATGTTAATTAACTCAAAACTAAGTGGTTATAGGATAATGTTGTGCTAATGTTATACATTGTGAATGTACACTTGCATTGTTGATCAAAGTCACAGTGCTTTCATTCTCACACAACGAGCTGGCGTTTTTTTCTTAGTAAAGCAGCTAACTTAAAGGGATACTCCACTTTTTTCAAAAATATGCTCATGTTTTGATAGAAATAAGTTATTATTATTTTTCATTTTTACCTGAAGTTTATACAAAAGTGAAATTTCTGCTTTTTTATTTGATGTCAGCTCTAAAAATATGCTGTTTATTCTTTGAACTTAAGAGAATTGTGCCTGAAAAGTCCTGGAAAAAACAGATTTTTATTTGATGATTGAGATTAAGAAGATAATGGGAACCCTGAATATGCTTTACTATAAGAAAGCCACAATAAAGTTCACAATCAAAGTTCTAACCGCTTGCTTTAAAAAAAAACTTTTTACTTTTACTTCAAATACTAAAGTACATTAAATATCAGAAAATTACTTTTGATACTTAAGTACAGTATATATCAGATACTTTAAGACTTTTACTTGAGTAATATTTTAAAAGACAAATTTAACTTCTACCAAAGTCTTTTTCTAGTACAATACTTGTACTTTTACTCAAGTACTGCTTTCTAGTACTTTATACAACACTGCTAAAATGTACACCGTACATGAGGGTAAGTAATTATTGAAGAGGGTCAGGAATTCTGGGATTAACAAACTATTTAAGTCTGGACGAAATTCTAAAAATGCAAAGAGGTCTGTGTGTAAAAAATAAATATGTTAAAGCCCATAAACTTCAACAGAAGTCAATGTAAAATCAGAAACCTGATAGAAAAGCGTGCGTGTAGTGTGATCTTACTTGAACACAGCATTATCGGGGTAGTTGGTGTATCCCACAGCATTAGCACCACGTAGAAGCATCTGAAATGGGACGTTGGGTATCAAAGCTCTGAGTTCCTGGAGTCTCTTCCATGGACACTCGGAGAGAAAACGCATGGCTACATCAAATGTAGCTCCTTAAAAGAGGAAGTGAAATATTAAAGGTCATGTTCTCCAAAAACAGTGATTTCATCAAATGAATTGATCTTTACTAAGCCTAACAAACGCACTTAAAAGTCTATCAATACACAAACAACCCATAGTGTCCCTGAACAGATACTACAGCGGTCAATTACTGTAAATGTAATCTTTTGTAGATGAATTCACAGGGTCAATGGTCAACTAAAGACTGTTTCTGTTTATCCTCAGTGACACAAAACAGGAAAACTGAAATGTCAGGGACACTATGACGGCACAACAGATAGATAAACCAACTGAATGTGCATGAACTGTACTGTATAAAGTCTTCATGAAACAGAATCGGTTACTCGCCTCCCCAGTTCTCCAGACTGAAGAGATTATTGAAGTTGTGAGACACAAAGGGAGCGATCTTTTTAAGGTCGTGTGTCCTGACACGAGTTGCCAGAAGAGATTGGTGGGCATCTCTGAAGGTGGTGTCCATAAGTAGCAGACCCTGGTGCTGTCGAACTGCCTTGGCAAAACCCTCGGGACCCTCCTTCAACAGAACCTCACGAAAGCCCATGGGTGGCCCACCTTTAGGGAAGAAACATAAGTTAGTGTACAACATACACATGAATCAAACTTGAAACACTTTAATGAAAACTAGGTGATTTCATTATCAACAATCGACTGACTGATGTTGCTGAACTCTCTGACCACTTCTCATTTTGGCTCTGTCACGCACACTGCTTTGAAATTGAAAAGGGTTGATGTATTAAACGAAAGCCTCTGACGTTCCTCATCGATTTTGGCAGCCAATCAACATGCAGCTCATTAGAAACAAGAACAAGCGCGTCACATGCATCACAATGGACAACAAGAGGAATAAGACAGCTTTGCTGCTACTTGGGTAGCACTTTATTTTATAGTACGTGTACTTATCTTGTACATATATACAGTATGGTAAATATGTTGTACTTACAAAAAATGTGTGGTACTTACTTTTGAGTATCTATTTGGTAATTAAATGGTATCATTACTGTACTTACCAGTGGTACATACTTGGGTTATTATGTAACTCTAGATAAGTACTGTGTAATACCAGATACATACGTATAGTGTATGTATACTGTAAAAACAATAAACACTACTGTACTTACACATGAATGTACATTATAAGTATTTACTACTTACAGGCAAGTGTGGGTTAAGACAGGTACTCATAGTTTATGTACATACTGTAACTAACAAGCAACACTACTGTACTTACAAATTGTATATACATTGTAAATGTGCAGTACTTACATGCCAGTTTAAGTTAATGGAAGGCACTTATATTGTACGTATATGATAACTAATAACAAACATTACTGCTGTGCCATTTTTGTACTCAGGATCTTTGTCTTTTATTGTAACCTTTAAACTCAAGCATTGAATATCGAACGCATTAATTACTGGGTACATTCACTAGTACGTCTATAGTAACTGCATGGAAACAGAACTGTAAAATAAAGTGTTGCATTTTACACAGTTATTACACAGTACTTACCACTAAAGTTATAGCATATTTTACATATGATACTATAACTTAGGTGGTAGGTAGGTACTGTGTTATAACTGTGTAAAAAGGCAATAATGATACCATTTACTGTGTATATACTGAAAGTAAGTACCACACATTTGTCTGTAAGTACAACTTATTAACCATATATCAACAAGCAGTGGCGTATTTAGCAAATTGGGGGCCCAAGGCAAAGGAATGTATGGGGCCCCCCTATCCGATCTATAAAAGAGTTCGAACATTTTTGTTTTACTCCAAAATGAAGATGGAAAGCAGAGAACACACAAAGTGTAGCACTACACAAACCAATAGAGAATAAGTCAATGGGGCAAAAACAGCCTTGAACAGAAAATGAGGGAGAAACAAATTCACAAAAACTAGCAATGCATCAAAGCCAATGTTGTTACTTATCTTTCACATGCCCAAGACTGTGATAAAAGGTGAAAAAAATCCAGTCCACAATAACTTCTTATATTACAAATAAGTAATTGTTAGTGTGTTTCCCCAAATCAGTTTTGAGTTTTTGAAAAAAATCATTGGCAATTAAAGAGTAAAAATCCTGTATTTTTTATTGAACATTTTGCATTTAAAACCAATTATTTATCTGGTTTTTACAGCAGTTTAATTTAGTGGATGTTTTTTTACGAACATAACGAAAGGGTTGTGAATTTGCCCACAGTGTATTGTTGAGTTTTTGAAAAATGTTCAAAGCATTTTCCCAAAATATGTGTCAAAATAGGATTGGTCACCAAAAAACATTCCATTTGCTTAAACACAGAGAAAGTTGTGGGCAAATTAAGGGCGTTTTCACATTAGCACTTTTGGTGCGCACCCGGGTTTGATTGACATCAGAGTTCGGTACCTTTGGATGATGTGAACGCTGTCTTCTGAACTCAGGTGCGCACAAGCGAAACGTACTCGAGTCTGCTTAAAAAGGGTGGTCTGGGGTCCGGTTCATGTGAACAACAGAACGGTTCGCTGCTAATGTGAGCGCAATCGTACCAAATCACGGAAGTGAACCGCTGTTAATAACGTATTATGTGGAATGTCCCCACTAAGATAACAGACGTGTGTGTGTGTGTGTGTGTGTGTGTGTGTGTGTGTGTGCACTTACCTTGACAACAAAATGCATAGAATGCTTGCTTGACTTTTGTTCTTATTTTTTAAACCTTTGGTTTTGTTTTCAAAGAAATATCTTTAATATTGACTGAGTAAGGTTAAAAACAAAAATAAAATGAAAATTAATAAGTGAAATCAAACTTTGACGGTCCTAATCTCAAAATTTGATTATAAGAACAGATTTTACCGACAAGGTCACAATTTTACAAACTGGTCAGGGAGCAGTCAGGTTTCGGAGACCACGCATAATGCAATGTTTGCAAAGTATGGTTTGTTTACAGTTTTATCGATTTAGCAAATTCACATTTTCCCAAGAAAATTCTTTCACAGCTGCTGTAGATTTGATCTTTGTTTAATTTTAGTTAACAATAATAACCTTGAAAACAAGAACCACCAAGTAACCCCAAACTATTTGTTGTTCTGACACGCCATAAAGAGAGTTGGAAGGGCTATTAGCTCAGCTGGAAATTTGGTTGGTGGTGCTATTAAAGTTCACTAGCTGACAGGCAAAGCTGCACGCAGTGGCTCCCTTCACATGTGCTGAATGTTTATGTAAATAAGGCAAACATCTAAAATTGGAGGAAAAATAACAGTTAGTGGGCTGCTAGATTAATCAAACAAATAAAATAAAAACACAAGCACAGCCAAAATCACACTTCCAAATGAGACGAGGGTGTAAGAAAGAATAGGACTGGGATGACTGATGATGGAAACACTGTAAATAAGACATTGATGCATAGATTTGCATATTTCAAAACATACCAATACACCCACACATAAGTTTAAATGTATATGCCGGGGGTTTGCCGCTAAGGGAATTTCTCAATACGAAACCCTGGCAGCCATATAAAAGGGATGAAGGAGGCCAAAGCCAATTTATCGCGTATTGTGTGTCGGATTTGCACATGCAACGCACACAATGCCCATCTCATGAGGCTCGGTTACACCTACCACAGATGTGACCTACTTACACTGACACATGCATCGTTTATTCCATGAAAGACCTGCTCTGCACACACGCGCAACACACATTTAGTCCATTTGTATGGGGTGTTTTGCATACTTCATGTTTCGCGAATTACAACCTATACCACTGAGAACCATCAATGCATAGAAAAAAATTGTGAACATTTTCCATGCATGCGTCCATCAGGGCTCCTTTAAAAGTGAATCACACACTCAAGATTTTATAAACGTCATGTTGAGCAAGCAGAGAAAAGGTAAACCAACGGGAATAAGAGAAAATTGGCTTAATTAATTGTCCACACATATGCATGCACGCTCCCTATCCCACAGGAATCACACACACATTCACAGAAGGATTGCAATACGCAGCTCACACACACCTAAACCCCTTTAATGAGATTTCTAATGTGGCCGGATCCCTCTTTCATTTGGCAGAGAAGGAGAGAAGGGAAGGATTAAAGCTGCATTATCACACTCTCGTACGTCCACAGAGATCGAGAGGGAGAGAGAGAGAATGAGGACTGTGGAGGAGCGCTGCCAGTGTTTTTGGCCAGCTGTACACGGGAGAATGAATTTTGTGTTAGCGCTTAAGCGTCTGTTGCGATGGACCCTAAATAGGGCTAGTGTGTTCATTAACAATGTAAGCAATATGCAATGTGTGGCATGATGGTAGTTCAGCCGTCTTACATTTAGTATAGGCTGTACAGTAACAAGTTACTTTGCCAACAAGTAGCGCGACGAAATGCTTTATTGCTGTTTTTATGAGATATTGGGCATGCATGGAAACTGGGGCAATCATAATGCGCTTTCTAAAGCTGTTTACTCTTACTGTATGTGTAGCACCAGGTAGTCCAATTTATTTAAGTAAATCTTTTCTTTTGGAGAGTTCATGAAAATTGTTTCATTTGTGTCCCTGGGCAGAATGCTTTTGTGGGTTATAAGTGATTTTATAATTGCAAGAACATTCTGTTACTGTCAAACACTGTTACCAAGGTAGAGTAACAGTGTTGACAGGATGTAGTACCGAGAAATACACACTCTCTCTCTTACACACACATGACTGTCAACACTGTTACTCTACCTTGGTAACCAGAGTTTGACCAAAACAAAATTGACACAGACTAATTCAGAAAATAGAAAATGTTTATGCTATTTAAGACACTTTTTATATAATAAATTAAATGTTATGGCTTTTATCAACTTGTGCTCCATGACAATGAGTACAAATTTATTAAATGAATAAAAATTAATTTAAAAAATCATAAAAATAAAAAATTTGAACATCAAATGTACCTGCAATTATATAATCACTCATATGAATCTGCTTACCAAGTATTCAACTTATGCTAGGTACACACCAAAAGATAATAGGGCTAATTTTGGGCCGACAATCCTAGCTATGTCCCGATTATCGTGATGGTTCTACAGATTATTTTATCTGACTTTCCATTGATGTAAGGTGTGTTAAGAGTGTCTGAACCTGATTGGAAGAACGTCGAAGCCATCCCGATCGCAAATCGTAATTATTAAACATGTTTAATATTTTCGATCAGAAATCCTGATGTGTGGGTAGAACCCTGAGGACAAACGCGTGCACGCTCTTGAGATTATCACGTAAAACGAAACAATATCCAATCAGAAAGCGAGCTGATGGAAGACAAAACCCTACACTAAAAAAAAATATTCATTCAATTTACTAAATTTTTAAAGGTAAGTGGTTGCAATCAATTTATATAAGGAATAGTCAATTTTCTTAAAAGAAAAATCCAGATAATTTACTCACCACCATGTCATCCAAAATGTTGATGTCTTTCTTTGTTCAGTCAAGAAGAAATTATGTTTTTTGAGGAAAACATGCAGACTTTTTCTAATTTTAATGGACTTTAATGGACACCAACACTCAACACCCAACTCAACACGTAACAGTTTTTTTTCAACGGAGTATCAAAGGACCACAAACGCTCCCAAACAAGGCACAAGGATCCAGCGAAACGATTGTCACTTTTGACAAGAAAAACAAAAAATATGCACTTTTAAACCACAACTTCTCATATTCCTCCGGTCCTGAAAGCATCAGCGTGACCTCACGCAATACGTCATGACGTCAAGAGGTCACAGAGGACAAACGCGAAACTCCGCCCCAGTGTTTACAAGTGTGTTGAAAAAGGGACCGTTCCGACGTTGTTGTATGTGGAATGATACTAATTAAAGGCTGAGTCCACGATGTTTGAAAAACGCATTGGAAAAGGAGACGGGCCGACTACCAAAACACACTTATAGCCAATCAAATCAAATCAAATGCCAAGTTGCGTATGTGTGGGGCGGGTCTATCAACAGAAGGTCCAGATTCTATTGGGGTAGGGGCGTGTTTGTTTAGGTGATTTCAAATATAAACATTGGCTTTCAAACATCATGGACTCCGCCTTTGATGTCTTTGTGTCAGTTTATTGTTTACAATGGTCCGCAAATGTGCGTTTTATGTATGTAACACGTGACCTCCCTATGTCACTACGCATTTACGTTAGGTTGCGCTGGACTGGACCTAGATAAAAAGTTATATTTTAAAAGTGCATATTTTTGTCGGACCCGATGGTGTGTTGGGCAAGTGCTCCGACATATGGTGCACACGCACTTTCGAATCCCGGCTCGAGATCCTTTGCCGATCCCGTACCCCTCTCTCCACCCTCTACTTTCCTGTCCTCTCCTACCATACTATCTATCAAAATGACCCAAAAACATAACTTAAAAAAGTGCATATTTTTTATTTTTCTTGTCAAAAATGACAATCGTTTCGCTAGATAAGACCCTTATGCCTTGTTTGGGATTGTTTATAGTCCTTTGAAACTGTGTTGAAAAAAACTGTTACATGTTGAGTTAAGTGTTAAGTGTTGGTGTCCATTAAAGTCCATTAAAATGAAAAAATCTTGCAATATTTTCCTCAAAAAACATAATTTCTTCTCGACTGAACAAAGAAAGACATCAACATTTTGGATGACATGGTGGTGAGTAGATTATCTGGATTGGAAAATTGACTATTCCTTTAAGCTACATTTAAACAAAAAACTTTTGTTTAAATATAGCTTAAATAAATTGATTGCAACCACTTACCTTAAAAAAATTTTGTAAATTGAATGAATAATTTTTTTTAGTGTAAGTGCGGGACAAACCAAAAAGACAGATTCTACGTGGAAGTCAACCAGAAGTTACGTTAAGTCCACAAAAGCAGTTTGTTTATGTTGTTGCTGCTGAAACCGTCTAGAGAAATGAGAGTATTTTCTAGTTTATATTCAGTCCAAATATATTGGTTCAGTTAAATGCTCTTATTCTTATTACGATCCTTATGATTGAGATGTGAATCTTTTTGCAAAATAAATACTTATAATAATATGCATCATTCGATAGAAATGCACAGGTTGACTTTTGTTTAACTAATTCTGAGTTGCCTTGATAAATTGCAATTTAAAAGCAGCTTTCACTGTACACGAGTGTTTGTTTGTCCGTCTTACCAAGAGGAACGGGAGGAACGACTGGATCAACAGATGAAGGTTTGGCTTTCACTGCAATTGGAGTCAGGGGTCCATTTACCATGATGTGACCTGTGGAGAAACCAGCAGATGTTTAAACACAAATGAACGCACATACACATTAGGCAATCACAGGTGCACAAACAGTGATGAATGCTTATACACTGACCCAGATAGTGCAGAAGTTTCTGAGCTCTGTTCTGTGTAGGCTTCAGTATGAATAGTTTCTGATTCTCATCAATAAACTGTGTGTCCACCGTGCCATATAGAAACTGGCTGTTACTCAAAACATTCTGCAGAAAGGGAATATTCGTCTGAAACAGAAAAAGAAAGAAAGCTTTAGATAAATCATACAGACAAAGGATAACTGACATGTGGGCTTTGAACACATGAGCAAGGTCATCATATCATACACTTCACCCATAGACCATATGAATGAACTAACCAACATCGAGTGTATTTACTGAATTCATTTTTGATTCAGTTAATGTATTTGCTGAACTGATAAGCCATTTAAAGTACAAACTAAAGACATTAACTGAATGTGATCTAAGTAACTTCTTGCATGCATGATGTGGATATACATTCACCTAAAGGATTATTAGGAACATCATACTAATACTGTGTTTGACCCCCTTTCACCTTCAGAACTGCCTTAATTCTACGTGGCATTGATTCAATAAGTTGCTGAAAGCATTCTTTAGAAATGTTGGCCCATATTGATAGGATAGCATCTTGCAGTTGATGAAGATTTGTGGGATGCACTTCCAGGGCACGAAGCTCCCGTTACACCACATCCCAAAGATGCTCTATTGGGTTGAGATCTGGTGACTGTGGGGGCCATTTTATACAGTGAACTCATTTTCATGTTTAAAAAAACAATTTGAAATGATTCAAGCTTTGTGACATGGTGCATTATCCTGCTGGAAGTAGCAATCAGAAGATGTGTACATAGTGGTCATAAAGAGATGGAAATGGTCAGAAACAATGCTCAGGTAGGCCGTGGCATTTAAACGATACCCAAGTGGCACTAAGGGGCCTAAAGTGTGCCAAGAAAACATCCCCCACACCATTACACCAGCAGCCTGCACAGTGGTAACAAGGCATGATGGATCCATGTTCTCATTCTGTTTACGCCAAATTCTGACTCTACCATCTGAATGTCTCAACAGAAATCGAGACTCATCAGACTCGAGACTCATCTTCAACTGTCCAATTTTGGTGAGCTTGTGCAAAGTGTAGCCTCTTTTTCCTATTTGTAGTGGAGATGAGTGGTCTCCGGTGGGGTCTTCTGCTGTTGTAGCCCATCCGCCTCAAGGTTGTGCGTGTTGTGGCTTCACAAATGCTTTGCTGCATACCTCAGTTGTAACAAGTGGTTATTTCAGTCAAAGATGCTCTTCTATCAGCTTGAATCAGTCTGACCATTCTCCTCTGACCTCTAGCATCAAAAAAAGCACTTTGGCCCACAGGAGTGCCACATACTGGTTTTTCCCTTTTCACAACATTCTTTGTTAATCTTAGAAATGGTTGTGCATGAAGATCCCAGTAACTGAGCAGATTTTGAAATACTCAGACCGGCCTGTCTGGCACCAACAACAATGCCACGCTCAAAACTGCTTAAATCACCTTTCTTTCCCATTCTGACATTCAGTTTGGAGTTCAGGAGATTGTCCTGACCAGGACCACACCCATAAATGCATTGAAGCAACTGCCATGTGATTGATTGATTAGATAATTGCATTAATGAGAAATTGAACAGGTGTTCCTAATAATCCTTTAGGTGAGTGTATACTTATTTACAAGAAACCATGCTAGACGCCGCACTTAGTGTGTTTTGCATCTGATATATATATATATATATATATATATATATATATATATATATATATATATATATATATATATATATATATATATATATATATATATATATATATATATATATATATATATATATATGAAATGTTCGTGGACTACCTAGAGACAATAAAAAACGTCAGCGCATTACAGTACTGATAGACTTTAAAAGGAAAACCCATTAAACTTAATTTAGACTGGGGTCCATTTCATTGACAGTGCAGTATTCAGTGGGAAGTTTTGAATTGTAATATGTGCTCTCTGAGCACTCTCATTTATTTCTTGATGGCTACTATAAATGCATTAGCATTGCAGACAGCTGCAGTTCAGACCATAACAGAACACAGCACAAAAAATGAGGCCCCAGATTACAGCAATCAAAACACCAGCACACACAGCTCACCGCACCAATAAACACTGGTGTGTGCGTGCGTCTATATGACAAAGAGAAATAATGTGTACGGGAAGAACTGAAAATCCAGACAGAATCTGTGTGTTTTATATGACAGACAGACAGGCAGGGCAAAACGAGAGAGAAAGAAACCCATGTGTGTCAAAGTGAGACGTAAAACATCTTGTGTGGAACCGAAAATGTCAGATCTCACTAAATCTCTTTCAGAATCTAATATGACATCTAACTGACACTACATCTCAAGGTTGCAAACATCCATGAGCGGGCACACACAAGGATGTTCTTAAGTCTTACGTCACTCCGTGCGGTCTAGAAGGGGATCAAAAATCAATTACCCAGAAAAACTTGAGAGAAAATAAGGGGATTTCTCCAGTGGAGTTATTAGAGGATTTAATACAGTTTTCCCTCCTTTTCTTCTTCTGCTTGGATCAGATGATGAAGTATGAACCGTTATGAAAAGATAAGGAGGATGGGGAAAGATGGAGGGGTGAACAGTTCTCAATGAAAGAGAGACATACTGTATTTTGTTGTATCGTTGTTACCTTAATTTGGTTTCACTGTCACTCCTTTGAAGCCCTGCAGGGTCAAATTCAGTCTCTGCATTTGCTTCACTGGTTTCACTTAACAGATCTGACCTTATGTTGCTCTTGCCGTAAACCGTTTTATCTTTAATCATGCCACAGTCTTTCAATAGAGAATATCCTCACTCTTCCATTCTGCAGTTATTGTTCTTTTTTTAATTTAAATCAATTCTGTTTGATTAAATTCAATTAGTGTTAATTCATCTTGCATTATATTCAAGTCAATTCGTTCTGTTTAGAATAAATCGAATTTGATTTAATTCCATTTGTAAGTGAAATCAGTTGGACAATATTCACTGTACTGTAGCGCAACTCAGTTCAGATCAATTTGGATAATTATTTGTAAATCCATATTTAACTGCAGTATGGCTAATACAGAAGAATATAAAACTAAGATTCACACACCTTAGTTAACTTCAAATTCAGGGACATTTCAAGGACTTTCCAGGTCCAATATCCTCAAATTCAAGGACTAAATGTGGGGACACATTCAAGGGAGAGCAAGGTTACATCCAGGCACCTTTTAAGATACATTGTTACAGATTCCGTTCGAGGGATCTCACGATGTGTCACTGCGGTGACACTTTGGGGACGCCTCCAGTGCGTCTGAATGTGTATATAAAATTCGACCAATGGTGAGGCTTAACGACAAAGACAGGGTGACACGGAAGCCAGGAAGTAAATCGCTATCTAAAATATTGCCAAAGACGGCATTTCAGGGACGCAGGAAGTATGGCAAGGGAGACACAGCGTCTCGTTCCCTTCTCAGGAAACAACAGTAACATACGTAACCCGAGACGTTTTCATGTGTCAAATACAACTATATGCAAAAAAGCATTTTGGTGTGAATCAACATTCGCATACAGAAAATATAAGCATTTAAAGCGAACAGTTTAGCATGTGTGCTTAAAAGGCTAGAAATTTCATGATATTATCCTACACTACAAAGTGAATAATATGGATTTTTTCCCAGAAAAAACATCTTGCATAAAATAGATTCAAGCACTTTCAATGACCTGTATCTACTGTATGTATATTTCAAAAACTTCCCAGGGCCTTGAATTTTTTCTCCCAGATTCAGAAAACTTTCAAGGATTTCAAGGACCCGTGAGAACCCTGACAGTCCTGTATTCAGGAACCAATGCCAAATTTACCCCGATTGATGGCAAAGAGAAAAAATAACCGAAATGTTATGTATGAGGCCAGTGACTCTTTGCTTAATCGTTTAGAAAAAATGCACAAACAAACAACAAACAAATTACACAAATGCATGGAAATCCATGCAAAATAAGGGACTGAGACAGTTAAATTAAGGGCTTGTTATGTGTCTGTCTAGCAAACCAATGTAAGTGTGGTCCTGTCAGTGTAATTGACATATTTACGCATAAAGTTGATACCACAAAGACACACACACACACACACACACACACACACACACACACACACACACACACACACACACACACACACACACGCACACATGCACGCACACACAGCTTTCCTTATTCTTCTTAAATGTGTGAAGCCATTAGTGCATAAATAAGGGCCTGTCAAGTAATCTGTCTTTTCATCCACCCATCTGTCTCTTTCTCTCTCTTTCCACTAAATCGCTAAAGTGTGTTGGCAGACAAAGTAAACAGAGAACAGCATTTCTGTCAAGGCGTCCGTCACAAAATTTCACTGTGAAGAAAAGTTTTATACTGGGATCTGCTTTAATACCGGCTTCATGCGCTGTCCATGGTGCTGAATGTACTTTCTTAAAAAAAGGTTCCAAACAGAGAGAGAGAGAGAGAGAGAGAGAGAAAGAGAGAGAGAGGGGGGGTAGTGTCTGACGGTGAATGTGATGCATCTGTGTCTGTGAGTAATTGTCTTTGGTTTTTTGGTGTGTTGTGACAATGGTGTGAGTATACCTTATGACTAAGTGTGTGTTAACATGATTAAATATAGAGGAACAAGCACACATTGCTTTCACACACAGACAAACACACATGCTTGTATTGGGGGAAGAGGGTGGGGTGGCATCACAGCACTATGTGAGAAACATTTTGGAAGAAATGTTGGACAATATATGCTACAAATTAAGGGCTCGCTATAGTTGTTCGTAGGTCCTACAGCGTAACTGTGACGGCATAGGTTCCGTGTCGGTTTTAATTTATACTTTTGCGTCGTCGTCCGCGCAGATCGCTGGTATGCAGTATCCACCTGTGTAACCACATTAGCAGCGCGACCGTTAAAGAAGAAGAAGGTTGGCAAGTTAACCCCCAAACGAAGAAGAAACAGCAACTTTTTGTATGATTTGAGAAGACCAGCAATGATGGAAGTAAATAAACAGCGACTTTTGTTGCAGTTTGAGTTAAATCACTCCTCAACTTGGCTCATCTTTGTTTTCACCGCCGAAACGGAAATACCTATGAGGCAGTTTTTTTACCTGATGAAAGGGGTTCTGGTGGACCGATCACAGCGTTTGCGGTCCGCGTAGAACTGACACGCTGTTAAAAATTTTGCGAAATGCACGTCAGGCTACGCAGAGCTACGCACAGGCTACGGATAACCTACGGCATAGAGTTTTCGCACGACTATAAATCTGGCTTTAATGGTAACACAACATTTAAATGCCACCAATGCACACACTAATTACAACTGCTACTTACAAAAATATATCCTATTATATTTAAAAAAAAAAAGATTTTCACATGATGTTTGAGTAAGATAAACATACTTGGCTGTGATGCAGGGATTAAGTCAAGCTTTAAATCCATAATAACAATTAATGAAGTTGATAATATTCAACACATGAAAAGTTTATGGTGTTAGAGGAATGAAAAAAATGGTCACAAGGGTGAGCTAAGTGGTCATTCATTTTCTTTACTATTGTGATTGACAGATTACATAAATATGTCCAAACCTTTTATGCCATTTATTAGGCCTGGGTATTGCGACCAATGGCGATGCTATTTTTTTCTGTATATGGCTTCAATTTGGACGAACTTGATAAATAATCAGTATTTTACAAATTGTATTTATTCTTAAATTGATTTTTGTTGTGCTGTCACTTTAAATGAATATTCCACTTTCATAAAACAAAAATCCCAATAATGTACTCACCCCATCTCATCAAAGATGTTTATGATTTCTTTGTTCAGTTGAAAAGAAATTAAGTTTATTGAGGAAAACATTCCAGGTTTTTTCAAAATTTAATAGACTTTATTGGACCACAACAGTTCACAGTTTTAGTGCAGTTTAAAATTGCAGTTTTAATGCAGCTTCAAAGGGCTCTAAATGATCCCAAACGAGGCACAAGGGTCTTATCTAGCGAAACAATTGTCATTTTCGGCAAGGAAAATAAAAAATATGCACTTTTAAACCACAACTTCTCGTCTTGCACCAGGTGTGACGCGCCAGTGCGACCTTACATATTGCGTAATGACGTCGAAAGTAACGTAATGTAACGTCACGCGTTACATATGTGAAACACACACTTGGGACCATTTTAAACTGACACAAAGACATTATTTAGTATCGTTCCACATACAACAACTTTGGAACGGTCATAATTACGTAATACTTAAGGTCACGCTCGCAAGACAAAAAAGTTGTGGTTTCTGGACGAAAATTACTATCAATTCGCTAGACAAGACCCTTTTGCCTCGTTTGGGATTTTTTTAGAGGCCTTTGAAGCGGTGTTTTAACGACAATTTTAAAGTGCATTGAAACGGTAAACTGTTGAGGTCCAATAAAGTCTATTAAAGCTGCAGTCGGCAAGATTTTTGTGATCATTTTTACTGAAAGCGACAATATGCTCTGATAGAACAACATAAATTAGACTGTTTATGAAAACACCTACACTTAGAGTCTGTTATTTGTTTGGCAAAAATCCACCGCTCCCGGTTCATCTGGTCCAATCAGCGCAGGCCAGTTCATCTGGTCCAATCAGCGCAGGGCTGTGTAAAATCTGCCTGTCAATCACAGTTCCTGCACACGCCACAGATCCCCCGTCGTGTGCATAACAATTTCACATGCATCCGCCTGAAATTCACAGGTGTGTTGGATTAAACGCAGTACGCAGCGTGACAGCAAAGAAAACATTTACTAACAACTTCCGATTCCTCGGTTAACAACCAGCTAGGAGAACAACCAAGGAAAAGAAAACAACCAAGGAAACAAAGATAGAAAGCGACCATGCCCGTAATAAAACTAGGATCAATAACAAACCGGAATTTGAAAGGTGGAGAGATCTATGAGATTTTAAAGGGTTCAAGCTGGATGCAGAGCTTGCCACATTTCTTCTCGACAGGTAATTGTATTCTTCTCGACCATTGATTGTATTTCTGAGTGTTATGTAAGTAATCTCAGAATGCTTGCACACACACTGACGAGGATGAGCTGGATGGGAGGTTGCCCGGTGGTAGTGTGGGAGGGGCATGAAAATTGTAAACATTCAAAATCATATAAATCTTTAAATTGAGAAAAATCCCGGAATGTTTTCGTCAAAAAATGGTATTTCTTCTTGTCTAAATAAAGAAAGACATAAACATATTGAATGACTTGGGGGTGAGTTAATAATCGAAATTTTTGTTTTATGAAATTGGAATATTCATTTAAGACCTACATGTAATGGACTGATCTACACTGTAAAACCTAAAAGTTAACTCAACTCAAACCATTTAAGGAAACCTGATGCATTAAACCATTTAAGTTTTAAAACGCATACATTTGAGTACTGTGAACTTAAACAAATTGAGTCATATGCAGTTATGCACTTATATTTAAGTTCACACTACTTAAATATAAGTGCATAATTGCACATGAATTAAGTTCACAGTACTCAAATGTATTTGTTTTAAAACTTAAATGGTTTAAGGCATCCGGTTTCCTTAAATGGTTTGTTAGGTTTTACAGTGTAACATACATGCATTTTCTTTCTGAATTGCTCACATTTACACAACAGACTATGTTTATGAGTATAATCACGACATTTTGAAATAATTTGGGTAAATATGTCCGTTTATGCGCAAGGAAACGTGAAACCAGTATTTGCACGCAGTCTGAAGCCTTAAGATGCGGCTTGCAGGATAGCGCATTAAAGGAATAATCTACTCATTTTCAATATTAAAATATGTTATTACCTTAACTAAGAACTGTTGATACATCCCTCTATCATCTGTGTGCGTGCACGTAAGCGCTGGAGCGCGCTGCGACGCTTCGATAGCATTTAGCTTAGCCCCATTCATTCAATGCTACCATTTAGAGATAAAGTTATAAGTGACCAAACACATCAACGTTTTTCCTATTTAAGACGAGTAGTTATACGAGCAAGTTTGGTGGTACAAAATAAAACGTAGCGCTTTTCTAAGCGGATTTAAAAAAGGAACTATATTTTATGGCGTAATAGCACTTTTGGGAGTACTTCGACTCGTCTGAAAAGTCCGCTCCCCTTCTCACTTTCATAATGGGAGAGGGAGGGTGTTACTGCGCCGAGTCGAAGTACTCCCAAAAGTGAGATTACGCCATAAAATATAGTTCCTCTTTTAAAACCGCTTAGAAAAGCGCTACGTTTTATTTTGTACCACCAAACTTGCTCGTATAACTACTCGTCTTAAATAGGAAAAACGTTGATGTGTTTGGTCACTTCTAACTTTATCTCTAAATGGTACCATTGAATGAATGGGGCTAAGCTAAATACTATCGAGGCGTTGCAGCGCGCTCCAGCGCTTACGTGCACGCACACAGATGATATTGGGATGTATCAACAATTCTTAGTTAAGGTAATAACATATTTTAATATTGAAAATGAGTAGACTATTCCTTTAAGATCTGTTTCAGATCTTCTTTAAAGAATAACTAAACCCAAACCAACTATTTTTAGTTAATGATCTGTAAGAATCGGGCTTTATTAGTGCTGTTCATTTGCTTTTTGCACTTTTTTAACCTTTGGGTATGAAGTGTTTCAATGCTACAACATATGGAGTAAAAACATCTGAGTGCTGCCCTCTTCAGGTTGAACGGTGGCTACTGCAGTTGAATTTTCCTATTAGATGTTGCGGTACTGCGTGACGTAAGCGGTACAGCCCTACGTAAGCAGGTTCAAGCTCACCATGCCCTTGTTACGATCTCACCACACCCTTGGTACGAGCTCAGTTCGTCTCCTCTATCTCCTTTGGGGTCTGCCCACTTTTCTTGCATTTTTCAAATATTGCCAGTGGGTGGAGTCAGGCTCTGACCAGGGGTTAAGTTACTCTTTAAAGATTAAAAACACATGCAAATGATCAACTTTCTTAACCATCATTAGCACTGGCCTGAACATCGTTCACCCTTGCACCGGATTATTGGGCACTCCTTACAAGCCCTCCCTGAAGTAAAGCAAGCACATAAAGAATCCATACAGGGATTTAATTGTTTTGCTAAATTGAAGAGAATCAATACGTTTGACCCAGCCCTACCATTTATCCATTATTACGGCTCTTAGTGAATGTTGGAATTTAGTAAGTGAGCGTTAACTCTACTTTAATCCTGACATCCAAACACAGTTTGGAACATCTACACACCGATTTCTTTCACTATGCATGCACATTTATTTTATAGCTAGGCCATTTTTAGCAATACAGCCAAGCACATATATTGGTCTATCACTAAGAATAAACTTTGAAATTGTGCTGGTTATGAATGGTGCTACAGTACACACCACTGCGGCCCCTAATCAGATGAACAAATGAGGTCTGTCACATCTAAATAGCCTTCATTTCTAATAAACAATGCTGGGAACATCATGCAGCAGAAACAAATACACACACAGAAACACACACACACACGCCCTTGAAACCTAAGCGGTTAACAGCTATACAAGGCAATGCATGAATACATTATTTTCAGGACTTTATACTATATAGTCCTAATTTATAGAAGTCTGGATTTATTTGTCGATGACGGGGTTTGTGTGTAAATGGGAATTTTTATCAGTGCTGGCGTGTGATGGTTTGTGGTTGCTAGAATGTGGTCACCGTTCTACGAGTTATTATGGAAATAAACCAGGCAACAGATATTGTGAAATGCCTTTAAAATGAAAAATGACACCAATAAAAATTTCCAACTTTCTCTTAAGACAATGCCATTACATTTCTTCACCCTGTTTCTCTCTCTCGCTCATTACTCTTTGTGTTTGCCTTTAACTGGGTAAATGTGAAGGCTGTTCATAACTCATCTATTCCAATAATAACTAATAAGACAAGACAAATATAGCAGGCAGAGATGGAGAAAGGAACCAATAGTGGAACGGCTAGATACATTACACATACCTGTTCCCACACATATAATTTCTATTACTCTTTCTCTCTTTTGTACAGAAACAATGTGTGCATGTAATTTGTGTCATGCAAATAGAAAATGAGCCGAAACAGAATTGCTCGATTTGTATTGCTAAAACCAGAAAATGATGTATTTTCGAACCAGGTCCCCCTCTGGATTTTCATAATGCGTTTTTAGAATAGCAGCTTTCAATTCATGAGAAAAATAAGGTTGACTAAATAAATTAAACGCAGTGTTTTTTTTTAAATGCACGCTGCTAACAAGTTACCCCATGAGAACAACAGCATTTGTCCATTTCATCATGCATGCATCTCACATTCTTACAGTTAGCTGAATGTCCAGCTTTTTGCAAATCGCATTTTAAAGCATGCAACGGTTTTAAAATTCATGGTTTGTGCGACTGTATAAACAAAACATAAAAGTCTCTTCCAGTAAAATGTAAAATAAGGTAAGACCTTGTTTTACCCATGAACGTGCAAATAGTGATTCTGAAAAGCCATTAGAAATTCCTGAGGGAACCCAAATTGAATTAGCCTTTCGGGTAAATCTCAAATTGACGTCATGGAGAAGAACTCTGTAAGACTTCATGTATACGACTGTGTAAATTAGCATCAGGAGGAGGAACTATAGGCAGCTCACAGCAGGCAGCATCAATATTCTCTATATGTTTGATGTATTCTCACTCTCTCTCACATCCATTTCTCCATACTTAGCTCTATCATCTCTTCTTCTGACTCTCCCTCGCTATCCTGACCATCTCGCTCATCCAATACTGCTGGAGGGTGTCCATCTCTCACTTTCTCTCTTTTTCTCTCTCTCTCTCTGCCTCTCTCAGCCCCCTCCCTCCCTCTCGCTCGCTCTGTATGAGTGCATGTAGCGAGACTCGTTCATCAGTTGCTCGCTGGCTCTCGCAAACATCTCACCTGCTTCCGAGATGTGAAACGAAAAAACAATGACAGGAAGCGTGAGAGAAAGAAATTCGATCCGACGCGAAGTGCACGAGAAGAGTACGAAGGGGAACTGCTAAAAATATCCACCACTACGAAAATGTCAATTTGCTCTCGTTCACTCTAATGTCTCTTCTGTCGGTTTCTGGATACCTGGCTGGAGGGATTAACAATGACTTAAATTTCAATCAGCAGCAGCAGGAGAGAAAGAAACGGGGATGAAAAAGGAGGAGTTTGTCCTCTGAAGAGATTCAGCGGTGCACAGCTGGTAAGAGCGAGAGAGAGAAACAGACTGAGAGAGAGAGAGAGAGATACAGAGAGGGAAGGAGAGCCGGAGTCCGAAGAAGAGAGAGAAAGAGGGTCTTGTTTCTTTTTCGAGGAAGCCAGGAGTCGAATCGCCGTTTTCTCCCGGACTGCTCGACGGGAAATGCCGAAAAACCAGGTTTGTGTTATACATCAATTGAAATAGATATAAAAAAAAATATTTATTGAGAAAGCAGAAGATTTCTGATTTGCAGACAAAAATGGATAAAGAAAAAAGAAAAATACAGATTTATACAATTGTATTTTCTACAATTGAATGAAAAGATGTGACACAGGGATGATTCCTACAATAGATGAATGCTTGTCAGTCTGCATGGTGATATGCATGATACCATATAAGACAGCTGTACACACACACACACACACACGCACGCACACACATGCACACACACTAACTAGTAGTCACAGCTTTCTCATACACAAAGCAGCACACACTGTCACCACACCTACAGATTAAAAAACACTCTGTCTGGGTCTGTGATGCTCTCGACATGCACACACGCACACACAAACACGCACACACACGAACACACACCGAGTGTAGGTGTTTAATTTGAATGCTGTCTCTGTGCTGTCTTAGCCCCGCTCAAGATGAATGACAGGTTAAAGAGAAAACAAAAATAACTAGAGATGAGTGCGTGTGTGAGCAAGTGTGTTATAGAGCGAAGGAGAGAGACGGAAGGTGAGAGACAAAATGACAAGAAACCACTTCTGTGACATTTTAAAGAAGCATCAGTGTTTTGGGAAACTGAAGGAGGTGAAAACAGAAAATAGAGAGTGACAGAGAGGAAGAGAGATGACTAAAGGAGAGAAATATGCATGTTTGGGAGAAGTGTAAAATGGAGAAATGACAACGTAGGGTGGGGAGTGGGAACAACTGGAGAAAGCTCTTCAGGGTCCTGTGATGAGGAGATCTGCTTGGGTCATCTAGGGTATAACCTAATAATTGGGCTAGAAAAAGGGGGGCTAGCATTAAAATTTTGTTGTAGGCCCTGTGAATTCAACAGTAAATGACAGACTTATTTATGATTTATTCCCTTCTTATAGGGACATAAAAATCACACATTATATTTCTTTTATTTCTAAACTGTTTCTACTATAGCACTGAGATTAAAGGGATAGTTTCCCCAAAAATTCTGTCATAATTCCCCCCCATGTTTTTTTTAAACCTGCAGGAGTTTCTTTTCTCTGTTGGAGACAAAAGAAGATATTTTGATAAATGATGGAAAGCACAGAGTTGACAGTACCCATTGACTTCCATTGTATGTTTTTCGTACAATGGAAGTCAATGGGTACCGTTAACTGTGTGGTTACCATCATTTATCAAAATATCTCATAGATCAGGGGTCTCCAAACTTTTTATGAGCAAGGGCTACCACAATGGATAAAACCATCTGGAGGGCTACTTTTTGATATAGTCTACTTAAAACTTTTTTGTTTTGCTTGTTTATTTTATTTTATTTGACTTGTTTATATGTTTTAGTATTGTTTAAAATTTTAACATACGTAAACCAAGCCAAGCTAATATAAAAAAAAATATGTAATGAATAAATAATACAGTTGAGACTATTAATAGAATGTGCTTTGGCGGGCACCTCACAGACTCTGTCCGGGCTACCTGGGCACCACGTTGGTGACCCCTGTCATAGATGTTTAGAACAACATGAGGGTGAGTAAATGATGACACAACTTCAATTTTTGGGCGAATTAACCCTTTAAAAACATGAGCTGAAGCTGAGATATTATGCTATGCTTTTCATATTTTGTATTTATCCACGGTTTCCTTGGCATTAAATGGAGAGAAAAGAAGCTAAAGTTTAAAGAGCACCTATTTCATTGCTAAAAACAACATTATTTTGTGTATTTGGTATAATACAATGTGATTGCGTGGTTTATGGTTAAAAATAATTATTATAACACATTATTTTCCATATACCATACATTTTTATAGCTCCAGATTTCACTCTCTTCCTAAATGCATGGATTTGAAAAGCTCTGTGTCCCTGATTGGACAGCTAATATGTACTTTGTGATTTGCCTGAATACCTCTGAAGTCAGATGGAAATGTGACGCTCCTTACCATGTTTGAAAGATTCGGATGCAATGCTAACAGGAGTTACCTTACAGGCTGTGAGTCCAAGTGGGAGGAATTATGATAATGTCGGTCTTGTCTACATCACCAATCCCAGGAAGTTTACTGTGTTTGTAGTCCAATAAAACAGATTTACGTTGGAGACGATAACTCGCATCATTGTTTACTTTTGGGTTTGTACCTTTTGCATATCGTTAACATGTACTAATACACACCTACACACCAAAGGAAATGTAAAAACGTGAATCGGACAATAGATGCTCTTTAATGAAACAACTGAAACCTATACGTGTTCATAATCACCATTTCAAACGCTCTAAAATTGCAACCTCTGAGCAACAAAAACAGGTCTCTGTGTTATTTCTCCCTTTTTAGCATCTCTACAAATGTGTGTTCACGATGAATTTGATATAAACGTAATGTTTTCTTCCCTCTCCTTCATTTCTCATAATTCAGGAGCATCTCTAGGTTGCGCCACCCTCCCTTCTCTTTCTCCGTGTACTTGCTTTGCTGTGAGACAATACAGCCATTCCGGCTCACTGGAATTCTACACTTAAAGATGGAAAAACAAACATCTGAAACGAGGAATACTTGAGAACAACAATCATCATTAGGAGGACAACCAACAAGGCATAAATCTGGAATAAACAAACAGAAGCACAGAGCTAGAACGAGAAGTGGGGAGGTTTTAATATGAGCCCATGAACACGTATGGCAGGTGGGTGAAAAGGAGAAGGAAAAAGGTGTGAACAAAACAAAAACAGCAGGATCCTGGAAAACAGCTGGATAGATGCCAGACTGGAAGAACATGGTGTGAGAATTCTTAAATACGTTCGCTGTGGAATCGGGGAACTGCTGCAAGGCCCCAAGGCCAAAATGTTTAACAGCAGGAACATTTTAAAAAGGGAAGACGACATCCTGGTATTTTCCACAAGCAAATATAGAGGAAATACAAGTGGAATTGAAGGTCTGACACAGTCTTTGTGTTTGAAGTATGCGTGTGGCAACGAGATAGACAAGCAGACACTTCTCCACACTGCCATACGCACCTGAGTTTGGATTAACGCACAGCACTAAATCGCAGACACGCGCAGATAAAAGCACGGAAATGAGAAGCTAATTGTGTCCTGGGATCAACACAGACAAGAAAGGTAAAAACTCAATACACACTCACATTTTGGAGAGGTTAAAAACTAATGGACATGGTCATTGATTGAATTGGGAAACGCTGAAGGATGCAGGGCAGAAAATCTTTACCAAGCTTTTGTAAACACTGTCTTGGTATACATTCTTAAACGTACAGTTTTCCAGCCTCCCAAGTGGGAAATGGTATTGGTTAAAGGTTGATCTTTCAGAGCCATAATGGAGGGCTGAGATGTTTTGTGATAGTATCATTAATTGTCTTGTTCTTAGATCTTTCTACTACAAATCCTTAAAGGATTAGTCCATTTTCAAAAATCCAGATAATTTACTCACCACCATGTCATCCAAAATGTTGATGTCTGTCTTTGTTCAGTCGAGTTTTTGAGTAAAACATTCCAAGATTTTTCTCATTTTAATGGGACTTTAATGGACCCCAACACGTAACAGTTTTAATGCAGTTTAAAATTGCAGTTTCTAAAGGACTCTAAACGATCTCAAACGAGGCATAAGGGTCTTATCTAGCGAAACGATTGTCATTTTTGACAAGAAAAATAAAAAATATGAACTTTTAAACATATTTTAACAACTTCCGGTCCTGTGATGCGCCGGTGCGACCTCACGTAATACGTCATCACGTCAAGGGGTCACGGATGATGTATGCGAAACTACGCCCCAGTGGTTTACAAGTGTGGAGAAAGAGGACCGTTCCAAAGTTGTGGTATGTCGAATGATACTAATTAATGTCTTTGTGTCAATTTATTGTTTAAAATGGTCCGCAAATGTGCGTTTCATTATACGTAACACGTGACCTTTCCACGGCATTCCGCAATTATGTGAGGTCGCGCTGGCAGGACACAGGACCGGAGATAGACGAGAAGTCGTGATTTAAAAGTGCATATTTTTTATTTTTCTTGTCAAAGACCCTTATGCCTCGTTTGAGATTGTTTAGAGTCCTTTGAAACTACAATTTTAAACTGCATTAAAACTGTTAAGTGTAGGGGTCCATTAAAGTCCATTAAAATTAGAAAAATCACTCGAAAAACATAATTTCTTCTCTACTAAACAAAGAAAGACATCAACATTTTGGATGACATGGTGGTGAGTAAATTATCTGGATTTTTTTTTAAAGAAAATGGACTAATCCTTCAACAGAAATGAATGAGAACATTGTCAATATTCAGTAAGAGCTATACAATTAATGTGAAGATACAATAATTTTTTCTTGGGAAAATGTGTTGAGAAATGTTTGCACTGATATTGAAATTGACTTTCAAGTGACTTTAATATCTTGGCAAACCCAAGCAGTTTGTGTAGAGATCACATCTGAAACTCCAAATAACTAAAGATCACAAGAATTGTGTCTAGGGACTTAAGCACTTAGCTTCATTTAATCTCTCATTAAGCACCTTTCAGGATAAATAATTGCGGTATTTAAATTGTTGTGTGTTATCCTCCTAACCTAGTTATATATGCAATGTCAAAAAATGAAAAACACTAGAATACATCAAACTACATTGTTGCATCAAACTACATTAGCGCTGGCAATAACAATGGGTGTGTGTTTTCAGATGCTACCACTCATATGCATGCATCTGCTCCCATGGCACTGGAACCTTGACACACACCAACCCACACACAAAGAGAGAGAGACACACACATCCAACGAATACAGATGTGCATTTCCAGTTATTTTTAGACTATAGGGTATGTTGTGTGAGCCATTTATTTCTCCATCACTATCCTCTCTCTTGCTCTCATATTCCTGCACATGTCCAATAGTAGTTAATGCAGTGACACAAAACCGAGATTGATTTTACAGTGCTATAATGACGACACGCATACACAGACACACAAACAGCTGAAGTGCTCTAGTCCCTCTCTATTCAGAGCACACACTTCTCTTTGCATATTCATGCGCAGACATAAGACACTTAACACTGCTCTATAGCCACTCACGCTGTACTAGTTTCTCTGTGTCTCGCTAAGTAAAAGAGAGGTTGCTTTAAAAGTTGCATGGGTGCGCTTTGTCACCATGCCAACATCTATGCCAGCGACCCATAGTTCATGGACCACCCCACAATACGTTTGGCTATTTATTCTCACAGTCTGTATCCGAGTTCTCTCTTTTCTGATCAAAGTGGGCAATTGACCAATCATTTGCTTCGCTAGCTCAAGTCCAATCAAAAAAGTTTTCATGTTTTAGCTCTTTATTCCAGTTTTCATGTAGTATAACAGTGTTCCTACTACTTGCATGAGCAGTGCAAAAGTCATGAGTTTGAACACGCATATGGATAAAAAATGCATGGATTGAATATACTGTTACTTGCTTTGGATAAAAGCATCTGCCGAATGCTTCAACATTAAAGTTTTTATTCTTCTACAGTACTTCCTTATTTGCAGTTAACCTTCTTCATAAAAACCACATATACAGTAATTCCTCCTTCCATTCTTTTCTTTTCATCCCTCTTACCTTTCTCTACTTTACGTCTCAGCTTTATGTCTATCTACTCTCTCTATTCGTCTCTGTGTCCTTGCAACAGCAGCATATAAACAGAATGGGTTCATTAACTGTTACCTTGTACTGTAGCTGTGCAGGAACAAAAGATTTTGAAGGTAGACAGCGCGTGTGAAATAAAGGGAAGCTGGCTGAGCTTTAAACATTGGTTTCCCACTATTCCTGGTGTTGCAGGAACAAATAAAGACAGTGTGGGTACATGCTGGTGTGGTTTTGGTCCAGATGGTGGACCAGCAGAGGCAAGCTGTTTGCCAACAAGCTTCTGCTTGTATAGATGGTTGGTCAAAGTACAGTAGTCAGGGTTCACACACCTTAGTTAACTTCAAATCCAAAGACCTTTCAAGGACTTTCCAGGTCCAATACCCTCAAATTCAAGGACTAAATGTGGGGACACATTTCAAGTGAGAGCAAGGTTACATCGTGTTACCTTTTAAGATACATTGCTACAGTTCCTTTCGAGGGAACTCACGCTGCGTCACTGCGGTGACACTTTGGGGACGCCTCCAGGGGTAAGTGTGTCTGAATGTGTATATCAAATTCAACCAATGGTGAGGCTTATTGACAAAGACAGGGTGACACAAGAGCCAGGAAGTATATCGCTATCTGAAATATTGCCAAAGACAGCGTTACAGGGACGCAGGAAGTATGGCAAGGGAGACGCAGCGTCTCGTTCCCTTCTCAGGAAACAAAAGTTACATATGTAGCCCGAGACGTTTTCATGTGTCAAACACAGCTATGCAAAAAAAGCATTTTGGTATGAATCAACATTCGCATACAGAAGATATAAGCATTTAAAGCAAACAGTTTAGCATGTGTTTAAAAGGCTAGAATTTTTATGATATTATCTTACACTACACAGGGAATAATATGGATTTTTTTTCGAGAAAACGTCTTGCATAAAATAGATTCAAGCACTTTCAATGGCCTTGAGTAGTTTTTAATGCTGTCCAGTTTTGTGCAACTTCAATCAACCAATCATTAGTTTCTACATTAACAGGGTTCCCACGGGTCTTAAAAATCCTTGAAAGTTTGTGAATCTGGAGGAAAAAATTAAAGGCCCTGGGAAGTTTTTGAAAATATACATACATAGACACTAGAGATGCGCGGTTGGCGGTCACAGAAGCGGACTCCGTGGATAAACCGCGGATCGGGCGGATGACGTGACGAAAAATAATATTTTAATTAAATTCGGGCGGGTGGCGGATCGACTGCTTGTTATTAGCTGTGTCCTTCTAAGCATGCGACCTTAAAAGGTGAGCACTCTGTCTTTCAAGGTGGCAGGCTCAGAAGTTCGCGAAGAGAACTGAAGACGGTCTAGCCTTCTGAGGACCCATAATTTGCGTCACATGTTGCACGCGCCCCCAGTAGCGCCCACCGCGCCTGTCAGCAATAAACAGCGGAGACATTTCTGACTTTTTAAAATAAATATGTAATCAGAAAAATATTAATTTATTTTAGAAAATATGACACATTGATGTAGATTAAACTATTCAACAGTATATCAAATAATCAACCTTAGAAATATACGCAACATAAACCGAATAATATTAACACAAAACATAACTTATAATACTAAAACAGTGACAATAAAAAGTTTTCTAATACACTTTTATTTAATAAAGGTTTTAATTGTTTGGGATAGCCTCAGCTGTTAAGGATCCATTCGTTCTATCATTAACAGCGCGGAGAAATGAGGACGCATTTTGACATAGCTCTTATCAACGCCGGCGAAGGAGGTACGTGGCAAACGCAAAAAATGAGAATTAAAAACAAAGGAAATAGAAGGTCAGAAAAGGGTTGCCTGGAATAAGTTTTACAAAGTGGTAAATCAGGATGACACCAGACAGTGCAGACTATGTAATTTGTGCGTTTAATTTAGGCTATTTATTTATTTATTTTTGTCCCATGTGCGCCGATCGGAGTTCACTGCTGATATTCTAGAGCTCTAGTCTCGCGGCTGTCATCAGCAGCGCCTTGCATCGCCCAGTCAGCGGATGGCGGGCGGGTGCGGTTTTGAAAACTGGTCAGAAACGTTGGTGCGGATGGATGGCGGACGGATGATGAGTTTTGTGATGCGGTTGCGGATGAAATAATAGCCCATCCGCGCATCTCTAATAGACACAGGTCATTGAAAGTGCTTGAATCTATTTTATGCGAGAAGTTTCTGGAAAAAAAAATCCATATTATTCCCTGTGCAGTGTAGGGTAATATCATAAAAGTTCTAGCATTTTAAACACATGCTAAACAGTTTGCTTTAAATGCTTATATCTTCTGTATGCGAATGTTGATTCATACCAAAATGCTTTTTTGAATAGTTGTGTTTGACACATGAAAACGTCTCAGGTTATGTATTTAACTGTTGTTCCCTGAGAAGGGAACGAGACGCTGCTTCTCCCTTGCCATACTTCCTGCGTCTCTGTAATGCCGTCTTTGGCAATCTTTTAGATAGCGATATACTTCCTGGCTCCCGCATCACCCCATCTTTGTCATTAAGCCTCACCATTGGTTGAATTTGATATACACATTCAGACGCACTTACCCCTGGAGGCATCCCCAAAGGGTCACCGCGAGTTCCCTCAAAAGGGCACTGTAACAATGTATCATAACAGGTAACACGATGTATCTTTGCTCTTGAACTGTGTCCCCATATTTAGTCCTTGAATTTGAGGGTATTGGACCTGGAAAGTCCTTGAAAGGTCCTTGCATTTGAAGTTAACTAAGGTGTGGGAACCCTGACTACTGCATGGTACTGTAGGTTTAAGAGGCTTTGTATGTGTCTATGTGTGCGAGCAGTATGAATGAAAGATATGGATTGACAGAAATATGGATCGTATTTTACAGAGGATCAAGAAGATTACAGTACAGTTATATTTTGCTGAATCACTGCTCAGAAAAAGAAAGCTGAATGGTAAGTACAAGACATTAGGAAAATGATGAGACAGACACACATACACACACACGCGCACGCACGCACGCACACACACACACACACAAACACACACACACACACACACACAAAGCTCAGACATTATTATAGAGAAACAAAGAGATAAGCAGATAGATACTTCAGGCTGTCAGATGGAGGAGGGGATGGATAGATGATGGATGAGCAAATGCATGAAGAAATAGGGATATGAACGGTTGGATGGATTGTCAGAAGGCACGATGGATCAATACAGGAGTCTGGCAGGAATGTACTCTTCTAAAATTTATCTTTGGAATTGCAAAGGTTTCTCCAGCTCTGCCTGGTACACCAAAACATAAATGCTCCCCTGTTGTTTACCAAAAATCTCGATACATTTGCTATCAAGTGGTATTTTTCTAAAAGAAACATCTCTAGAAATATTGCTAATATTAGGGTGTTTTCAAAACCCCTAGATATTAAATTTGGTGCATAAGTAGCCAGCCCTATTTGTGCTATAAAAATGAATGATATCTCAAATCATGGGCTATTGCTTTCTTAAGGGGGTTGCACACGGGATGAGAAGCGCAGCGCCGCGTCGCGTCTAGGACAACTTTGAGATATCGTACAATGGAAGTGCACATAAAATAACGCGAGCTTAGTCAGATAGCGTCTACCTTAAAATGCAAAATATACGTTAGCAGCAAATGTTAATCACTAACAATTTGGGACAGTGATGTTATTTAATGTTAAACTATGTGAGTGGGAAGTGTCCAGTGTCACAGCGAAAAGACGTCGCCAGGCATCGCTGGTGTGCCTACATTCATAGGAAATAATGTGTTCTGTTTTTAGTTTCATGGTGCAACGTTTCTCGTACAGTGTGCGACCCCCTTAAGTGACTGGACTTATGCTTTTAGCAGACAGGAAAAATAAAACGGATGAAAATGTTTCTAGAAAAATACTACAGAGAAGAATTGAGCTGTATCTAAGAATCAGGAAATAATAAAGAATTATGAGTTGCCAGTAAGCACCCACTACAGTAAAAAGCACACAGGACACCCTAGCAACCAACCAAGACATCCTAGCAACCACAAAGCAATGCATTAAAAAACACTAGAAACTATTTGTTTTCTCTTCTATTCTCTTTTCTTCTATCATTTTTAGAATTTCTTTTTAATCAGACACTTTTTCTCTCTCTTCTGAGTTCTTCTAAGACTTGATGGATCACTGCTGTCAGGTTGTCATCCTTCACCATATTAGTGCATCTGTGTGCACATGGGGACAAAAACCAAAGCAAATGTTTGCTCTTTTATAACCTATGATAGTTATTGGAAGTCTCATTTATGTCTCAGATTTTTTACTAAAAATTCCTTACACTATCAGAAAAAAGCTAGTAAACTGTTTTTTACTTCCAACTCTTTGCCCGCCAGCTTTCTTTAAATTTCCAGCTAGCGCCAGCATTTTTCATGATTTTCACAAAAGTTAATGCCTTCCAGAAAATGTTCTTCTTAAAATATATAAACATACAATATATTAAATGAAAGAAAACACCCTCTGCTTTAAAAAAAAAAAAAGTTTCATCCTACATTCATTGATTCTCTTTTTAATCACCTTTAAAATATGGGTAGGTTTCTTCAAAAACACAAATTTTGAACAAAAGCTAAGATAATTCTATTTTTGTGAAGGACTTTTGATAGAGATCAGATGCAGAGGGATCCTCAAAACTTACACGGACATACAACTGTTGCTACTTCCGGGTTGTGGAAGTGGATAAAAACAACACCTGGTGTATAATAGCAATATCGCGGAAAGCCGGAAATAATCGTCATTGGCAGGGAAGTGTTTGATCTTAATTGACGAGTTAATTCGTCAATGGCAGGGAAAAAGCTAAGATTTATCTGATACAAACTTGTTCTTTAAGGTTTAACATTGTACCCCAAAAGGTAAAATATTTGAATGTTTTGTATACCCATAAAGGTACAAAAAGGAACCTTTGAGGGTTCAGTGTCGTACCTCTTTATCTGACAGTATAGCAAAGATAAAAAATACACAGAAGAAACAAAAAAAGACAAATGTTGACATTCAGTGAGTGTACATAGCTGCAAAATTAATATGGCATAGCTCAGATAAATTGGTCTTGAGAGATTTGATGATACATATTTAGGTTCATATTAAAAACCTTTGCAGTCTATGCTACCTTGGAAAATCTAGCCAGATCTTAGGGGAATTTATGCGTATTTTACGAGTTGGCTAATTTGTATAAATCTGTATATCCAAAGTAAAATTTACAAAAACATACAATTATTAGACAAAAAAATTTGAAACCCCAACGTCACAGGGGCAAAAGCAAATCGTACAAAAACGTACGAATGTGGTCATACGAATTACCTACCTCATAAAATACATGCATCTGTAAATTTGTGACAATAAGATCTTCAGATTAAACAAATTTGGGATTAATCTGAGAAACGTGAGTCTCTATTTACTCTCTATTTCATCTCATCTATGTCTCTATGTCTATTTAATCTTCCATTGTAATGACTTTATGATGTTTAACCATTTTGTCTAGTTATGAAAGTGTGAAGGACAGTAGAAAATGGGTGATAATATGACACAGAAGATATAAAAAAGGGAGATAAAAACAAGAAATATGGTATCCATTTGCCAGCGTGTGTGTATGTGTGTGCGTGTTTGATCATGTGCATATGATTCATTTCTCATAAATGCAAGAGGCTTTAGAAAATCATTGATTCCCTTTGTTGCACACATAATAAATCTCTCAGATTGTTTCTCAATAAGATATTTCATACCACAGACTGATTAATATGAATGATATATATTTGCCTAAACCTAACTACAGCTCATCCTTTATCTCTACACAACACTATAATACAGACTTAAACTCGCTGTGACCCATGCCACCATCTCTCTCTCTCCTCTTCTGCACAAACATACACACACACAATCCAGCCAACACACAATTATTACAAAGCCTTCCTCTTTAAATTATATCACACCATACAGTCACCTGTACAGAATGTTGTTCAGTTCTTTTCCATTGTGCTTTTTGAGATATAACATTATAGTCCCTGCTTAGCAATTTAGTGGCCCAACGCAATTACACAGTTGCATCTTCAATGCTATGGTAAAAGTCGTCATACTGCCAATCTGTATTTGTTCGTCTGAATCGAATGTGATGAGATAAAAGACAGCATAATGCAAAATAATACAAAGACAGAATAGACATGTCTTTCTATTGTGTTGCTTTTCACTACATGGAAAAACTCACAAACAGCCGATGGGGTTTGAGATTTATGAATGAAGACTTAATTGGTTCTCTTAATCTGCCAAACCATCATGAATCTAACAAACTACTCTTCGCATTCATCAGAGCACTTACTGAATTAACATCTGACTCCAATACTGACTAGATGGCTATGTTATGGTATTGGCAGATAAAAGCATATTTCCTACTATCAGACATTGGCTGATTGGTTAAAAACAGCAAATGATCAGGGCAGAATATATCCTCACCATTAAAAGGGACAGAAAAACGCATCAGAACTCATGCTGTGTGATTATTTTTAATTGGGTGACAGTGACAGCAGAATTTCAGTAATGCCATAATACCTTGAAACAAGAAGTAAAAAGCAAAACTATCATTTCTATTGGTGTCAGTAGATGTCATTCACTATCAGATGAGAACAATAAGATTAAGTAGCACAATAAAACCATGATAACATAATAATAAACATGTTTTAACAAAAAACTCTTCATATATTAAGTATAGTATAAACTAAATTCTAAAATATATTATCCGTCACTGTCACCCGTGTTGTCAGAAATCGCCAAGCTTCCATTGAAATGAATGAGATTGCGTCTCTCATTGCTAGTCGCTGGTGGTGTGCAGCAGCTTAACACTGTGTCTCTATACTCTGTTACAAATTGCAGCTGTAATGTATCACCCTCTCGGCTAAGCCTGGTTGTCTCCCGGGTTTTTTTCTGCCTCCCCAAAGAAGTTTTTGATATCTATTGAACGCTGTCGCCCTGTTGGCTTACTTACTGGGAGACTGTTGACATTAGCTTAACTTAAGACGTTCTTTAGTACATTACGTTTATAATAGTATACAGTTTGGAATTGGAGTATTACTTATTGCATTATTCTATTACTAACACAATTGAATACCTCTATGTACTCCATCCTAGACTATGTTTATAATATAGTTTGTAATGGAGTACTACTTACATTATTTAACCCCTAAAGTGGCGCAAATCCCTTTTTAGTGGGAGGGAATGTGATGTACACCTTCAAATTAATATAACCCTGGCATTTTTTTGGTCTAGAAGCCTAATCCTGGTCTTGTTTTATAAAGTAAAGGGTTTTTCTGAGCAGTGGCTAGAGGTAAAAATCTTTTTTTTTTAAATCGTTATAGCAGTTTATATTTATTTTAAAATTCAATAACATATTAATTTTATAAATAAAATTATAAAAATGTAAATATTTCACAAAAGTTATAATGCAAAGATCAAGTTTTAATTAGTTGTGATCCAAATTTCAAGTTAAAAAGTTTGTGTCACACTTTTAGTGGTTTACCAACAACAGACACTAGGTGTCAACGGTTTGCTGCATAGTCTTGTCACAAATTAATAAATTACTGTCACTGCATTATTATTGATGCAAAAAGGTTTTGACATATAAAAACTTTTTTGATACATATATTTTGTAACATTTATAATAGGATATAGTGTTATGAATAAATAATAGGCCTGGGACAACGCGTAGATGCAAAATATGCGCATCGATTCGTCAAACCCAAAATGGCGGCGCCGTAGAGTAGTAGCAACGCGAGTGGCTCCAGTCCACGCCGGTTTCACAATGCGTGAGCAGTGCGCAAACGTTGCATGTTTTTTCAGCGCCCATGTTAACAAGCATGGACGCATGAGCTGCGCGAGCTCGCTGCGCTGTCGCAGCAGTGTTGCAATCGTTTCTGCGTCTGGTCTATTTTTGTTGCCCTGCTCACGATCAAATTAAAGTGACAGTGCTTTGTTTATGGTTTAAATGCTCGTCGATTGACGCGAAAAAGTGTCATGTTACCATAAAATCATGAATGTGATGGCAAGTGTGTTTTAAAAAGTCATGAGCAATTTAACAGAAAGCAGTGAAATATGTAAAAACACACTGTTGCCAGAAGACTGCACTTTCAGTCACTCTCTGCCCAGCACTAAATTAGTCCTCATCTATTTTAACAAACTTAAGAGAAAAAGATTTAATAATGTATGTGCTTCTTAAGTCTATAATTGTGTTTATATCTGTCATTACATGGACTAGAACAGCACAAAAACAATGTGGATTAAACAAATCAAGTTATAAAAATTACACTGACCATCAAAAGACAAATTGAAGAGGTTTTGCTGATAAATGCATGTAAAATAAAGTAATGTGAACTTGAGATTTTTATACTGTTACTAAACTGCACAGTATGCGCTGCGAACGCTTTAATTGAATGCTACCTCTGACTAAGAATGCATTATTTTGCACTTGTATAGTCTTTTTTTTTAAGAGCAAACAACATATATTGCAATGTTAAGGAATTCATGTTTTTTTCCATTCAGATATGTAAATCAACATGTATAAATTGCTATAAGTTAATTAATGGGGAGATAACCAAGAGTCGAATCGAATCGAAGTCGAATAAAATGAATCGTTAGATTAATCGATATCCCAACCCTAATAAATAATGATGAATATGCATTCGTATGGGAGGGAAGTCATGTAACAAAAAATGCCATTACATTTTTTTATTATCAGATGACCTTAAAATATGAAAACTACCTTCTGAGCTTTTCGGCGAAATATAGTTTGTCATGATTCTTTAGGTTTAGAGTAGGGTTTTAGTGTTATAATTGTGTAAAAACAAAATTGGCCTACCTGTGGGCCCGTGACCTTTAAGAAAATGACTCTTACTATGATATACTTTTCCCAAAGGGTGATGAAATATGAAAACTACACTTTTTGAGCTTTCCAATGATATATAGTTTGTCAAGATTTGGTTTAGGATTAGAACAGGGTATTAGTGCTATATACGTGTAAAAACAAATGAAATAATTTATTTGATAAAACACAGTTGAAATATGTATTCTAGAGGCTTAGACCATTCGAATGATATATAATTTGTTGTGATAGATAAAAATCTACATGCAAAATATTGAAGTAAACTCAGGTGTCTTTATTCTTAAGTGTCGTTATTTAGGTGTCTTTATTCTTAAGTGACAGCGCCACTTAAGAATAATTAACAATTGTGAAAAACACTATAAAAATAAAATGAATTGAATAGATCTGGGATAGCAAGAGGTGTGTCAATTAAAATGCAATTAAAAACCTTTTCTCTATTTTAAAAACAACACTACTATTTTGTTCAGTATGTAGTTATGACGAATTATTCATTCAGAAGAATGCTGAAAACAATGAAATATATAAAATGTTTACACCAGTGAACATCAAAATGCTTTTATAAATAACAACAAACAATTCTGCAAAATCTCAGCGCATATCACAGTAAAAGACAGTTGTTTCTGTGACAGCTCAGAGAGAGCTGTGTTTAGGGAGATAGGTTGCCCTGGAAAACCTTCTTACTAGAAAAAAATCTCGCTTTGCGAGTTGAACGCTGAGAAGAGAGTAAAACCGAGCTGAGATGCTAATGATTCTTACTGGGTCAATGCTGCTTCAATTAGTCGTTTGTCTACTGCGAATGTGTGTGTGTGTGTGCATGCTTCAGAACTGTCCTGTGTGGTACGGCATGTAATTGATGTGATAATCATTAGCAAAGACTCATCTGCTTTGTGGCCACTGAGGTTCTAGAGACCCTGACAACAGCAGCAAAGCAGTGTGTTTGTTTTAATGTGAGCCAGCGAGGGATAAGGGGAGATGGCACGTGTTGACGAAAGATGGCTAAGGGAGCTGCTTAGCACAGAGAGATGTTCAGAGTATGCCAAACACACACACATGCCATAGACGGGGTCGTTAGACACTAAAGCTACGCACTCCCAGGAGTTTTCATTCAGTCCGAATCATGAATAACATTGAATAAGGATTACAAAAGGATTACCAGAATTTATATTCATCTAATCTATCCTCTACCACCACACACTTCTACTCTCCTGAGCAGACAAAAATAGACCAAGACAAGCACTGGCATGTGCCATGAATATGAGCACAGGATAGAAGAGAGAGGAAACGAATGTAAGAAAAGAAAATGAGGAAGACGTGTTATAATGTTGAGGAAGGTTTGCCATCTATCCTTGCATAACCGGATCGATGTGGAAGAGAGACAAGATCTATTTTGGCCTGTGTGCTCTCAGGTGGCCAAAGATGGTGAGAGAGAGAGAGAGAGAGAGAGAGAGAGAGAGAGAGAGAGAGAGAGAGAGAGAGAGAGAGAGAGAGAGAGAGAGAGGGGGGAGGGGGTACTTTAACTAATGTTGCATCACTTCTCAAGTTACCTCAAGGGCAGATGGGAAGAGTAGGCAAAGGTGATAAGCAAAACACTTGAGGAAGCTGAAAGAGAGGGGCGTGGAAAAGAAAATGGAGATGAAGGTCATAGGAGGGCGGAGGTGAACCACAAAAAAAAATGATGGGAAGAATTCAAAGGAAGGGAAGGAAATGGAATGGAGACACTCCATCTCCCAAAGGCTTCTGGGATTGCAAACCTAAGATACATCACCAGGGATGAATAACGTATTTTTGGACTATATTAGTCGCTCTGGAGTATAAGTTGCATCGGTCAAAAATGCGTTTTGAAGAGGAAAAAAGTTGCACTGGACTATATCACTGTTAGACTTAACTGTAATTTCTACAGTTACTTACCACAAAATGCCCAGTAAAATACCATCATTTTCTTTTCCAGTTCATTACTGTAATATGCATTACATTATGGGTATTAACATTTAATTTACAGTGATTTACTGTAAGTTTTCGAATTTGCTGTAGACTGCTGTAAAACAACAGCAGTAGTGCTAGTTGAATAAAACAGTGTTATAAAAGCATATAAAATGGAAAAATAAAATATATTTATTTGTTATCCATTTAGCAGTCAAGCAAATTTCAAAATGTGAATTGTTTTTAGCAGTGTAAACAAGAAAGGGATTATGGATAAATGCTTGACCGTCAGATTTGAATTTGACCTCAAGACTTCAAAACTCTAGTGACGCCAAGATTTCGCTCCTCGGAGTGACAAAAGAGGCTACTTGGGGAGTGTAGCGAGTAACTTTTATCATGTGTCTCTGTGGCACTGTGGTAGTGTTACGGACCTACGACATGGGTGACCGGGTTCGATTCCCCTTCAAGGCAATATATATATATTTATATTATTTTTTTGTTGACTTTATTAGATAGACAGTAATTAAGGAGACGACAGGAAAGTATAAGGGGAAGAGAGGGGTATGGGATTGGCAAAGGACCTCGAGCCGGGATTCGAACTCGGTTCGCCAGAAGTGCGTCTGCAAGTGTTACAGTAAGGGTATTATACTGTAAAATGGAACTGCGGTAAAGGCATCATACTGTAAAAAACATTTACAATTATGGTACTGTAATGGGGCAGTTACAGTAACTCAGTTACCGCATATATACAATAAAAAGTCTAACAGTGTACATCGCGTTTATTTAGAAAATGATTTTATAAAATTCATGCCGAAGAACAGACATTTAATCTGAAAAGGCAAGTTATTCAACTAAATAATAGCACAGAACAGCAGGCTGAATGGGTGTCCGTACATGTTAAAGTAACATAAACAGTTATTTACGCGATACACAAAAGCATACAGGACATACCTAAGAGGCTGAATAGGCTAAATTAACACGACAAACCAAATTAAGTTCAAAAAGGTCCCAAAGTCATTCCGCATCACTGAATACATTGAATTACATAAATACAAAAGGAGCATAGATCGGACTCTCGTGGCTGTAGACGGTAATGGTTTCTCTTGGTTCATATAAAATAATAATTATGATGTATAAGTCACACCTGACTATAAGTTCCAGCACCCGCCAAACTATGAAAAAAGTGCGACTTATAGTCCGGAAAATACGGTAAGCTAGTTTTTTTTCCATGTGCGCTTCGCTGCGTTGTTTTGTGCACTTGATTCACTGAAGGACTAAAGTGAAGGTATACATCATGTAATCGTATCAAATGCCACAAAATCTTCCAAGTCTAAATAAAAATACTCATGTGCATAAAGCAGAAAATTGCAGGTCTTTATAGCAATCTAAGGTATTTTAGTATCATTATGCCATTTTGTATTCATCATATTTCTATGATTATAATGGCAGTAAATCCTAACTGTCATAATTTTACCGCAGTAACAATGACTGAAGAAAGTGTGTTGTCATTTTTGTAAGGGACAGATCATTTCATCAAGGATTTCTTACTCTGAACATTATAAATACCTCCCATTTCTCCAGAAGAAAAGACACCAAGGACTCATCCATAACGCGTATAACAACACAAACAGAAGTTGCCACTGTCTTATGAATAATGTCTTGGAAAACAGCATAATTGAATAGGATCTGATTGTTCCCCAGTTATATTCATCTGCATTTTTTTTGTGTAATGACCTTGCAAAATTACTATCTTTTATTAATTTACATAATTACTGCGCTGTACTGTTTATAATACCGGAGAAGGGTGAGCAACCACTTGCTTCGCTAATGAGGTGTGTTCATGGGTACGTGAAGCACAGCATGGGCACAAACATATTTAAAGATCACTCTTACAGGTCTATGTTTGATTTCCCAAGCATTCCGAGCCGTAGTCCACAAATGCTGACTCATATCTCCATCCTCTTTGGCTTAAACCTGCACGATTACATGCACTTAGTGTTAAATGACACCGTTTAAGAGGATCTGCTTCTTGTGCTAATGCAGGACAGAAGTGTACACAATGATACAGCCAGCAATCTCCCAAGCTTGATCGCTTGGCTGAAACCCATATTTGAGTATGACAACTTAACAAATTGGTGTAAGGGATCAAATTACAGATATTATGGATTTTTTCACAGTTAAACCTACTATTAGCATTTTTATGTAACGGTTATCTCTCCTTCTCTTTTCTTTTTTATGTTTGTACCTATTATTTTATCTTCTTATGGACCGTAGTTTGCATTAGGACTTTATTTGTATTGATTGTTACAGTAAAGTTGACCTCATTTTAACCCACATCATTAAGAATGAAACATTTGTTAGCACAGCCTGTCCATCAGTTGAGATCAATTCAGTGTAGCGGAGTTCAAGCGAAACGTCCAAAGTATTTGTGGCTCTCACCTCTCTTGAAGCAAAAATTGCTTATCTGCCAAACAAGAGTGACACAACAAACACTAATATAGTAGAAATGCTTTTAGAATAGTGTTTTGTGTGTAAGTCTGGTTAATTTTACTTGCTGGGTAACCAGGTTATGTACAATCAGATTCTGATTCTTTATTTTTGCTCTTTTAGGTCTGTGGATCACTCCCCTATCTACCATGCCAGACTCCCCACCCCTTCAATCATTCAGAAAATCACACCCGTCCCTCATTGTATGCCATCCACACAGCAACGCGCACTCGCCTTCATCACCGACTCATCCATCTGTCCACCTGAAACGGAATATCGTCAAGTCCTCTGATACATTTCGTCAACCCTCTCCAAAGTTTACCAGCAGATACTCACCCCGAGACACGGCTTCAACATTAGCACTGCTGCACTGGTTTACATTGGTCACCTGTGCCTGCTTGCTGCCCGCTCTGATAGGTCAGTTTCCCAGAGCGGTAGCCGGTGAGACGTGGGGCGTGGTCGCAGCTTGCCCCTTTCACTGCGTGTGCAGGAATCTCTCAGAGTCCCTAAGCACTCTTTGCGCTGACAAAGGCCTCCTTTTTGTTCCGCCAAACGTGGACCGGCGAACCGTCGAGCTTCGTCTCGCCGACAATTTCATTCGAGAGGTGGGAGGAGCTGACTTTGCCAACATGACGGGATTGGTGGATTTGACGCTATCCCGAAACACCATCAGTAACATTCGACCAATGGCGTTCGGGGATCTGGAAAGCTTGCGTTCCTTGCACTTGGATGGCAACCGTCTGACAGAGCTGGGCCCACGAGACTTAGTAGGCATGCTAAATTTGCAGCATCTAATTCTCAACAACAATCAACTAACTAACCTCTCCTCTGAGGCCTTCGATGATTTTCTTTTGACTCTAGAAGATTTGGACTTATCCTATAACAATCTGCGTAAAATACCTTGGGATGCCATTCAGAGCATGGCCAGCCTACATACATTGAACTTGGATCACAATCTTATCGACCAGATTGCTGAAGGCTCCTTTAGCGAGCTCTACAAACTAGCCAGATTGGATATGACTTCGAACCGTTTAAAGACTTTACCACCCGATGCATTGTTTGCACGCTCGCAGACAGGGGTAATCAGCCCCACACCCTACAATGCGGTTATGAACTTAAATTTTGGGGGGAACCCATTACACTGTAACTGTGAGCTGCTTTGGTTAAGGCGGCTGATCCGCAGTGATGATATGGAAACGTGTGCTACACCTCTTCATTTAGCGGGACGTTACTTCTGGTCGATACCCGAAGAGGAATTTGTTTGTGAACCTCCACTTATTACCCGACATACACACAAACTTTGGGTCTTGGAAGGTCAAAGGGCGACGCTCAAATGCCGTGCCATTGGTGATCCAGAGCCAGTGGTGCACTGGGTCTCACCGGATGACCGTATCATCGGCAATTCCAGCCGCACCACATCTTTTCGAAATGGCACTTTGGAGCTACTTGTAACCGTTGCTCGTGATGACGGCACCTACACTTGCATCGCCATCAATGCTGCAGGAGAGGCCACCTCTCTGGTTGACCTCAAAGTCATCCCTCTCCCTCATCGTGGTAATGGAACAATACCGTTAGCTCGTGACCCAGGATCATCGGACATTACCAGAGGGAAATCTTTCAACGGGCAAAGCCCTGGCCCGGACACCAACACTGACCCACAGGAGGGACAGGAGGAGGGTCAGATTGAGGTTGAGGATGGGGTCACTGAAGGAGGTGATGAGCAGATGGTGGGCGTGCAGGGGGTGACGTCTACATCAGCTCAAGTGAGGTGGGAAAATCGCAGATTGACGGGAGCCAACCTGATGTGGATGTATCAGATACAGTACAACTGCACAGCCGATGAGACTCTTGTATACAGGTAAGTCTGTCAATGCCAGTATTAATGTCAGATTAACTAAATAGCAAGAACTGAAAGTACAAATCATGACAATGAGTCTCTTAAATTATTCCAGAGCTGTATTTAACTAAGAAAGAAGATAAATATAAGAAAGTTTTTAGCAGACACTTCACTACGTGCATGAAGTTAGCATACCTTTCAAGTGGCAATTAGCAGAAGTGGTGACAAGTGTTAAGTCCCAAGATGAAAGATGTACACCGGTTATGAGTGTAGCACATTCTTTTGTAGCCCAGATTTTGAAAATATCTTCTTGTAATTTAAAATACATTTTTAAAATATAAACAGTACAATACTGTGCAAAGGTCACCACCAGTGTTGTTGTTTCAGCAAAGTTTTTAAGACCATATAAATTTATTTTCAGGCTCTATTAAGATACAAAAAGGAAACAGAAAATATGTAAACAAAATAAAAGAGCCCTCAATTGTGACCAAGCCGGTGAAAACCTGGCTAAAGTCATTTTTGGGTAATTTACAGGTTTTTACATAAAATCATTCAATATAATGTAAAGAACATTCTGTGTAAGCATCACATTGATATCTTTAATATTGACTGAAAATTTCCAATTTTAAAGGTCACAATCTTTCTGATCCCATTTTTAAACCCTAGTTAGTGTGTAATGTTGCTATAACAGCACAAATAAATATCTGTAAATGATAAAGCCAGCCGATATATTTGCTTTAACAGAATTCGCCTTTGAAAGCCTACAGCGAACGGCCGGTTTGGACTACAGCCCTCTACTTCCTGCTTCATTGATGTCACTAGAACAGTTTTTTGACTAAACTCCGCCCACAGGAATACGTCAGTCGCCAGCTAAGCTAACGGCAAGCTCATAGATATGTACACTAGATGTCGCCTTGGCTACGGCAGTTCATTGGACCGAATGCGTCAAACAGAGCTGCCATCTTGAAACAGGAGAATCCCGCATCAGCGTCATTGTAGGCAATGGTGTAACAGAAATAAAATCACCATAAATCGTCATGAATGCGCTTTTCTTGGTTTTCTTTTGGTTCGTTTCAACAGTCAGACATGTATTTAGCATTTAGTATGTTTAGTATGTATTTATGTTTCTGAAGGAGGGACTTAATAGGACAAGGAAGACATCAGCTGTTTTTAGGACAATAAAAACAGCGCTATACAGATAAGTTTTTTTTTAAACGTGAAACATGAAAACATGTTATATTGTGCACTGTAAACACAATCAAAGCTTCAAAAACACAGAAAGAACGGGACCTTTAAGACTGTCTATGTGTTGCATACCATGTGAAAGCTGTGATTTTCCAGTTTTCAGAAATATATGACACATTTATAGAAAAATTCTTAACGTTTTTTAAAAAAGGTTTATTTATATGATATGCATGTCCAAGCAGGAAAACATTAAAAAATCTATTTACCGGGTTGTGCGCAGAATACATGCTTCAGGTGCTGCGTGTCATATTCAGACTAAGAATTCATCACGCACCAGCATCCAAAAAAAATTTTTCCGACACATAACAGCTTTAAAATGTATTTAAAATACGGTGGTTATCTTGTCAGAAGTTGAGCTACAAAACAGATAAGCTGGAAGCTTCCTGGAATGTTGGAGATTAGACAAAAAAATGTCTGAACTGTAATAAGAACTTGGCTAAAGTTGCAAGAAGCCTTGCCCTGCACTGACCCGATTGTCGCTCGTCTGATTTAAAATGATGGTCTGCTTTCACTTTCTAATAGCAGACAAGAGTTTTCTGAAATTAATGATATGAGAATCATCACGTATTTCTGTGCGTATTAAAGTATTAAAGTGAACACAGAGATAATCAAAGTCAATGTTTTTGCAAGCCAAGATCATTTTAGCAGAATAATAAAGTGCAGTGAAAATAAAATCATTAATTACATTATTTTACATATTTTGCAAATAAACCTTTTAAAAGTTTAACCCCCGGTTTCACAGACAAGGCTAGGCCTAAGACACATGTTTGAGCTGTCTTAACTGAAAATAACGTGCAGTGACGGATCTTAAAATATTACACGTCAAGATAACGCCTTTTGCTAAGGAGTGATTATAAAAGATGCTTAAACATCTTAATTTAACTAAGGCCTAGTCCTGGCTTTAGCTAAGCTTTGTCTGTAAAACCAGGCCTGTGAATGATATAGTCAAGGCTTAGTTTTTAATCTCTCATTTACAACAATAATCACAAATTACACATGAGGAGCTCAAATTCAGACGCTAAATGGCACTTCCAGCTTCCAAAAGTGAGATAATGATATTAACTAAATGCTTTCAGCACATATACATCCATCAAATATTTTAGCCTCAAATCTCCTTAATAACAGAAATACCTCTTTATATTTTTGTATTTTTTATGGTCATGACTACTTTGACACCCTAAACCTCATAATTAGATTACGCAAATTCAGACACCGTTTCACAGACAGGATCACAATTTTCAGAACAAAATGTCTTCTTCTGGAAGTCAGAAAACTGATTCCTTACAATTTAGTTCATGCAAGTTAATATAACCACCAAACTACCAGTATCTGGCGATATCAGCCTGAATAATAGGCTATCACTATCTGTGCATCTCTACAAGGTTTTTGTATTTTATAAAAGAAATCATTTTCACTATGGATCAAATAACAAGACTTTTGCATTTATTGTCTAATTGCGGAGATATCCGCTTACATAACCCATTTAATTCGGCATTTAACAGGATTGCAATCATTCAATATGTAACATTCAGATTGTTGTGAGGCTGAATCGTGATAATAAACTAAATAAACTAACCCGAGGCTAAGGCGGTCCAAGTCCTTTCTCATGTTATCAGTGTCTGCGTCTCCAGCAGGGACTTCAGACTTGTTGCCGAAAGACATTTCTGGAACATGTTCAATAAATCTTGCAACCTCTCTGAGACATTATCTATGGCAAGTGACATACACCCTCTTACTTTCTGTCCTTCATTAAGAGGCCGAGAGGGAGTGAATGTGTATGTGTGGGGTGGCAGAACTGCAGGGTGGGAAACCGACACCACAGACATTGAAACTGACAGAGAGGCTGGTAGAGAGATAAGGAAAGAGAGAGAGAGGGAATGAGAAATAAAGAAATGGGTGGGATATAGGTGGAGATGGAGAATTTGACACAAGACTCAAGGGAAAGAATAATGAAGTCTATAAATGAACTTAAACTATAGTGCCAATAAGTATGTCACAACCAATCTTCCTGACGGCCACCACGACATGAGAAAGAGGAGTGGAGAGTGAGATATCTAGAATGAGAGAGATTACTGGTAGGGGGAAAGCTTTTATCATGGCTTTGGTTTAGTGTCTGGGTGTTTAGCTTTGTTAAAAATGAGAAAAATTGTGAAACATTTTGATCTGAAGACATACAGTCACAAAAAAAGTTAAGTGACCACTTAAAGATTATTTGTGACCTGTGCTGGGTATTGAGTCGTAATGAGCACATTTTCAAAAATTAGGAATTTATATTGTGACATTCATTATTAAAGGGACACTCCACTTTTTTAAAAAAATGCAAATTTTCCAGCTCCCCTAAAGTTAAACACTCGATTTTTACCATTTTGGAATTCATTCAGCTGATCTCCAGATCTGTAGGTACCACTTTTAGCATATAGCATAATCCATTGAATCTGATTAGACCATTAGCATCACGCTCAAAAATAACCAAAGAGTTTCAATATTTTTCCTATTTAAAACTTGACTCTTCTGTAGTTACATTGAGTACTAAGACAGACGGAAAATTAAAGGTGTGATTTTCTAGGCAGATATGACTAGGAACTATACTCTCATACCGGAGTAATAATCAAGAACTTTGCTGCTGTAACATGGCTGCAGGAGGCGCAATGATATTACGCAGTGCCTGAAAATAGTCCCCTGCTATTGAAAGTAACCAAGGAGACAGCAGCAAAGTTTTAATTTTCCGTCGGTCTTAGTACACGATGTAACTACAGAAGAGTCAAGTTTTAAATAGAAAAAATATTGAAACTCTTTGGTTATTTTTTTGCGCGATGCTAATGGTCTAATCAGATTCAATGGATTGTGCTAAGCTATGCTAAAAGTGGTACCGCCAGACACGGATTTCAGCGCTGAATGGATTCCAAAAAGGTAAAAATCAAATGTTTAACTCTAGGGGAGTTGGAAAATGAGCATATTTTAAAAAAAGTGGAGTGTCTCTTTAAAAATCATGAATGATTTGTTGAAATCTGACAAAAAATTACATAGCTACACCTGTTTGAAGTTGATAAGAGTCAGCAAAGTCAACTTTGAGAGAAATCGAGTTCAAGATTTTATAAAGGTTTAAAAATAAAATCACAGAATCCATACCTTAAAATAACTGGTAAAACTAATACTGTAGATTTGGCACACACAAAGTAAATAACAATATCTATAGGACAAATATATGTTAAATTTTTTTTCTTTCTTTTACTGACACACAGACAGACAGACAGACAGCTTGATAAATGGGCAAATTTTGATTTCATTTTTCAAAAACACAACACTAATGTTTTAACATGCATTTTAGGAATAGTTAAAAGTTAATATTTGATGAAATAGCCCAGATTTTTAATCACATCTTTTATGTGTTTTGGCATCAGTCTCTTACATTGCTGTTGGGTGACTTTATGTCATTCCTGAGGTTTGCTTTTATTTGAATTCAACAAACACTGGTCTGAAATAGTGTCAATAAACGTAGAAATGATTATTAAAGACAAAACTGGAGTGGTCTCTCAATGTTTTCCGTGGCTGTTATGTTTAAATGTTTGAAATTATACTACAGGGAGTGCAGAATTATTAGGCAAGTTGTATTTTTGAGGATTACTTTTGTTATTGTACAACTACAGAGCTCCCGGCCAACTCAAAATGCCAACAAACCCTCAAACCTGAACATTTAAGTAGTACAAGTGAAATTTTGGCTTTCCTAAGAGAACACCTCTATTCACACCATCACTAGGCAACCACTAGTGTGCAGAATTACTAGGCAACTAAATGAAAAACAAAGATTCCACCATCTCATTTGTTTTTTTTCACCTGTTAAAGTGAGAATATTAAACAAACTCTACTCTTACAAAAAAAATTAATAAAACAATAAAAAATAAAAACATACATAAACTCAGTGACCAATATAGCCACCCCTCTTTTCGACAACAGCCACAAGCCCTCCACCCACGGACTCAGCCAGTCTCTTGATCTGGTCCGAACCAACACCCTGTGCAGCCACAACCACAGCCTCCCAGACACTGTTCAGAGAGGTGTACGTTTACCTTCACTGTAAATGTCCTGCTTAAGAAGGAATCAAAATTTCTCAATAGGTTTTAAGTCAGGTGAAGAAGGGGGCCATGGCATTCAATTTTCATCTCTAAGGCCTTTACATACCAGCCATGCAGTGGAGCACCTTGATGCATGCGATGGAACGCCGTTCTGCAAAATAATCAGTCTCCTTGAAAGATGCAAACTCCTTCCTGTACCACTGCTTGAAGAAAGTGTCTTCTACATTACAGGCAGGCAGGCACAGACAGGTATTATTAAAGATGAGCTTATTGGACCTTTTTGGGTTGAAAATGGAAATAAAAAACAACTCTCAGACCTACTGCCAATTTTTGGAGGACACTTTCTTCAAGCAGTGGTGCAGGGGGGGATCTGCATCTTTCAAGAAGACTTATGTATGCGGGACAACGCTTTAGCACATGCATAAAAGTACTCAACTGAGTGGCTGGCCAGTAAAGGCCTTAAAGGTGAAAAACTAGTGACATGGCCCCTTCTTCACCTGACTTAAACCCTATTGAGACCTTTTGATCCCTTCTTAAGCAGGACATTTACAGTGAAGGTAAACCGTACACCTCTCTGGGCAGTGTCTGGGGGGCTGTGGTTGCGTCTGCACAAAATGTTGGTTCAGACCAGATCAAGAAACTGACTGAATTCGTGAATGGAAGCCTTGTGACTGTTATCCAAATGAAGGGTGGCTATATTGGTCACTGAGTTTATATATTTTTTATTTTAAATTTTTTTATTACATTTTTATTTGTAAATGTAGAGTTTGTTCATTATTCTCACTTTAACAGGTGAAAAAAAACAAGTGAGATGGTAAAATCTTTGTTTTTCATTTAGTTGCCTAATAATTCTGCACACTAATAGTTGCCTAATAATGATGTACATAGAAATATTCTCTTAAGAAAGCCAAAATTTCACTTTTAGTACTTAAATGTTCAGGTTTGAGGGTTTGTTAACATTTTGAATTGACCAAGAGCTCTGTAGTTGTACAATAACAAAAGTAATCCTCAAAAATACAACTTGCCTAATAATTCTGCACTCCCTGTAATGTGAAGAAAAATAATAATAATTGTACTCAATTCTTTAAAAACAAAACCATTAAAACAGTTTTAGCAAACAATAAAGGAGCAAACAATGTAAGAAAGCAGCTAATATCAGCCCAGAATAGAGGGGAACCTACATATTCAACACTGTTTCAAAAGAATCTTAGGGTGCCGGGATAAAAAAAACGACTCAATGCTGGGTTGTTGAAACAATAGGTAATCATTAAACCAGTGGTGTTTTCTGTCCAATATTTACCCAGCCTTGAGGTAAAAACAATACAGCATTCTTAGACTGTATATCTATTTATTTATCAGTATGTACAGGGTTTCCCACAGCACTTTGCAGTTCGGGCGGCCCACCTAAGTTGGGAAACCCTACCACCTTAACTAGGTCATCCAAAAAATAATAATTTCGCTGCACAACAGGCCGTCAAGTGCATCTTTACACCGCGAGCGGGCATGCGCACCACAGGGCCGAAAAGAGAGAAAGATGTGGTGCGGACCGTCACTGTCTGGAGGATAACTAGCCAGTTGATAAAACATCTCAGAGAATAGTGTGTTAAAACATTTGTGAAACGCACCTAAATATCTGTTAAAAACATTTAATTAATTAATAATTTAATTCATTTTCTGTAATAGTTTCTTCAAAAGTTTTAAATAAAAATATTTTTATTTTTAACATGACGCGTATGCCCTGCCCCTTTGACCACCCGCCCAACCCTACCACCTTAACTAACAAATTTCCTGCGGGATACCCTGATGTACACTATTATATATCATTGCATCATGCCCTGATCTTAAGCTTCAATGGGAGTTTTTATCATGAGGACTAGTAACTGTCCATTACATTTGACTTTCAATCCATGTATTTTTGTTCTCCTCTGGAAGCCCTACCTGATAATTGGACGAGCTCTCAAAAAGGCAACAACAAACAAGCAGTAATTGAAATGGTAAAACGCATGACTGAAATTAAAAACACTGCCATACACAAAGTGCTTGGAGATAAAGTTAGCTGAGCTAACATAGTTAGTACAAGTGTGTCATAACACATTTAGCTGAACATTCATAATCCTCTCTAGCCTACTGCTATCCGTAAATATATAGCTCAAATTCATTCTTAGAATGACTGTGTTAAAAACAACACAATCAGTGTTAGTTTAGGGACATGCGATGTCTGAGAATACACACATTTCTGTGTTATTATTGGAACAACACATTTTGTGTTACTTTTTACCACAACAATTAACACAAAATGACACATGGGGTGGTTTTCCGAACAGGGTTTAGATTAATCCAGGACTAGGCCTTAGGTATTTTAGGACATTTAAGTAGTTTTTACAAAGAAATCTTACAAAAAACAATACTGGCGTGCAGTGTTTGGGGTAACGCATTACAAGTAATGTGCATTACGTAATAATATTACTTTTCTGAGGTAACGAGTAAAGTAAAGCATTACTTTATATGTAAACATTAATATTTGAGTTACTTTTTAAAAAAGTAATTCAAGTTACTTTTCAGTTAAATAATTTTTTTTATTTAATTAACTCTTTCACCGCCAGCATTTTTTTTAAAAAAGTTGCCAGCCAGCGCCAGCGTTTTTCATGATTTTCACCAAAGTTTAATGCCTTCCAGAAAATGTTCTTCTTCAGATATATAAACATACAATATACCAAATGAAAGAACAGACCCTCTGCTTTCAAACAAAAAAAAACGTTTCATCCTTACCTTGAGTAGTTCTTTTGTAATTAGCTTTTGAATATGGGTAGGTTTCTGCAAAAACACCACATTTAAAAAGTTGCGGAAGGGTGCCACCTGGTGAATAATAGCGGTATTGCGGAAAGACGGAAATACTCGTCATTGGCGGGGAAGCGTTTTCTCTTAATTGACGAGATATCTCGTCAATGGTGGAGAAAGAGTTAAACTGAACGTAGTCATGTAAAATTAGGCAGTCTATCCTTGCGCGACTAAGCGGGAATAGTTTGAGTCAGAAATGGAGATGACAGGCCAGAACTTGACATTTTTGCCATGGAAATATGCAATTTCTGAATGAAGAATCTCTCAGTCATAACAAACACCTAAAAAGGCCTGAAAGAGATCAAGCCTCAGCCAAGTAAGAAAAAGTAACGTAAAATTAACTCAAAAGGTAACACAAAAGGTACACTGCAAAAAATTATGTGTTAACCTTTTACACACTGTGTGTGTCATGCCATTCAAGGCATTATTTCATGTTAAAATAAATGAAAGGGCCAACACAAGTTGTGTTAAATACAGTGATGGGAGTAACACGTTACAATTAATTCCGTTACTGTAATTCCACTACTTTTAATGGTAATAAACTTGTAACAAAGTATTTTTTTTTAATTAAGTAATGCAGTTCCAATTAGTCAAATATAAATGGGTTTGTTACTCGCGTTACTCTATTTTGTGATAAATGAACACTTGCAGACAAGATATTTCTGATCTAATGTTGGAGGACCATGGGGGGCGTCACAATTAATAATTTGATTTAAAAAAAATACTTCATTACATGTTCATTACCGCTAAAAGTAGTGGAATTACAGTAACGGAGTTGCTTTGTAACGCGTTGCTCCCATCACTGTTTTTAACACAACTTGCATTGGCCCTTTCATTTATTTTGACATGAAATAACGCCTTAAATGGCATGACACACACAATTAACACATCATTTTTTGCAGTGTAACGTAAGTATTACTTTCCATAAAAAGTAAGTAAGTAACGCAATTAGTTACATTTTTGGGGAGTAACTTAATATTGTAATACTTTCCTCAACACTGCTGGTGTGCATCTTGAGATAAAACAATGGTACTGGGGTGTTTTAAAATTAAAGCAGCTCAAACATGCATTTTAGTCTGAGACTAGGATAAGTCCTCTCTGGGAAACCTTCCAATACTGTGTAAAAAAAGGGCACATAATGTGTTAAATAGCATAACACGAAATGTGTAAAAAATTAACACATCCTTTCGTACAGTGTACAGGTCCAGACTTGGTCAATTAAATTTGTTGTAGAGCTTATACTGTTGTAGAAAGCAAACACTACAATAAAAAGACACTGATTTCAGAACACATTTGCTCTCTGATAAATGAAACCCGTGCTTCATGTAAAGAATATAGAAATAGGCAGTAATTTAAAGACTGACATTAACTAGGTGATGATGGAAGGAAAACGTGTGAAAGGAAACCAGCAGGGTTGGGTTTAGAGTATAAAAGCAATCCGTTGAAGATCAAGTTAGTAAAGACAAAAGTCTTTTCTGTCTCCTTTCCTATCGTTCTGACTCCATCCCCCATCCCTCTATTATTAGACTGTTCTAATAATTGCCTGTTTCTGTGTCACCAGTTTCACAAAACATTTCCCTGTCAGTTTGTATAGCAGCATGAGTGTGTGTGCATTTGTTGATGTTTGACAGCAAAATCTGTTCCATCACACACAGACACACAAATAAAAGGCACTTGACGAAAAGGTCAAACTCCCTCTTCTGAAAAATGCACAGCAATGAAGGTTGACAATCCAGATAAAAATTGTTTTCCTCATAGGGTGCTCTATCGCAACAACACAGATTGTCTGCCCTTAATTTGGTTTTCATTGGTTCTGGGCAGCCCATGACTCTATAAATGTCCTCAGTGGGGTCGGGGGGCGAACTCTTTCGAAGATCAAGAGTATTTTTTACCTTCTTTATGCTGAAAACACACTTTCAGGAAAATAAAAATAGAGCCTATCACTGGGGGCGGTCCCCCTTTAAAAAAGTACACCTTTCAACTTCAAGAGTTCATGGGAGTACATCAGAGGTACCAAATGTATACATATCTGTACATAAAAGGAGCACATTAGGACTTTTTAAAGGGTACTTGCCCAGTGACATCTAGGGACCATTTTGCTCTCTTCAATTCATTTTTGTTCTCTATAAATGGCATTTGCTTCTGTACTATTCATTGAGGCCATGACCCACTTACTGTAATATATAAATGACACACTTAATCTATTTAGGCTACTATACAGTACAGTTTACAGACTTATGTGTGCACAAATTGCAACAAATCAAGAAAATTTGGAATAAATCTTAAAATTAATTTATGACCATTTGTGATCGTTTCCTTTTGCTTTATTTTGATAAATACTGTTTCCTGATACATGTAGTTTCCTAACTATAAAAAACTTTTCCCCAAGAGGCTACATTACATCTCATTTGGGATGTTTCTTCCTATGGGAAGCCATATAATTGGAACATTCTTGCAACAGGCATTATATCCGTTACAAACTATCCGTTACAAACTAAAACAACATGATGATTCATACTCATAAACACACTGACGAAGAAGGCTATAGGTCACGTCTACCTGCTCAGTACACAAGCCAACATCTGTCTGCCCTGCCAATATCTGGATCACGCTTTCAATTTGTCACATCTGTCAATTTCACCACTGAGTACAGCTTGTCTGTCTTTATCCTTTTCCAAATTAATTAGTATGGTTGTGTTCAATTCACAAAATTTTGGATCCACTTTTAGGAACATTACAGAAACACATGAATGACATCACAAAACCGAGATATGGACCACAAAACCAGTATTAAAGGGGACATTTCAGAAGACTTTTTTAAGATGTCAAATAAATCTTTGGTGTCCCCAGAGTACATATCTGAAGTTTAGCTCAAAATACCCCACAGATAATTCATTATAACATGTTAAAATTGCCATTTTGTAGATGTGAACAAAAATGTGTCGTTTTGGGTGTGTCCTTTAAAATGCAAATGAGCTGATCTTTCCACTAAATGGCAGTGCCATGGTTGGATAGTGCAGATTAAGGGGTGGTATTATCCCCTTCTGACATCACAAAGGGAGCCAAATTTCCATTTTTTCACATGCTTCCAGAGAATGGTTTACCAAAACTTTGTGACTGGGTTGAACTTTTTCACATTTTCTAGGTTGAAAGAAGCACTGGAGACCCAATTATAGCACTTAAACATGGAAAAGACGTTCATGATATGTCCCCTTTAAGTCACACAGGTATATTTGTGGAAAAGCCAACAATACATTGTCTGCGTCACATATATTGTTTCTTTTTTATGCCAAAAATAATTAGGCTATCATGTTTCAAAAATATATTTTATGCATTTCCTACCGTAATTATATCAAACATTTATTTATCATTAGTAATATGTGTTGCTAATATTCTCAATATTTTGCACCGTAAGATTCCAGATTTAAAAAAAAAAATATTTGTATCTCTGCCAAATATTGTGTACATCAATGGAAAGCTATTTCTTCAACTTTCAGATGATCCATAAATCTCAATTTCCAAAAATTGACTCTTATGACTGGTTTTGTGGTCCAGGGTCACACATATATGCTAAATTAATGCAACCGCAAATGGACTAATTAACGCTCTCTCCGTCATTGACACTTAGAGCACCTACTAAGCTGGATAAATCAGGAATCCACCTCCAGGTACGCTATACTTAGTTCAACATCATGTTTTTTTACAAGCTCAAAGTCAGTCAGTTTAAAGTGTGTCAATGTACTAGCATGCATACAACAACTGAGATGTTGTTTCATGTTTATTTAAATAGCAGATCTCTTCTAGTAGCTTAAACAACAAAACAAGCGTGTACATATCTACAGAGAGTCTGAAAATACAAAGCTGTAAGAGGGCAGACAGAGTGACCTTGAACATTAACTCATAATTTACAGCACAGCCGGGCTTAATAGATTCAGACCCCAATGACAGAGCAGCACAGACAGACAGTGCGTGGAGCAGGAGAATCTTTTTATAACTTTATTGATTCAATAAACAAATTAAGCCTGCGCATTTATCTCTGAAAACAAACAGTCAAATCTCCAGACTCAACAGAACAAATATTGAAAGTGGATTAATATGTAAAAACATTTCCTTTTATCCAAGCTTAAAATCAGTTCGCAGGGCAACTTCCCTGAAAAAGGTAAACACTGTTGCTCCAGAATGTCTGTATGAACTGCTTACCATATCAATGTCCTACTTCATTCAATGGTGTGAGCTGTTTTGCACAAACCATTTGCAGGGAAAAGTTGCGGGAATGTTAGGAAACTTTTCTTGAGACCATCATTATTTCACAGTGCTGCTGGTGATGCAATGAAAAATGTAAACAATTTGCCTTAAAATAGCACCACATATACGCCTTATTCAGCCTGCCGCCATGTTGATTCCAAAACGAGGCTGTGAGGAATGGACATTAGGACTGTGCCAAAAATCGTTCATCAGTAAAGCTGGTTTCTTGATTAGTAGTAAATCGCCATTACCTGCTTTCAGATGGAGTGGCATTTACTACACAAAGCCATATTTCACAGAGAAGCTAGGCAAAATCGCATTCAAAATCGAGGAAAATCGACTCCGATAATCTATGCAAATTTGCCTAGCTTCTCTATGAACTACAGCTCTGTGTAGTAAATGATGCTCCATCTGAAAGCAGGTGATGGCGGTTTATTACTAATCACCGAACCGGCTTTACTGAAGAGATAAGCATGGACATCCAGAGCGTGCACTTTTAACCTATTGTTTTGTACAGGGATGCTGGTCATTCAGGCATCAAAACACAGAAAATACATAATTTTACACATTTACAGAGGTCAAAGAACTTATCATGAATGGTTAAAATGAGAAGGGACATATTACCAGATTTTAAAAAAAGAGAGCAGTGCAATCTGTTGGCTAATCACTTATTTCTTATTGTGGTAACAAGAATTTTCCCACCGGTTAATCAGCATGTGACAAACACGGTGATACCGGTATCAACGGGTGGGAGGGGCTTATAAATGTGCATGCACGTACGCTGCGTTAAATCGCTTATGAATCCACATGTGATGCGAAGGCAACAATTGTTTTAATTAAGTGCTTGAGCTAGTGTGCGCAGGTACTTCTGACGAAAGCCCACCAGTGCCAAGCTGAGCAACCAGCTCTTTCTCCATTTAAAGCGCTGTTTAAATGATGGGTTTATTATTGTTTTTAATGAAAAACGACAACAAAACGATCTTGTTTATATTAAACATTATATATGTACATTATAACTAAACGAGTAATCACGCGGCTTCTGCCATCGTCATTGTCTGTCAGTTCGCCCGACACACTCTGACAGTAATAAATGAAATCTGACAACTGCTGCTCTGTGATGTGACATACGTTGAGCTCGCACTGAATTCAGGCAGGAGACGCATTTCGTTTTTTGTGTATGCTCTCTAACGAAACTAAATAATGTAATTACAAGAAAAAAAAACAAAAAGACGGTGGAAGACAGTGCCATGGTTGACAAGTGATTTAATCGGCGAGAGCCTAAAGCACCGTGTATCACCGGTTACACCAACTATCGCAACATGCCTAATGCTTATTTTTCTATAAAACACTAATATAGTCCTTTAACTAAGTGCATATCTCAGTTTCGTACAGATTACAAAATGCAAAGCATGAATACGTTAAAATCTTTTCTCTGTTATGTTTTTAAGCACATTGCCTGGAATCAACAGAAACAGGATTCATTTCTAACTAAATAACATTTGTACATTTTTTTTGTACAAAATTTGTAACATTTTGCTCATCTTGGCAAGGTCACTTTTGTAAGAGATTTTTAATCTCAGAAAGTTTTATCTCTAAATAAAGGGAATAATAATAATATAGGGTTTTACCTCTAACAATCCTTGCACAACAAACTGGACATAATTAGCTTGTTATCAAGATATTAAGTCAATCATGTCTTAAAAAACATAATGGAGAAAATACATGGGACATACTCTTATGTTCTGTACAAAGTAGGGGTAGGCCGACATGATATTCAGTGTCGATATTAGTCCGATATTGGCAAAATGGCCAAATCGAATATTTTAGAAGTTGGGGAGTACAATCTGTTCCAATACCAACACGGACCTTGTCATGGCAACTTGGCGTAAAACGTGACTTGCTGAGCAACATGAAATTGCACAGTTTCAATTTTCCAAAGTTACACCTTACATTTCATTTTGAATTTTTGTGCTGACTAACTAAAAATGTTCCTACTAGTCTGTTTGAAACATTTAAATAAAAACAAAGCAGCAGTATTGCACAATGTTTCATTGAGTCTTGAATATGCACAGTCATTTGTTGGACAGTAAAACTGTCCTGTAGCTCTGTTTAAGCTTTTTGTACGGCTAACAAATGTGTTATTTGCAGCTTGAAGGGATAGTTCAGCCAAAAGTGATATTGGACCCATGATTTGCTCACCACCGGGCTGTCCGAGATGCATATGTCCATCGTTTTTCGGACGAACACATTTTCAGTTATTTTAGAAAATGTTTTAGATCTTTCAGTTAATTAAATGTGAAGTAACGGGGTCCACGACCTTTAAGTCCAAAAATTTTGCATCCATCCTTCACAAAATAAATCCAAACAGCTCCACGATGATAAATAAAGGTCTTCTAATCCGCGCGGTGCTGTTGTGGAAGTGTCCATATTTGGAACTTTGTAAACCAAAATGACTACCTTCCGGTGGCGCCGCCATCTTAGACTCCTCTGTATTCAGGAGAGAGTATTAGCGTAGTGTACGCACTTTTCTTAGTGACGTATGACAAATTCGGAGGGCGGGGGCACAGAGCAGCAGCAGAGAAACCTCCGTACGCTGTGTAAAGCTCTGATCTTGAGTGCGGACGCGACTGGGATGGCGGCATTACCGGATGCAGGTTGTTTTCGTTTGTGGAGTTTTGGATGTGGATGTTTCTACAACAGCACCGCACGGATTACCCTCAGAAGACCTTTATTTATCATCGTCTGAAAAATGATGGACATGTGCATCTCGGACGGCTTCGGGGTGAGTGGATCATGGGTTTAGTATCATTTTTGGCCAAACTATCCCTTTAATTGATTAAAAGGGCGATAGAAATTATATTGGATCGGTATCGACAGATACTCAAGGTTGTGATATGGACATTGGTATCAGACATGAAAAAGTGGTATTGGCCCAGCCCTAATACAAAGTAAACATGCTTACAACATGAGAAATTAGCCATTAGCCAAAACGGATGTATACACTGCGCAATTCTCATCTCAAATTAGGTCAAATGTCCTTTCTAATTTTAACAATCCACGTTTTCTGAGGTTCTTTGTCCTGTGGCAATTTGTAAAATGATGTATTTTCAAAACAACAAGTTTAAAGTGCACGCTCTGGACGTCCATCCCTTACAGCCTCGGTGTGGAATCAACATAGCGGCGGACTGAATAATGCGTAAAGTCATCTTATTGTGATTTACCTAAAAATAATGTAATAAACATTCTGTAAAAATATAACCTTGATAATTTTAATATTGACTAAGTAAGGTCAGATTGAAATCAAAGATTGAATTCAAACTTTGATTCTCCTTCAAAGGCAGGGTTATATTTCAAATACTCACATGGACATGAATGTTATGGCCAAGATGCAAATTAATACTAAAAACTCATGAACCCCTTACAAAAGCCAACTTCTCCATAATAAAAAATCTTATATTTTATTGTAATAATATTACATGTGCAATGTGTCTTTTAAGGCATAATTAAACCCATTAGGATTAGTGGACGGTAGGTGCCAGCAAAATGAATTTCTTTGGACGGGAAGAATGAAAGAAAGCGAGAATGCGAAAGAGAACAGTATGTGGGAGTATAATGGGGTTTTAATACTGTGACTAAAGCTGCATTCTAAATGTGTCAAGGTCTTGATCAGAGCCTGTAATTATATGCCGATATCAGATGTATTGTTTGGGAAGGTCTTAATATTGCTAGCAGAAAAGCACTGCACATTTCCATTATATTAGTTATGCTTTTGTGTGACAACAGTGGACTGAAAATCGGTTTCAGGAACAAGTGTCCGAGCAAAATGCTGTTTCATTGTGGTGGCATGAGGAGAGGGTAATTGCCTGAGGTTATTAACCTCATTCTTTTTCTCTCCGTTTTCTCTTTTCTCTCTTAGGATTCGTCCCCCCACGAGTGACAGCTTCCTACTAAAAAACCTTGTCTCTGGAACGGACTACAATTTGTGCGTGCTAGCCATTTTTGATGACACAGTCACTTCCATGGCTGCCACAAAGGTCCTTGGTTGCACGCAGTTTAGTACCAAGGACAATTACCCTGACTGTCGTTCTCTACAAGCCCACTTCCTGGGCGGGACTCTTACTATTCTGGTTGGCGGAGTTGTTGTGGTAACGCTGCTGGTGTTTACTGTGGCGCTGATGGTGCGTCACCGTGTGTGCAGTAACCATGACGACCATCGCGAGATAGGAGAAGAGGTGGGATGCTCAGGAACAGACTCCCCGCCTCTTTCTGGAAAGGGAGCTGACGTGTTTTCTCAGAACAATGGCAGTGGGAATGTTATGATGGTGGTGCTTCCCAACGGGCTCGTTCAGAAACAAAACGTTGCGGAGGGAGGGTTGGGGTCACCGCCCAAACCTACGTCCAGAGTGAAACCAAAAACCCTCCCAAAGCCCAAAGTGAATCTGGAGGAGTTCAGGGCAGGACTGGAGGTGGAGATGGCTTCTTTGAGACCGCTCCCACCGTATACGCCGGATAAAGAGCAAATGTCTTTGTATTACACCCCCGGTAATCATTCGCCCTCCACACTGCCACGTCCGCCACGTCAATTAGGAGCGCAACAACTGAAACTCCGCACAACCAATAAAGACACAGGCAAACGTGCCACTGTGAGTTTGGCACCGCCTCCTACATACAGCACAAATCTCGGTAATAGGCGGTTCAGCACAGGAGGGGGCATCGTGGTCCGTCGAGGAGGCACGGAGAACCAGTGGAATTCGTCTCTGGCGTATCAGAGCCCTATTTTGTCCCACGAGAGCCCCCCGCATAGTGCGCTGCGTTACAAGAGAAGTTCATCGTTCGATATGGGTGAAATCGCGACAACGGCCTGCTACAGCTACGCCAAGAGACTCAGTGTAATCTGGACCAAACGGAGCCAGTCGCTACATGGCATGCTGGTCCAGTGCAGCTCAGCAACAAGCACCTCAACAACCAGCAGCGGCGACTTCCAAGCACGAAATGCGCGAGGATACATCCGTGCCTACAACACCACCAACTCCAATTCCAACCCTCCAAACGCTGAGGCTACGAATGCAAAGGATAAAAAGGAAGAAGACAAAAGAGAAGAACTGGAGGAAAGTGTGGTGTAGAGAGTCAGAAGACAGACGAGACAGACAAGTAGATTAATGAGAGAAAGGAAGTCAAGATGAATGTATAAGGGATGAAAAGAGTTCGAAGGTGAGATGAAAACTTTGCAGGTAAAGCTTTTGAGGGGGCTTAAGTTGTTGAAGATCCCACAGCGTGTTGATTGGTGCAATCAATAGAGAAAAGGACAAGCCAGCGAGAGGTCAGACAGTCAAGATAAAAGTCAAGAATCAGGGGAAAGAAAAAACTCATTAATGAAACTTGAAACAAGAGTTATTCTGAGCGAAAACTATACAACTTAAAGAAAGTTGGAAATGAGAACTTACAACTTCGTGGGTTTCAGAAAAACATGGTGGCATTCGATTCATTTGCTTTTCTTTGAATCACTGGGATTGGAAGTGAACACGCACAATCGATCTGAACCAGATCAACCGATAAAAACGTCAATGCTATTCCAGCAAATACGGATTACAAGGATGCCAACTACACTAAAGGAATGTGAAAATGTACAAATGGTACATTGGAAAAATCATTTGACACTCATATAGAACATAAGTGGGCATTGAATGTGGTTAAAGTCAATATTTTGTGTATGAGGTTGTGTGTATGTAAGTGTTTGTGTGTAGATGAATGAGTGGATTAATGCACAGAGATATAATCAAAAAACAAATTTATGACGCCAGTTGATCTGCTTTACCATGTGACCACTCTCATCCAGTAAGGTAATGTGTTCATGAAGCTAAAAAGACATTGGCTGGTGTACGAACTCTGGACTACTATAGGTGGAAAAAAATATATCATTCCAAGTTCACAAAATCCATGAATAAATTCTGTAAAAAATGTTATCAAGTGTTAAGATTTTTTACTATGGAAATGAAGATTAAAATAAGAAAATGAGCGACATTAATAATAAATCTTACTATGTGTGTGGCCTTATTTTCCCAGAGGAAACACTGTTACTTTTTTGGGTCTAAAATTGCAATATTTTGTTTTTCTGCGATGTATATTGCGATATGCTGCATGACTTGTTTGTTTATTCTTAACCCCACTCCAGCATCTATGGTTATATTTATGGCATTTGTAAATATAGCAGTCCCCGCTGGATGACTTCAACAAACGAGGAATGAACTTTTGCCTTGCATTTCTTAGATGGCTCACAGATTTCTCTCAGAACGTTTAGAAGCATTATTATATAGCGTAACACCCGCAAATGCATCTCAAATAGGTTTCATAAAAAATTCAATGCATGTAGTGTGATGTAACTATTGCAGATGCACGCAATGTCAATGATGAAATAATATATTGTGCAGCCCTACCCTGGTCCATTGCATAACACTGTAAAGCATTTTAAGTTAAGCTAAAATGAAAAGAGTCACTTTTAAATTATTAGATACAGTAAGCTTTTGTTGCTATAGAACAGAGCAAGAGGGCAAGAGACTTGATTGCCAAAATAGCAGTTCTCTCTCTCTCTCTCATTGTCTTGGTATCTATCTACAGTTTGAGACAGTTGCTGGGGAAGGATAGCGTGTTAGGGTGAGATAATGAGAGATTGAGGAAGACCAAACTCTCTGCAAGAGTGCTGATGCAGGACAGAGTGAGGAAGAAATGAGTGAGCACGACAGATAAAGCCGGTGGACAGGAGAAAGGACATTGTGTCTGTAATGTGTGTATTTGCTGTATTTTTGTCGTGTTAGTACTTCGCCAGAATTTATCACACTGCCAATAATGCCCGTTTAAAAATAGCTTAGGTACCGTAAATAGATGTGGATAAGTTGCCCTGTGTGTGTGATTGGACAGACACTGTGTACATCACTGTCTTCTGTATTTATCCTTAGCAACAGACAGACTTACAGAAGGTTCTGGGAACACACAATAGGCTGCAATAGTTGGCTAATAAACTCAGGGCTGATGAATAATGGAGATAAATCTGCATCATTAACTACAAAAATATAAGAGAACAAAAAGTATGACTCAAAAAGAAATGTGAAATAGTCTTTTAAAGAAAGCGTTACATGAGTGGTTAGTAAATTGTCTGACATAGATGCCATATAATGTAGTTGCCTTTGTAGGCAGCAGACAGCAAAGCTCCACAGACAAATTTAAGCTGCGTCTCAATCCGCTCCCTTGTTCAGTAGTCAAGGCACTGATCAGGGAGTCGGCCATTTTAACTCTTTCCCCACCAGCATTAAAAAAAAGTTGCCAGCCAGCACCAGCCTTTTTAATGATTTTCACAAAAGTTTAATGACTTCCAGAAAATTTTCTTCTTTAAATATATAAACATACAATATATTGAATGAAAGAACAGACACTCTGCTTTCAAACAAAATATATAGTTTAATCCTACCTTCATTAGTTCTCTTTTTATCACCTCTAAAATATGGGTAGGTTTCTTAAAAAACACAAAATTTTGAGCAAAAAGCTGAGATGATTTCATTTTTGCGAAGGACTTTTGATAGGGATCAGATGCAGAGCGATCTTTAAAACATACACGGAGTTCCTTCGCTTTCACGTGAGGCGTTACTCCTGGGTTATAAAAGTTGCGGAAGTGCGCCACCTGGTGGATAATAGCGGTTTTGCGGAAAGCCAGAAATTCTCGTAATTGGCAGGGAAACGTTTTCTCCTAATTGACAAGATAACTCGTCAATGTGAGGAAAGAGTTAAGAGCTGTCTCAATCGCGAAATCTTTCCAGTGCACTGGAACATTTGTTACCTAAACATTCCCACAATGCAACGCAAAAAACAGTGAGAAATCATGTTTCCTTTTCTAAAGCTCCCCAACCAAAATTGCGTGAGCCAACTCAATAAACTACATGAAACAAGACAGAACTTTTGAAAAGACAAACATTTGTTTTGTTTTTAATATAAACACACATCGCAAGACCAACCTGATCTCACAAAGTTCCGTGGGACAGTCAATTTTTCAGTGGCATTCTCACGGATCTCGGCATTTTTCCGTGGCCCTGCTACGGACTGTCTTTTTCCGTGGCATTCTCACGGATTGATTACTCAACTGCTTTTTCCTATTTTTAAACCATTTTCGCTTCGGTTTAGGGTTAGATTTGGTGTTTGCGTTTGTATGTCATTTTAACTATTGGTTTATACTATATTTTCTGCTTTATTCTTTTATATTTTCTAAACTTTAAACAATTGTCGCCTGTCGTTAGGGTTAGAGTTGGGTTTGGGTAAGGATGTCATTTCATGTAAATCTAACCCTAAACCGAAGCGAAAATGGTAAGAAAATAGGACAAAACAGTTGAGTAACCAATCCGTGAGAATGCCATTGAAAAAGACAGTCCGTAACAGGGCCACGGAAAATGCGGAGATCCGTGAGAATGCCACGGAAAATGAGCAAAAAATTCTGTGACTATCCCACGGAAATTCGTGAGATCAGGCTGGCTAGACATGAAGAGACCACAATCTACTTAATATTTAAAATTCTTAAGATAATAATAAAAGTGTTTTCACAATATATTTCAACAAGTGTTTTAAGTGTTTTAAAATTAAGTCCAAAATTAGTTTTGCTGGTTGTTGATGAATAACAGCTGTGAGTTATCACATCTCGCTTAAGCAGTCACGTCCCAGTAAAATAAGTGCTCCAACCTGTGTACACGATATACTGATTCACGACCTCGAGATTTAGATACACCCTAACACAATAAATGGTCACTACCTCCCTTATAGGGACCTTACAGGCGTGCTTGGTCATATGTCTGAAAAGAGACAGACAGATAAAAAATGTATGTGGAGTCAAAAGGTTGCCATTTTCACACATGCCTGTAGCAAAATTTTGGATACATTTGACACACATAGTACAGTATACACTGTACAGTACACATACACAGCTTAAATGTTTCACCACTTTATCACCTCAACCAGCTGGCTGGCTGCAGCATGTCCAAAAATGAACTTATCCAGGGCAATCACATGCCAGAAACACTGTCATAGCAACAATGCACTGCCAAAATGACTGTACTGTTATATAACACAGGGGGACATTTTTATGTTTTGTTGCAAGTTAACTAACTGCAGCTCTACCACCAACCATGTGGGTAATTATACTGTATAATTGCACGTACATTTGGTGTCCAACATCATTTTTTAAATGTTTTTTTTTAATTATATATAATCATTTGGTACTCATTGCAATGGATCACAAGCTGTTACAGGCCATAACAAGATAATATTTTCTGTAAAAAGTGACTAGATACTAGCTGAAAATCATGATTTCATGTTGTCCGAATTAGTCAGTGTCAATTTTCTTACTTTCAAACTTTGTTACCAAATTAGAGTAATAGGACCCTATTTTAACGATCCAAGCATTGTCTAAAGCGCACAGCGCACGGTCTAAACAGGTGTGTCCGATTCCACTTTTGTTAATTTAATGACAGGAAAAATGGTTTGTGCGCCAAACGCACGGCCTAAAAGGGTTGTTCCTATTCTCGTAATGAGTAATGGGTGTGTTTTGGGCGTAACGTGCAGTAAACCAATGAGAGTCTCAGCTCTCATCCCCTTTAAAAGCCAGTTGCGCTGGCGCAATGCCGATTCCCTATTTACATGGCGAAATTTGTAAACTAAAAAACTAAGCGGAGGAAGAAGACCACCAGTTTAAGATTGATATAAAAAATGTGTTGTTTTCATTTGTATTGAAACTGTTATTTTTTTGTATTAAAAATACAACATTTTTGTTTCTTTCAGTCATGGAAGTAAAAATAGCCGGCTTTTAATTGCTGTAAATGAATGGATAGCCTACATGATCAGTGTTATTTAACAAATATGCAAGAAAAGGTTTGTACTCTAAAAATACTTTATTTGTAACAAACAGAAGAATTTACAAACGTGTGGAGAGCCGAAACGTTTCAGCACTCGGACAGCGCCGTGAGTGTTTTGAAAAACATTACTTAAAAAAGGTTCTCATCTCATCATATCCACAGGTACAAAGTCATCATATACAATTAATCTGTGCAGTAGCATAAAAAAAATAAAAAATGCAATATTTGCATTTGTTTAAAGCAAAAAATGTAATTACTTACCAGGCTACAGGTCAAAGCAGCTCTTTACGCCTTCTAAGGTTTTATAATCGCTCCTCATTTATGTCCAAGAGACTCAATAATAATCTTTTACATTTTAATCATTTGATTTTTAATATTTTAAAACGTTTATGTGCTGCTGCGCATCCATGTGATAAGCAAGCGCGTGTTTTGTCGTCCCGTTTATAGGCGCATATTAGTAAAGCGCTCATTAAATAACAAAAAATATTGTGCCATTGACTTTAGACCAGGTTTTAGTTGGTCAATGGTGTAGTCTATTTTAGTTGCCTCAAAATAGTAACGCGCCAACAATGCACCTGAACACACCTCATATTCAGGCCAGTACGCCCATGGGCGCAAAATTGGGCTCAATGCATTTGCTATTTAAACAACATGGCGCTAAACGTGAAAATGTTAATTGTGCCGGGTTGATTTCAGTGCTATCATCTACTGTATAGGTCAGTTTATACAATATATCAGTTTACACCCATTATTTTAAAGAGATTGATAAAGAACGATTCTGATGGTGATGTATTTACTTTCAACTATGCAACTAAAGCCATGCTGTATAATGCAGGTTTCTTAAATATGCAGGTATTTTTATCTCTGTTACGCATAGATTAAACACCAAGCCCCACTTTCTATGCATAATACAAAGTAGCAATCTAACATTCATAACACAACACGTAGAGCATTAAGCACAGTTACATCCTTTAACTCGCACGGCAGTCATATAAAACAGAGCAGGAAGATCAATTCGTAGTCACAATAATTCAATCAAAAAAGATAAAAAGCACCACAAAATGCTATAAAAGTCCATTTATATGATTGCATGGTAGCATGCTTGTGTGAGAAACACCAGTCTTCCTGTACAGAAAAGAGCAGCCATCTCTCAATTTGTGCTCCACAGAAGACAGAAAATCAAGGGTTTGCACATATTCTGGGTTGTGTACTGTATATAACGTTGAGTAAATAATGTTGAAGTTGTGCTTGTAGCCATCCTCTAAAATGACTTGAAACCAGAATGACAATTTTGGCACAAAAAGTGATGCTTTGGGGTGCACATTGTATAAACCTTTTATTGCAACACTGCTTTCCTCTTTCCTCATCTCTGTCTCTGCTGTCACAATGTGTTTAACCCAGTGGTTCTCAAACTTTTTTGGCCTGCGGCCTCCCATGTGTCCGGTGACCACCACTTGTGCCCTTCGTGGGCCCACCCAAAAGAAAATGTATGACTTAAAACATTGTAAAACATAAAATTTGAATTAACCAAAACTTAATTACACAGAATTCATGATAAATTAATGCATTTTGTAAAAAGTCATAAAACTTGGGGCCCACGGCACCATATCAAGGGCCCCCTGTTTGAGAACCACTGGTTTAACCTACTCTTACAAAACTGTAACTTTTAAAGGATTAGTCCATTTTCTTAATGATAATTTACTCACCACCATGTCATCCAGGGTGTGGATTTCTTTCTTTGTTTAGTCGAGGGGAAGGTATGTTTTTTGAGGGGAACATTGCAGGATTTTTCTCATTTTGATGGACTTTGGTAGAGCCCAACATTTGGTACTTGACTCAACACTTAACAGTTTTTTTTAGCTGAGTTTCAAGGGACTATAAACACTCCCAAACGAGGCATAAGGGTCTTATCTAGCAAAACGATTGTCGTTTTTGACAAGAGAAATAACAAATGTGCACTTTTGGGGCACAACTTCTCGTCTAGATCCGGTCGTGATGCACCAGCTGACCCGACGCAATATGTCATGACGTCAAGAGGTCACAGAGGACGAACGTGAAGCTCCGCCCCAGTGTTTACAAGTGTCTTGAAAGAGGACTGTTCCTACGTTGTTGTATATCAACTGATACTAATTGATGTCTTTGTGGCAGTTTGTTGTTTGGAATGGTCCGCAAATTGGCGTTTTATATATGTAACACGTGACCTCCCTACGTCACTACCCATTTACGTTAGGTCGCCCTGGACCGGACCTAGAGGAAAAGTTGTGGTTCAAAAGTGGACATTTTTTATTTTTCTTGTCAAAAATGACAATTGTTTCGCTAGATAAGACCCTTATGCCTCGTTTGGGATTGTTTATAGTCCTTTGAAACTCCGCTGAAAAAAACCGCCAAGCGTTGAGTCAAGTATCAAATGTTGCGCTCTACCAAAGTCCATCAAAATGAGAAAAATCCTGTAATGTTTTCCTTAAAAAACATAATTTCTTCTCGACTGAACAAAGAAAGACATCAACATTTTGGATGACATGGTGGTGAGTAAATTATCATTAAGAAAATTGACTAATCCTTTAATTATTGTGGTATGTAATGTCATATTTAGTCAGCAAGCAAGTTAAAGAAAATGGCATTTACAACTCCTCATCTCATTATCCTAAAGTCTTTTGCTTTCAACAAAGTACAGGGAGTCCTAGTGCTGTAGCAAAATGACCATAATATTGCCCAAAACATCAGTCACTGACTCAGCTTTGAGGCAAAATGAAGTTAACTTCTCAGTCTAAGACTACCTTACTGATGCACACAATGTTCTGCAATATTGGATATCATTGGTAATATGTCGTGTACCTGTAACTATAAGTACATTGGCAGTTTTCCAGGCCACAACGGCCAATGAATTACCAAGGAACTGCTGGAATTGTACAAACTTGTCTTATCCAGCCAATAATGACTCGAATTACAAGGATAAATGTAAGAAATTAGCCGTAATGCCTTTAGTTGTACATTTCTCAGGAATGTTTTCTGCATTCTGCTCAATGAGTTTCTGTTGGCACTGCAGTTGATTCAACAGTTCAGATTTTTATCAGGCTACTTTTAGTTATCTGTCTTTTTATACATTAAACATTGAGCTGTCCTCAAATGATAAGCAATTTATAACAAAAATATCAATAAAAGTAACTTTATATAGAGCTATAATGCAACCACGTTAAACTACAAAACTATAAATTCAAAACACACTGAACAGCAATAAATTGTACAGCTTACTGCACAGTAACTTTGCATTTCAAAAGTGGGTGGGACAGCTGTCTGGCGATGTGACCCTCAAAGGCTAAACAAATGATGTATTTTATGTACAAAGTAAGTGCATTCATATTCTTCATACAATAAATTCTATATAGAAAACCAATTGCCGACCAAGTGGCGATTTTGGAAATATACCATACTCCAATTTGAACAATAGCTTTCAATTCTTAACATTTATGAATTAAAGTACTAAAATATGATATGCTAAGTATTTGGTGCAGAACAACTTCACTCGCTTCTAGTGTATACACAGTGTTACGTCAAATCCTAATGTAGAAATTCGATCACGGCATAACAAATACATACAGTGTGTCTAAAGAAGAATGTGATCATCCTCTGCTTTTTTAGGTGCATTTAACAGATCCCCAAACTGGCAAAAGGGCAAAGAATTGAGAATGAAAGAAATCGTGAGAGCAACAGGAAATTTGAAACTCATAGCAGCCACCCATGAGAGATAACACTCCTCATAACACTAACTGGCAAATGGAAAAATGTTAGTTCACTCAAATCTAATAACAACCCAAAAAACGTAGATGGAAATTTCTGTTACACCCCTGGTTAAAACTTGTTTCTGAAAACACTACAAAACTACCGGTTTGTTACAATTACAATTTTCCCTGTTGAAAACACCAACATGCAACATTTAATGCTGGGGCATGTTGGTAATTCTGCCTTTTACTGGTCTGACTGGTAACCAGCATATGCTGTCCACAAACTTCTTTCTGGCTAAAGGGGTTAAGCTAAAAGGCCTAGTTGGGACACCAGCAAGATGCTGGATACCAACATCCAAAACACAGCAAACAGTGTTGGCTTCAATCTTTCTCTCACATGAAAGGCTCACCCAAAAATGAAAATTGTGTCATCATTTACTCACCCTCATGTTATAAGTTTCTTTATTATGCTAAACACAAAAGAAATCATCATTTATCAAAATAATGATGGTAACCACACAGTTGATTACCATAGCATTTGAAGAGTTTGGTTCCAAAGCGTAATAAACACCATTTAAAAAGAAATTTGTTACCACCAAAATCAGTATTGTATCTGGTCAGTATTAAAGGTGCTCTAAGCGAATTCACACGTTTTACACCATAAAATTTTTTTTTGTTATATATATCAAAAATCTCCTCACTATCTGCTTGCTGCCTGTCCGCTGATCAAACTGTAAAAAATGCGATCTCTGTAGACAGCCCAGGCTCCACAAACTGCAATAAAAACAAAGTGGCCAAACCTACTACCAGAAACTATAACAAAGTGTTCCAGCCAATAAACCACAAGAAGGATTTGGGGGTGTGGGTGAAAGCACGGAAGGGAGGGGGAGTGGGAGGAGTTAGCTATGCTTCGTTTGTTTGAAAATAGTTCAAACATCAACAAAAAGTAGCGTCACACAGATTGGCTTAGAGCGCCTTTTAAAAAGTAAATTCTTTATTATACGCAAAATCCGATGTCCGCCGTGTTATTCTGTCATCTTTTCTCCCATTTTTTCCAAACTGTGACAAACGCCAGTCCTCCTTCTCTGCAAAATGCAATAAATCCGCTTAACCAATCACAGCGCACCATTCCACGCATTGTAAACAACAATGGCGGCGCATTGAATAGTTTTCCTCATCTACTTTGTACTTCATGATCAACAAACAAACAAAAACAAAATAATACTTTTGATGGTGGTGGTTTTCTGTGGCGGGGAAGAAACGTAAGTCATTAAAATGTAATAATTTAAGTGAGAGGCACTCGGGCGAAGGAAAAATGCCGGCTGTTGCTTGTTCTCATACAACAGCATCAAGCTTCTGTCATGCTAACACATTCACCCCAGAGGATCTTATGAAAAACGTTCCATTATTTTACTCTTATTTTGCTAAGTCAACGAAAATCGAGCAGGACTAAAAATTTAAAAGCCGATCGCTGTCAAAAAAAATTCAGCGACGACGTCCCAAGGATGACAGCAGCAGTGACAGTGTTTTTAATATGACAGAGTAAGTGTTTTGATTAATGCCATTAATGTTTATTTTTTTATCTGTTTATACCACTAGTCAACTAAATGAATATTACATGGCAAAGATGAATGCACATTTATATATTGATTCAATAGATTTATAGCATTTTGAATATAATTCTATAAATAAATATTTATAATAAATCTTTGAAAATCAAATTATGTATTTTAATTTGTAATGTTATTATAACCTAAAGATGCTAGGTGAAAGTTTTTTCACACATTTTTAATGAAATTAGTCAAAATGGATTTATTGTGTTTTAGAACCAAACTCAATTCATTTGTTTTTCCTACTACGGACGTCAATGTGAACCATCAACTGTTTGCTAACCATCATTTATCAAAATATCTTGTATTGTAATAAAGAAACTCATACAGGTTTAGAACAACACAGTGGTAAGTAAATGATGACAGATTATTCATTTTTTGGTGAACTATCCCTTACTGTACACTGAAAAAAATTATTCATTGAATTTAATCATTTTTTTAAGGTAAGTGGTTGCAATCAATTTATTTAAGCTACATTTAAACAAAAGTTTTATATTTTAATTTACTTTACTAATCTTTTTTTTGTTTAAATGTAGCTTAAATAAATTTATTGCAACCACTTACCTTAAAAAAAGTAATTAAATTCAATGAATCATTTTTTTCAGTGTAGAGTTTTATTGCAGATAAGAACCTCTGTCTCCATTCATTTGGCATATGCACTTATTGTGGCTGAACCATGTTCTCAATTCCTGTAATGCATTTTCTCCTGTTGTCCCTGTGGGAAAAGAGATCATTCAATCTCCTCCACTTTATCTTTCTAATTCTCTAAACCACTGACCACCTCCTGTTTCCCTCACATCCAGCCCTGCTCTATGTCTTGATTTCATTCAAAGGTGCATGGCCGGTTCCTCTTATCTCCCCTGCAGCACAAAGCCACACTAGAGATGCCAGCCAACGCCATAGGAAACCAGCTTCATGCTGCGAATGCTAAGCGCTAACTGGAGGTTGCTTTAAAAAAGACGTTAGTGCTTCCAGTGCGCTTATGTTTAATGTCGTTTCTAATGTTCTCTTTAGGTTTTCCTGAGCACTGAGAAAGTTTTTGTATGGCTGCATAATAAAATAATCTAAAAGACTCAGGGGTGATGTTGTACAATTCCCTCACAAGCCATCTTTAGAAATTCGTCAGCAATGTGCTGAAGTTTAACACCTACTATCCTTATTTATTCATGCCTAGATTAAGCACTTTGGAAGGAAACATCCCTCCTTGTTTTTTATTGATTTTTACTTCTCGCTCGAATCTCCAATGCCAGCAGCCCTTATCCTTTGGTGCTTGGACATATTAGTGAAAAACCATCGACAGGGTGCTTTAATCAAAACCCAGTTTAACTATCAAGTCCACACATCGCATATATCCTGAAATAATGGTTTGTTTATGCTGGCTTTCAGCATTTTGGAAGGCTTGTCGTAATTTGTTAACAGCAAATAACATAGGGTTTGACAGAGAGGCACTTAGCAGCCACATCAAAATAAAAAATAAATGAATAGGACAAGGACATGCGACCAATGGAAATACATCATTTACAGATGATGGCAATGGGCAGATAGAAATTAGAACACTAATCACTAAGAGTTAGATGGGAAAAACATTGTAGCACAAATAGAAGGGCAAATAAATGAAACTATGTAAATGTTTCAGGGGTGAAAGCAGGGGAAAAGAAAGCATTTCAATCAAAAGCTGATGCTTTCACAATTAACAAGCGTGACATCAAAAGCAATCACTTTAATCAGCCATAGCTTAAAGAAAGGACAAACAATGATTGGTGAGAGATTCAGCGGCACTTTCTTTTCTTGCACACAGCACAAAACAAAACAGATGCGTGGATCCCAGCCTGTGTGCAAACTTACATTATTACAAAATTACATTACATTTTTACAGTGCTGTTCCCATGCACCTGGGATATCACTAAAACAAAAAGTTAATAGGTTGTAATGTTACTTTAGAGATGGCTGACACAACATCTGCTCTTTACTTTTATTTTTTAGTGTCTGATACTGTATAGAGAAGTGATTACCAAACTAAAATAGTGAGACTTTCCTCCAAAAATAACAACCTTATTGTTTGTTTAACCCTCTGGGGTCTAAGGGATTTTTTTTCAGTTGCTTAAAAACATATTAATGGCAAAAGTCTCATAACACTGTGTTCAGCACAAACTGGGCTACAATATTATATGATCACCATGTATGAACATCTTTGTATTTTTGAGAGAAAAATGTTTATGAGTGGTTTTTGAAAAAAAGCAAAATTATATATATATAATTTTGTTTATATTTGGGAAGGTTTGCAATGTTGTTTGTAATACTGTAAAACCCATGACATTTACATTTACGTGCGTGTTGTTTTTTTAGGGTAGATACTACAAAATATCTTAAACTCTAATTTTACAAATGCAGAAAATAAATGCATCTGATCTGATGCATAAGGAAAACAACCTTGTAATAGGGTGCTGGCTGTTAGAGGGCGCTTATCCCTAAAACGTTACTTTACGTCATAATAAGCTGCTTGTTTAATAAACTTGCTGTGCGGAGATATGTACGCTTAGACGCAAGTAAATAAAGATTGTACTGTTTGCAATTGCATATTTTATAAGAATACCAAAAAGCACGTCAATTTCCTGACTCGTGTGTTTGTGTATGTGCGTGCCCGTCGTCTGTACTGTTTGACGGAAGGACAAAGAAAACACTTGCGTCTGGAGATAGTGACACACATACGCAAGTAAATAAGGATTTAGATGTCATGTTTGGTGCACTCGAATGAAACAACTCAGCTTAACAAGGAATGGAGAGACTGGATTGTGGATTGCGTATCCATTGACTGCATATGGATGTTTCTGCTCGTTCACTTCAATGCCGCGGGGGTCTGGCGATCTCATCTCATTACAGATAAACAGGTAACAGGAGAAAGACAGTACCTCTCCTCCTTCTCATAAAGTTTACACCGAATGACAATATCTGTTTTCGATCTCACTTACATTATTTAAAAGCAGACATTCCAAGCATTATGTAGACATTTATCTTTTGTTTCTATGACAAGTATTCGTTACGTTACAGTTAATTTTTCAGACGCGTTTCTGAAAGGACTTCACTGAGGGAGAGAGAACAAAACACGCATCATGTTTATTTTCTTAATTTTGCGGAAAAAAACAACATTCTGTTTTTATTGGGAGTGGACAGAAAAAAACTAGACACTTTAACATTTTAAATGATGTATAAATCATATCTGTATGTCCAAAATCAGCAGAGTAATCTAAGTCTCTTTGCGTAGTGATTGAAAAATAAAGAGTTTGCGGCGCCGCAGTCGACCACAGAGTGTTAATGTTTACGCAAGCAGCTTGTTATGACGTAACGTAACGTTTTAGGGATAAGCGCCCTCGAACAGCCAGCACCTTTTACAAGATTGTTTTCCTTATGCATCAGATCAGATGCATTTATTTTCTGCATTTGTAAAAATTAGAGTTCATAAGATATTTTGTAGTATCTACCCTAAAAAAAAACATGCACATAAATGTAAATGTCATGGGTTTTACAGTATTACAAACAATATTGTAAACCTTCCAAAATGAAACCAAAAGATCACTTTATATAAAGAACTCATTCATAAACATAAACTGGAACATTATGAAGCAATCGATCATGAAAGCCAATAATATTACACATTTATAGCTGATGTTATGAAGCAATTGGTCACAAGATTCACGAGAGCCAATGCTATTTTTACAATTAAAGATGACGTATTGCTGCTTCTGGCAGCAGTCTGTGAACGAGTGTTCGCTGGATCTGAGATTTAGAACAGCTTTTGCGTCTTCTCCCTTATATAAATCGATCTTTTGATCTTGGTAACCTTGGAATATTTGTACTTTTTTAAAAAATGTCAGTTTTGTATACTGTGTTTTATATTATATTACACATAAATAGGTACCTTTATCTGCTCAAAATCCCTGAATGGTGAAATGTGTAATATTAATACAATTAATCCTAGTGGTTTAAATAGAAAATCACATCCCAATACAAAGTCAATATTGCAAAATTAAACCCCAGTATATAATTTCATACCCCTATATATATTAAAGTGTCACTCCACTTTTTTAAAATTTTCTAGCTCCCCTAGAGTTAAACATTTGATTTTTACAATTTTGCAATCCATTCAGCCGATCTCCAGGTCTGGCTGTACCACTTTTAGCATAGCTTAGCATAATCCATTGAATCTGATTAGACCATTAGCATCGTGCTCAAAAATTACCAGAGTTTCGATATTTTCCTATTTAAAACTTCTGTAGTTACATTCTGTACTAAGACCGACTGAAAATAAAAAGTTGCGATTTTCTAGGGCCGATATAGCTAGGAACTAAACTCAATGATCTGCGCATTAATATTACGCAGTGCCTGAAAATAGTCCCTTTGGTAACTTACAATAGAAGGGGACTATTTTCGGCTGCTGCGTAATATCACTTTGCCTCCTGCAGCCATGTTATAGCAGCAAAGTCCTTGATTATTACGCCAGAATGTGAGTATAGTTCCTAGCCATATCGGCCTAGAAAATCACAACTTTTAATTTTCCGTTGGTCTTAGTACACCAGGGGTCTCCAACACGTCGCTCGCGTCTTAATTGCAGGTAGCTCGCTCGTGGGTTTATTTTTTTATTTATTTTCTGTGGTTATGGCGCATTTGGATGTCTGGTTAGTGTTACAAGCGCCTGTGGTAGTAAAGACTGGGTACATGTTTGACGCAGCATTGAGCTGTGTAGACCGGCGTATCATATGACATAATGTATGATTATAAAACAAACAAATAATTGTGAAGCCGGCAACCGGACGATTCGCGCAACGCTGTGAATCCCGCGCCGCGGCAAACGGACGATCCGCGCAACGCTGTGAAGCACACGCCGTGGCAACCGGACGATCCGCGCACATCTCGAGTCGAGGCACTATGGTTAAAATGGATGCCGTCATTTTCTGATTAATTTAGGATAAAACGAAAATACAGTCGTCGTCACAAGTTCAATGGGTTATCATTTTATATATATATTTAAACATCAAATGTCAAGAGATACAAGAGAGCCATACGTGACATACATGCACATCCCTTTTATGAATCCAAGGCAGTAAATACTCTATGTTTGGATCATCTTTCTAAATCTGATCTTTAATAATAGATTTTTTTTATTCAAAATGTGGTATTTTTTGACGAACCCATATAAGAGGTGATAAAAAAAGTTTAAATAAAGACAACATAAAAGGTTGTTTTGTTGTTGTAGGATCTGTTCTTTCATTTGATGTATCGTATGTTTATGTTTAAAGAAAAGCATTTTCTGGATGGTATTACAATTTTGTGAAAAATAAAAAAAATGCTGGCATTGGCTGGCAACTTTTTAAAAAAATGCTGGCGGGGAAAGAGTTCAAATCACAGTGAGTTAATAGACTGATGTCTATTAACTCACTTATTTAGGTATAAAGTGACACAAGTAGCTCTCGACCACTTTTATTTTTTAGAAAGTAGCTCTCCAAAGAAAAAAGGTTGGAGACCCCTGTAGTACACAATGTAACTACAGAAGAGTCAAGTTTTAAATAGGTAAAAAAAATATAAAAACTCTTATTAAATCTTATTTTTGAGTGCGATGCTAATGGTCTAATCAGACTCAATGGATTATGCTAAGCTATGCTAAAAAGGTGCCGCCAGACCTGGAGATCGACTGAATGGATTCCAAAATGGTAAAAATCAAATGTTTAACTGAAAAATGAGCATATTTTCAAAAAAGTGGAGTGGCCCTTTAAGTTTTACCTGCTGTCAGTAGAGGCCCTAATTTGGTAAACGCATCTGTGAGTTGTGTTACGGATAATGGAGAAACAACCTAAACAATTGTGTGGGTTAGAGGATAGGTTGAAATAAAAGCAGTGAAACCAGGCAAGAATTGCTAATAGGCAAAAAAGTGTGCACCCTATTTGTATTTTCTACTCAATCTCTGCCAGACTTGCACCACGCAAGCAATATCTGGAACAAGCGAGAAACTTGTCCAATACGACTTACAATGCCAGAGTGCTGTAGTGTTGGGCATATGAACACATTTTCTCTGCATCAATGTCAATCCCACAATCCACCTCAAGAACGTGACACTCGGCATCCATAATAATGGAAAATCGCTTGTTCACCTTCACTCAAAACACGCCAGCGGCTCTTTGAAAACCGTCTCCTGAGTGTCTTGAGTAGGCAAGACACGCTGTAAGACATTACTGCCTTTCGTGACTACCCTTGTGAATGTTCTTCTGCACTCATTAGCATGAAAAATAAATACAGGCACAGACTGCGTGCAAAAAAATTAAATTCTTCTATAAAACAAAAAAACACTGTTAGAAAAAAATTGTCAAAAAATGTACCCTTTAAAAAAGTTCCTAATATGCACCATTAGATATGAAGACATTTGGTATGTACATTCGATTGTACTTCTTAGGTGCAAAGATGTACTTTTTTGAAAGGGTACAGCCCCTGACAGCTGGGGTACATGTAATGACCAATTTTCTGATAGTGTATTCTGAAACAGAAGTTAAATAATGATACAAAGTACAATAAGCTATTGCATTACAGTGCAGCAATATATTATGCCCTCACAAGACATGATGTGTGAATCAGAAGCACACAGACTTTAGAAAGATGTTGTGTTTGTATAACCATCACCTCTGTGTGGGCACTTTGTCTCCTGCTCGCTCGCTTTTAAAAGCCCCAGGAAGCCAAAGACTAGGATGACAGGAGATTACAGGGAGATTTGTGAGGTTTTTTGTGGTAGGTCGACCTTTACGGCAGGGCGGCGTGATGATCCTATACCTTGTCTGTGTCTGTGGTTGCAGTAGAGAATATAATTGAGGTGTAGATATAAAAGAAAGATCATTACAGCCACTTTTCACCTTCACCTTTCGTTGTTTTTCTTACCGCAAACTACTACCTTCTGACGGTCGCGAGACCTTTGACTGACAACTACTCGTTCCACTGGTTGTAAAATAATATACACCTTTTATTTATATATTCAGGGCGGCCTTCTCTTTAAAGTCCCGGTCATAAAATCTTGATGGCTCTAGCCTCCTTAAAATTTAAATTATCACAACCAATATACTAAGTAAGTTACATCTTCATCATTATCTTTCTGGCTACCTCATAGTGTGTGATGCAATGCGATGAAAAACGAACCTGGCCTTGTTTATAGATTCAGTAAGGTAGATAAGACAAGCGACTCTTCTTTATTGATTTAACACTTGCATGTTTTGGAGATGCTATAATTGGGCCCTGAATTTGTACTGTATGTGCAAGTAGGAATAAACATACTGCAAAGGCTAAAATAAAACAAACAGATACCAAATAAGATACAATAAACCATTGAAATGTGTTTATACTTGCTGGCTTAGTTTGCACGCATAGGTCCCGTACAAACTGCATATTTATTCGGTTGTCACTTCACCTTTTAATGCTTAATCCTGTTCTGTACACACACAGTTCAGTAATTTACAGAACTGACAACCGCATTCTACTACGGAATTAACTCCCGCAAAATGCAGCCTTGTACACACTACAAACTTTCGGGAGTGACAACCGCATTTAAATCCAAGAGTGAAACCCCTAAATGTTCGTTACATGTCTGTACAAGACTCACTCCCAAAAATGTGATGATTGACATAAGAGATAACCATAGCAACGTTCTGCCTTCTCGCGTGCTTATCACTCAAAGCTTTGACAAAATAATTTAACAGCGTTATGTTTTTGCAATAAACCTCCGTCTTGGCGTTGTGCATTGTACGCATTTTTGAGGCTGCTTCACAGTGCGCTGTCTCGCAGTGTTGCCAGGTCCATTTTGACACATAACCGTTAAGGCTTTTGGCTCATGAAGCGATCAAGATTTTGGTTTAAATAAAGTATGAAGGTGCCGGTCCCAATATTTTGATATTTGAGGTAAAGCATTTGGATTTATTTTGGTTTATTATTGGATTTTTCTTGTTCGCTGTTTTTTCGTGCAAGATCTGGCAACACTTGTCAGAAAACGCTTGTGCCTCTGACATTTTCTGCACCGCACATACATAAGACTTTTCAGAAGAGAGACCTGTCATGTCCATGATGCATGTTTAAACACTTTATTAAGTACTAGTTGTTCAGTTCGGTTATGTACACACTATGCAGAGTTTCTGTAAATGCGGTTGTCACTACCTGCATTTTGCGGGAGTTAATTTGGTTGTAGAATGCAGTTGTCAGTCCCATAAATTACTGAACTGTGTGTGTACAGAACAGGATTAAACATTAAACAACAGTGACAACCGAATTAATATGCAGTGTGTACGAGACCTGCAGTTAGTGACAACAGCATTTACAGAAACTCTGCATTGTGTACACAACCAAACTTAACAACTAGTAGTTGTGCCAGATCTTGCACAAAAAAAACTGTGAAAAAGAAAAGTCCAATAATAAACCGTAATAAATCCAAATGCTTTACCTCAAAGATCAAAATATTGGGACCTTCTCATTTTAATAACACCAAAAACTTGATCGCTTCAGGAGCCAAAAGCCATAAACGGTTACACGCCAAAACGGTATGTGCGCGTTGTGGAGCAGCCTCACAAATGCGTACAATACACAACGCCAAGACAGAGGTTTATTGCGAAACATAATGCTGTTAAATAATTTTGGTCAAAGCTGTGAGGGAATGAGTCTTGTTCCATACAATCATGAAAGGGACATTTAGGGGATTCACTCCCGCATTTAAATTTACATTTACAGAAACTCTGCATAGTGTGTACATAACCATACATTAAAACTATAGATAACTATACATAAAGCATCAGAATACACATGGTTCTTGCTTAAGGGAAATTTTTTAGCAAATTAGCCAATAATACATTGTATGGGTCAAAATTATAGATTTTTTAATTTTCAACCCAGCATTGGGTCAAAAAGAGACGAGCTCAGCTGCTAGGTTACAGTTAACCCAGCATTTTGGGTTGAAACAACCCAGCATGGGTTAAATTACAATTCCAGTTTTCCCAGATAGTTGTATCTCTGTCTAATATTTTCCTATCCTATCAAAGCATATTTAAAATGGTCCAGGGTCACATATGGGTAAAAGATTTTTCACTTGGGCAAAACTAACCCTTTAATTGAATGTACTGCTAACAAGTAGTTGTGTAATAAGCAACACAAGGAAGAGTGAAGGGCCCTTCCAAAAAGTCTGCAACTTTGGTTTCAGTATCTGTTTGTGTGTCAGGCATCGCAGGAATAGATGTGCTCTCGCTCTCTGATGTCGCATGCTTGAAACACCACCGCCGTCCAGATTCCCCCGATACACTCATCCAATCCGGTACAGCGAAACTGCTCAGATCACAGCATGAAAGCACAAACCTACAAAAAAGATTTTTATATCCTCTCTTTTTGGATTTCCACTCGTCCTTATCCATCTTCCCACTCTTATTCCTCTCTCTCGCTCTGGATCTTGACTTTTGTTGCCTCTTTTAAGGCGGACACGGCAATTTACGACCATAAAATCCTTATTAAGGCTTCAAAGCTTTGCTCACTCCCCCTCTTTAACATGTGCATGTATGAGTGCATATATGTGATAGAGGCAACTGGGCTTACAAGCTCACACGACTCGGTGTTGAGAAGTAAATGTTACCCTTAGCAGTCTTGTAATTACTGATTAATGGGTCAATTTAAGATTTAATTTTAGCTCAAGGCTTTATTTCAAAGCCATAATAAAGGCATTCTCAAGGTGAACGTCTGGGTGACTGTGTATTTATCTCCGATGTGTCGGTATGTGTGTGTGTGTGTGTGTGTGTGTGAGAGAGAGATCCAAACATCTTTTCTGATGTGATTTTTTCCAAGTTAGGAAACAGCTGTTCTCTGAACGTAGGGCCATTACTCACAATACCAATATCTTCCTAAAACGAATCCTCTCTCTCCGTCTGCCTCTTTTTCTTTTTCCATCTCTTTCTATTCCTCCCCAAACTCTGTCTCCTCCTTATTTTGCCTGTGCCTCCTATCTCCATCTCTCGATTTCCGTCAGCCTCCCACTTTTCTCCATGTCTTTGAGATATCTGTTCTGAATAATATATATATAAATCTTAACGATCTTTCTGTCTGATTTTTCCACATTTTGCATTAATGATTAACCTCAAACTCTACACACGCCGTACACATACATGTCAGGAACGGGTGGCTGGGTCATCTTGTCTACTTACTGGAGTACTCGACAGCAAAATCGATCACATCTTACTGCTTATTTTAACATCTTGTGCTGTGAGCGTCACATAAGACGTGTGTCAAGGTAAAAACAGTTCTTTTAGTAAACATGTCTCCAAAAGCCTCACAAACACTCCAGTGTGCTCCATTGAATTGCGCTCTATCAATCTGAAGAATTCACAAAAGCGAATGCAATGTTTTTAAGTGAACTAACTCTTTATAGCATTGATCATTGGCTCTTTCATGTGCTCAAGTACTGTACTTATGTGCATACCTGATACATGCAGTACCCAAAACATGCACCAACTTCACATAAGAGCCAACTAGAGTAAATGAATGTACTGCGTAAGCCTATTAAATGCATGAAGAACCATTTGAAGATCGAGTCATTTCTAACAAAGACTGATGGAAATTGGGATGAGAAGCAGATACCAACATAAGTAATGATTGCGTCAATTAAAGCCTATTATGTTTCCATGACAGCACATCCTTTTTTATGAATGACTGAGATTAGATGAACAAATAGTGCTGTTTATGAATTAATCAGACGTGCCTCGCATGTCCTGAAAAATGAAGCCAAAACATTTCGACCACCCCTGGTAAACCCCTCCCTCTTCATGTAAATGAATAAAATGTGAGCTAAACATCAAATTACACTTCAAATAAATTTTTCCAAACAATTGTTTCTGATATTTCTTTGTTTTGCTGATGTTATTAAAAATGGGCCTGGGGCCTACAAATACGGTGGGGCATCACTACTACTGTGCAGACTCTTGCGCCTAATTACGTCACTGGCTCACCCAATGCAGCCGTTTTTGAGATATTCTGATGTCATTTGTTTACAATGACAGAAGTCCAAATGCCAAAAGTCTATGGAGAAATCTCGTCTATGTTTTTACAGTCTACAGAAAAAATTAATAATTTGAATGTTTGGTTAAAGGGATAGTTCACCCAAAAAACATTATTTGTCATCATTTACCCTCATGTTGTTCTAAACTTGTTTTTTGTTGAACACAAAACAAGATATTTTGATAAATTATGGTAACCATACAGTTGACATTACTCACTGAATTCCATAGTAGAAAAAACAAACGAAGAGTTTAGTTCCAAAACGCAATAAATCCATTTTGACTAATTTCGATAAAAATTGGTTTTCTATACCAAGAAAGTGACAAGATGAAAACCATTATTTTCTGTTACAAACTTTCACATAGCATCTTTAGGTTATAATAACATTAAGAATTTAAATCCATAATTTGATTTTTAAAGAATCATTATAGAAACATTTTTTTCCGCAAAATGCAATACATCCGTTTTTTTCAAAATGCTATAAATCTATTGAATCAATATATGTAGAGTTTGGTTCCAAAACGTGATAAACACCATTTTTGAAAAAAATGAGTTACTGACAGAATCAGTATTATATCAGGTCAGTATTTAAAAGTAAATTCTTAATTTTACGCAAAATTCAATATCCGCCGTGTTATTCTGTCATCTTTACTCGCGATAAACGCCATTCCTCCTTTTCTACAGAATGCAATAAATCCGCTCCACAAATAACACGCGTTGAGTACACAGAGTCCTGGTTTTCCTCATCTACTTTGTACTTCGTGATCAACAAACAAACAGAAACAAAATATCACTTTAATGGCGTTGATAAACCTGTGATGGTTTTCTGTGACAGGAAAGAAACATAAGACATCAACATCTAATAATTTACGCGAGAGGCACTTGGGTGCTTGTTCTCCCGACAGCATCAAGTTTCTCTTATGCTAATACATTGACCCCAGGGGATCTTATGAAAAACTTTCCATTATTTTACTCAAAGTCAACGAAAATTTAGCAGGACCAAAACATTTTACAGCTGATCGCTGTGAAAAATGTTAAGTGATGACGTCAAGTATAACCGCAGCAATGACAATGATCTTAATATGACAAAGTAAGTGTTTTGATAAATGCCATTAATGTTTATTTTTTTAATCAGTGTGTACCACTAATCAACTAAATGAATATAAAATGGCAAAGATGAATGCACATTTATATAGGCTATTTATTCAATAGATTTATAGCATTTTGAAAATGTATTGTATTTTGTGAAAAAAAATTATTCGTTTTTATAATAAATCTTTGAAAATCAAATTATGGATTTATGTTTTCATAACCTAAAGATGCTATGTGAAAGTTTGTAACAAAAAATAGTGGTTTTCATCTTGTCACTTTCTTGGTATAGAAAACACGTTTTTACCGAAATTTGTCAAAATGGATTTATTGCGTTTTGGAACCAAACTCTTCATATAAATGTGCATTCATCTTTGCCATTTTATATTCATTTAGTTGACTAGTGGTATGCAAAATAAAAAAATAAACGTTAATGGCATTAATCAAAACACTTTCATATAAAAACACTGTCTTTGCTGCTGTTATACTTGGAACGTCATCGCTGAACTTTTTTAACAGCGATCAGCTGTAAAATGTTTTGGTCCTACTCGATTTTCGTTGACTTCGAGTAAAATAATGGAAAGTTTTTCATAAGATCCCCTGGGGTCAATGTTTTAGCATGAGAAGCTTGATGCTGTCGTGTGAGAACAAGCAACAGCCAGCATTTTTCCGTCGCCCGAGTGGCTTACGTTTCTTCCCTGCTACAGAAAACCACCACAGGTTTACCAATGTCATCAAAAGTATTATTTTGTGTTTGTTTGTTGATCACGAAGTACAAAGTAGATGAGGAGAGATTTGTGTGTATTCAAAGCCCCGTCCTTATTGTTTACAATGCGTGGCATGGTGCGCTGTGATTTATGGAGCGGATTTATTGCATTCTGCAGAGAAGGAGGACTGCCGTTTATCACGTTTTGGGAAAAAAGTAGAAAAAAAATGACAGAATAACACGACGGATATCGGATTTTGCATAAAATTAAGAATTTACTTTTGAATACTGACCTGATACAATACTGATTTTGGTGATAACAATTTTTTTTTAAATGGCGTTTATCGCGTTTTGGAACCAAACTCTTCAAATACAGTACTATGGTAGGCAATTTTGACTACCTTGGACTGTGTGCTTACTATCATTTTTAACAAAATACTCATTCAGGTTTAGAACAACATGAGGGTGAGTAAATGATGACATCATTTTCATTTTTTTTTGGTGAACTACAGTATCCCTTTAATGGCTCGATCGAAAGCGAAGCCACCCTTAGTTCATAATTCAATTCCTGACTACAAATATATAATTTCATGTTCCTTTTGAAGCTTGACAGTCCCTGATCACTATGTGCTTTTTATTGTGCTACTTTGCTTCTATTATTCTTCAAAAAAGTCCTCTATTGTGTTTCACTAAGTCACACTGGTATGGAACTGAGAGGGTGAGGATTTTCATTTTTGGGTGAAATAACTTTTAAAGCTCCTGTTATCCTAGTGATTTAATTCATGTTATTCTACAGTTCATTTTCTCAGCAAAGATAAGCCCTTCAAGCACAGATAAGGCTTCTTAACATTCAATGAGACTGAATTATTATTACACAGTACAGTTTGATCTTATTCTCCCTCTTCCAGATGCAGCAGAGCGAGGAGCCCTTATAAAACTGTCTCCAGACAGTAGCAAGAGAGGAGAGATTATGGGGAAAAAAAGATGATTAGATGGAAAACAGAACAGAAACACAAGTAAAAAGTGAGACAGTGAGAAGGTGTAGGGCACATCAGAGGATGAAGGGGCTTTGGTTTGATGGTTCCTGAATGCCCCCCATCTTCAAAGACCCACTTCACCAAACGCTTTCGCACTCAACCCCGCTCTCGTTCCTTGTCTCTGTATTTCTCCCTTTCCCCTGCTCTTCACAATCATGTTTCGAGGACAACATCATTTCTTAAAAAAAGCCTGAAAACAAGTCAGATCAAAACCGAGGACTGCTCAAAGCGAAATATATGAAAGAACTTTCAGCACAGAAACCCTTTTAAGTATATTAGTTTGCCTTTAAAACATCTCACTCCGCTTTTTACATGTCTGTATCTTTTATTTGTTCTTCACATGCTGTCGTCTTCACTTTTCCCATGTCTTTGTCTTTCATAATCATTGAGAAGAGACAGACATTTTCACAATTTAATGGGAACATTTGAAGAAGTCTTCAGCATCTGGAAAACCCTAAAGGCACACTTGTTCAGAAGATCAGATCAGCTGTGGTACTTGATACAGTAAATTTCTGCTCAAAACTGGATGATCTGTAATGTAATATTTGCTTGCTTTAAAGGTGAAGTGTGCAATTATTTATAGTAAAATATTCCTCATGTCAAAGTTTAATGTGGAGAGGTTTAATTTTTATTGTGAAGCCATTTGTAGGTTGTCCAAAAGAGCTTAAACACTATGACTTTAAACACTGTAAACAATGATGTCAAATCAACATACATTTTAATGTTACTTTAACTTAACAAATTAAGTAAAACAACTTCAACTTGTTTTTAGAAGTTATGTCAAGTTGAATTGGTTGAATTGACTTGCAAAACTAAATTGTCTGAAAACTAAATCTTCATTAACATTTTTTAGAGTGTACCTTGTTTATTGGCATGTCATGAGTTGTCAATAATTGGTGGACTACTTTTTTTGTCAATACAATGAAAAACAAAAATAATATTGTATAATAATTTATCAAAAACAATTACACTGTAAAAATTAAACTTTTTTTGAATCAACTCAAATTTAAGTCATTTTAACTTACTATTATTTATCTTGAATAAAGATGAGTTGTTATAACTACATATGAGTTGTTATAACTTCAGTCAACTTCATTTTATAAGTTGTAGGAACTCATCTCTTCTCAACATAAATAATAGTAAGTTGACATGACTTGTAAATCTGAGTTGATTCAACAAAATATTAAGGCAGCAAAGGCATTTTTTACAGTGTAGTGATGCACAAAAGCTTCACTGTAAAAACAGTTTAAACAACTTAATTATGCAAGTCAATTCAACCTACTTTTTTAGTTTTGATTTGTAATTACACTGTAAAAAATATGCAGCATATCAAATCAACATATACTTTTAATGTAACTTTAACTTAAAAACTTAAGTTAAACAATTTCAGCTTGATTTTATAAGCTATGTTAACTTATCACAAGCTAAAACTTAAAAAGTATGTTTTAACTTCATGCCGCATTCTTTTACAGTGTAGTAGACATAACTTAAAAAAACAAGGTGAAATTGTTGAACTTAATTTAAGTTAATTTAAGTCTAATTTAAGTTAAAGCAAAATAAAATTATATTTTGATATGATGTTATTTTTACAGTGTACACACTAGTCATGCACGGGTCGATGTTTTTTCCAACCCGCGGGTACCACTCTTACAGTATGAAATAATTTGGCCCGCCCCACACAACTGCATCTATTTTCAGAAATTGCTTGCCGCTGTCATGACGTGAGGCCAAAGTTTTTGGGGACATCACGAAAGTTACGTTGCTATGTAGGCCTAACCTTATTAAAGAACTAGGGATTTGTATCGATTAATCCTGATTAATCTATAGCAGAATAAAAGTTTTTGTTTACATTATATGTGTGTAAACTGTGTATAATAATTGTGTATATATAAATATGCACACATACATGTATATTTTAAGAAAATATATATATTTATTTATTAAGTATTTATATTTATATATAATATAAATTACACATAAATATACAAATGTACACATATCTTAAGTATAAACATGCATGCATGCATGTGTGTGCATTCATCAATACAAAGTTTTTATACACAGTTCACAAACAAATATGATGTAAACAAAAACTTTTATTCTGGTATAGATTGATCACGATCAATCACCATGCATCCCTACAAAGAACCTAACAATTTAACAATTTAAAATTACATTAGTTTAATGCAGTCGTTGTGCAAAATACATTAATGGCACAATTAAACAAGTCATTAAACAAAGCGTAAATAAACAAAACATGCAGTTTCAGATTTAAATATGATGCCAATATGTCATCACTATTCCGATTGAATAGTATTTGATATTAAAGTGAGTCAACACTTTTATTTTGGAGGTTTTTGCATGAAGGCAGGGGCACTCAGATTGTTAGAAATCTAAGTGCCATTGAAAGACTGAAAGCTCTATAATATTTCGTTTGATGTCTGTGTATGCACAAATTTCTGTGAACTGTGCACACTGCCCCTTTAAAAAAATGGTGCATGACGCCCCTGTATAAATGTTTTTTATTTTCTTTTTAATGACTCGTCCCACAAATAAAGTCACAATTTCTTTATCCGCCCCAACCCTACCCGCAGGTTATTAGACGACTCGCGCATTACAAGTACACAATAGCATTGTGGATTTGTACATGCAGGCATCTTATTTTTTTCCAGAAAATGTACAAATGTGGATTTTTTTTATTAAGGTTCAGTGCTGCTGGTACTAAACAAAAAATATGCTGACTTATACACTGTGACTGTTGAAAAACGACTTCCTGTATTGTGTGGAGGCGACTTTAAGGTCTGGCATTAAAAGACCTTTGTCCTTCTTGCCCCAATGTGAAAACACTCTAAGCAGTGCATCTTCTCAGTGAAACAAGCTTTTCGGTGACAGTTGCTATGGGCACAACCAAGTCACACGCCATTTACAGTTACCATCTCTCCCTCTGCGTCATTCTTTTGCCTTTTCTGCAACCCAGTGCTTGACCCACCCCACGCCCTACTCCCCCCTTCATTTACTTCACACACACGCTACACTGCAGTACATCTGTTCCAACATTTTTCAGGTCAGTACAATCTGGTGCTCAGACATCTCGTCTACGAAGCTAACTAGTGTTCGGAGAGATTCCACCGGTAGAATACTGCGGGCAGAAATATTCAATCTGGCTAATTGGATAGTGTCTGATGTGCCGATGAAAGTAGATCTGTTCTGCTAGTGCAATAAGAATGATATAAAATTTTTATGATGACAAAAGAGAATTGTATGGAGAACTGAAATATGCCAATTTAAGAACTCGAAAGAAACCCGAGTCAGATGCTTCAAAAAATTATGATGGGTGTCATTCAATATTGCATGTTGCCAGAGGGCAGAGAAATTAATACAATTGCAAAAACTACATTTTAAGACCTCTGACTGATAGGATGATGAGCTCTGATAATGGTATAATTTCAAGATCATTACTAAAGATTCATGATGCAGAACTATGACAGCCCGCTATTACCCAAAATGCATTGAGGTATGTGGAAAAAGATGCATGGCTGCAGTAACAACAACAACACATCTGAGTCAGAAAGTCATTGATTCAAATCACAACATACTGACAGCAACGTAAGAGATTGATTATTAATCATCAAACTGTATTATGTACCTCTCACCAGGAATGTGTGTATGTGCATGACTGTTGCAGGCTGAGGCACTGCCAGATGTGAAAAAAGTCACTTTTATACATTTTGATCCTTTCTTATGATCTCCTGTAAATCTGTGGGTTTTTGAAGCAGCTACACAATCAAAGACCTTGTCTGATACAAAGACATTGAAAGTTTTGGAAGTCAGGGAGCCTCAAAGCCTAAATGTGTAGTTCTCAGTTGACACAGGTAAACATAAATCAGTGTAGTCAACACAAAAAACATAAAAGTCTTTCAAAAAAAATGGGCGTGTTCGCAAATTTCTACCCCATTCTACTCATTGCATTTAAAAAATATATATATTTTGACAATATAATAATTCCAGCCTCAGATATTTATTTTTGTGTGACAACCAACCAAATGGCCAAACCTTATAATAACATTACTTTAAAAATATATGTTTTAATATACTTTTTAGTCCTTAGCTCTATGTTGTTTTATGGTCCTGGAGAAATGTTGTCTCATACTTCACTGCTACATACACTCACCTAAAGGATTATTAGGAACACCATACTAATACTATGTTTGACCCCCTTTCGCCTTCAGAACTGCCTTAATTCTATGTAGCATTGATTCAACAAGGTGCTGAAAGCATTCTTTAGAAATGTTGGCCCATAATGATAGGATAGCATCTTGCAGTTGATGGAGATTTGTGGGATGCACATCCAGGGCATGAAGCTCCCATTCCACCACATCCCAAAGATGCTCTATTGGGTTGAGATCTGGTGACTGTGGGGAACATTTTAGTACAGTGAACTCATCGTCATGTTCAAGAAAACAATTTGAAATGATTTGAGCATTCAACATGGTGCATTATCCTGCTGGAAGTAGCCATCAGAGGATGGGTACATGGTGGTCATAAAGGGATAGACATGGTCAGAAACAATGCTCAGGTAGGCTGTGGCATTTAAACGATTCCCAATTGGCACTAAGGGGCCTAAAGTGTGCCAAGAAAACATCCCCCACACCATTACACCACCACCATGAGCCTGCACAGTGGTAACAAGGCATGATGGATCCATGTTCTCATTCTGTTTACGCCAAATTCTGACTCTACCATCTGAATGTCTCAACAGAAATCGAGACTCATCAGACCAGGCAACATTTTTCCAGTCTTCAACTGTCCAATTTTGGTGAGCTTGTGCAAATTGTAGTCTCTTTTTCCTATTTGTAGTGGAGATGAGTGTTACCCGGTGGAGTCTTCTGCTGTTGTAGCCCATCCGCCTCAAGATTGTGCGTGTTGTGGCTTCACCAATGCTTTGCTGCATACCTCGGTTGTAACGAGTGGTAATTTCAGTCAAAGTTGCTCTTTTATCAGCTTGAATCAGTCAGCCCATTCTCCTCTGATCTCTAGCATCAACAAGGCATTGCCCACAGGACTGCCGCATACTGGATGTTTTTCCCTTTTCACACCATTCCTTGTAAACCCTAGAAATGTTTGTGCGTGAAAATCCCAGTAACTGAGCAGACTGTGAAATACTCAGACCGGCCCGTCTGGCACCAATAACCATGCCACGCTCAAAATTGCTTAAATCACTTTCTTTCTTTCCCATTCTGACATTCAGTTTGGAGTTCAGGAGATTGTCTTGACCAGGACCACACCCCTTAATGCACTGAAGCAACTGCCGTGTGATTGGTTGATTAGATAAATGCATTAATGAGAAATTGAACAGGTGTTCCTAATAATCCTTTGGGTGAGTGTACAGTATGGTTGAAATGACAATAAAGCTTCTTGACATGGCCGCTCAGGAAAGCCAATGAACCAATCAGTCTTACACAATGCATGTGAGACAGCACTTACCTTAACACCACGCACTCTGAACTCTGAAAGTGCCCTGTGCATTTTGGATGCAGCGGTGGGGTGATCTTTGCCACTGGCGATGACTTTAACTAGCAGTGAGTCATAGTGAGGGGAGATGACGGCCCCTTGAAACGCTGATGCACTGTCCAGACGTATGCCCATACCCTCTCCACTGCGAAACACCTGTTAAATGAGAGAAGAGTTTGCCTTTAAGAATGACATTTAAAAGAGAACTGCATTTAGAGATGCTGAAAATGAAAGTTTCATGTGGGAGTGTTTAAATGTTGCAGAGCACGGTGTTGACTTGTATTTAAAAGATTTAATACTTTCATTTTTAATTTTGTGGTTAAACTTTTATCCAGCGTGTACTGTACAATGTACAGCATAGTGAGTCTTTGCATGCCTGCATTATTTATGTGGTAATGAGTCGGCTCAGGCTCAAATTTGTCCAAAACAATCTGATTACATAACCACGTATGCCAGGTCTTGTAAGGTCGTTCTCTCTACCCGTGAAGTGCTCTTATCAGAGAAACATTTTGAAAATATAAACAGAAAAAATAAACGCATGACAGAGATGGAAAACAAAACACTGCTTTCACTTTTACATAACAGTGAATTGTTGTTAAGTGACTCACTGATTTGTATTATTATTTTTTAGTAATTTCTTTCAGGACATTAGCATTGGCAGCCAGCGGAGAAATAAAGTAAGAAGTGGTTTGGATAAAAAATTTTGGATTTTTATTTTGTCTTAATGTTAAAGGTAAGTCAGGCACACACTTACACGGATTACTTGTAACACAGTATTTTACTTAAGTACACAGGACATCACAATATGCGCTGTTGGTCTTTTTCTCTTGTTGTCAGAAGACGATCTCTTGTGAATTTGTAAAACGTTTTGATGTTTTTTGGTAAAGAGTGTTTTGGAGGCATAACGCTGGATTCACACTAAACGAAGTAGAGGCGGCAAAAATGCGCTATTCGCATGTAGTTGGACGTTTGAACATTTTGAGTTTACTCGCTTCAATTGCGTGTGAAATTCTAGTCATTCAAAACAATCAAGTGGAAATTCTCGTCATGGGAAGAAGAGCTTCTGCGACCCATGCTCGCATCCTGCAATCACTACTACTAGAGCAAGCTCCTGACTGGTTAACGCGGCGTGATATTCCATCAAAGTTCAGATTTTTCAAATCACGCATTTCCCACAACACCGCTTAATTCACGCGGATTTGCGTCTACTATGCAGTGCTAAACACCTTATTCGCGCCACAAGACCTCCAGACGTGCGTAAACGCATCTTTACATTGAGTTAACATTTAAATCACTCGCGCTCGACGCCTCTACCGCGGCTGGTGTGAATGCAGCATAAGAATGAGTTATTTCAATTTCTGAATTGGGTGTGTAAGTCACCAACTCCAACCTAATCTAAGATTATATTATCTTAATCGCTGTATTGTTTCAAAGTAAAGTCCTGATGTAAATCTCAAGTTTACATTTTAGCAGTTAACTAGTGTATCCTTTAACAAAGATTATTATGGCAAAACGGATCTATATGCAATGGTACACTGTCAAAAATAAAGGTACGAAGCTGTCACTGGGGCAGTACCCTTTAAAAAAGGTCCTAATATGTACCATTTAGGTACAAATATGTACCTTTAAAGGTACGTTTTGGGAGTTCAAAGTACTAATATGCACTCTTTGAGTACAAAGGTGTACCTTTTTGAAAGGGTACTGTCCCAGTGACAACTTTTGTACCTTTATTTCTGAGAGTGTAGTTACCCAATTCACGTTTAAAAAAGCGACACAGCAATCGCACTGACGCATGCACGCACCAATTCATGTCCGTGCGCATCTGTTTTTCCGTGCGCAGCCGCATACAAAGTACAGGTGACGCCACGTGATTGAGTTGGTTTATGAAAACATGACGAGACTAAAGTAAGTTTCTAAATAATAATGATAATCTTATTTTCACCCGATCACTATTGGCGCATGTGATAGACATCAGAAATGTTTTGTGCAAAGCAGGGAAAGGGAAGCAAAAATGAGAGATGATGAGTTTAAGGGTAAGACAAATTACATCTTCACACTGTCAGGTCTCAAACATTAGAGAAAAAATCGCAGGAAAAATTGCATTGGTCACATACAAAAACTGTGTTATACTTTTTAGATATGAAATTAATATTTAGTTACTAGCTCTAGGACATTACGTACACAGTTAGCAGTAACTAAGATAGATTTTTTAGTAGCAGTCATAAAATGAAAAATATTCTTAAAAATACAAAAATAAGTTATTAAGTATTATGTAAAATGCAAATGTGCATAAAAATATTTCTCTGCTGTCATTATTCCAAACATTTTATGCCTCCAAACATGTTAATAATGTTAAGTATATGAAGGTGATACTTAAATATTTTTAAATACATGTTGTCTTTCCCAGTACTTGCAATGTTGAAATAGTCGGTTAAGCAAAGGAAATTGTATCTTGCATACTGCAGGCTTTGCATGTTTAGCAACACCCCTATTTTGGACGCAGGACGGTGTTTAGCAGCTTTTGCATCTGAGATCCTCAATTACAATATCAGGGGAAATAATTGTGGGGCCCTTTCAGAAATATCTATCCATATATTGATGCATAATAGAAAGATGCTGGATATCTGTCTATTATATTGACAGATGTACATCAAGCTTGAGTAGGCCTATATAGATAGAATGTCAATGAATTATTTGTGTTCAAACCTAATTTTTCTTGCAAGTGTTACAACAAAACATCTGTATGTTACAATGAATCCTGCATTTGGGGTCAATTGTAATATTTGCACTTTTGTCACTTTCAATGTAATTAAAAAATAATAATAATTATGGGGTGGTTTCCCGGATGGGGATTAGCTCAAGCCAGGCCTAGGCCTTAGTTTAATTAGGAAGTATAACTAGTTTTAACAAATATGCCTTACTAAAAACATTACTGGTGTGCTTTTTGAGGCAAAACAAAGGGCATTGATGTATTTTAAGATAAGTCAGTTTGGAAAGCTCTCACATTTATTTTAGTCTAGGACTAGTCTAATCCCTATCCAGATAACCACCCCTAGGTGTTTATTTTTAGCATATGTGTGTGTTGCATTTGTAAAAATATGTTGTTTTAAATTTTTTGAAGACCGAGACAAAACCAAAATGTTAACCACTTAATTCATTCAAACACCTTTATCTAAGTTGACATTATAACTTATTCTTTAGTATTATTCACACAAAATGCAAAACATGTAACGTACGACTAAATATTATGAAAATTATAAAAATAATAATTATTTTATAACCATAACAGATTTATAAAAAAAGGATCAGCAAGGATCTATTGTGCTTCCAATAACCCATGAAACAAGATTCATCAAAGCTCAATAATCAGGCTTCATTGATCTCCCAAGATCCAGATATCTAAACCACCTCTAAGCCAATTAGTGATGTCTCAAACCCACAGGAGATTACTCTTCAGGCTCTGTTACTTCATAATCAAAAGATGCCCTGCAGGAGATGGACACTGACCATTAGAAAGAAGCGTACCTTTCATATAGGTAGCATAGAGCCAGTTACATTCATTATTACATTACTGCAACCCCGCAGGTTTCACCTCTCTCTCTCGCTGCTGTCCTTCCCTCTGCCCTTCTTCCTTCACAATCCTCCACATCATTAAAATTCTCTGTCATCTAGTCTCTGTTAAAACTTTTCCTCTCGTCTCCTCGGCGGATGCCAAATCTACTTGAATTTACCAATTTAATGCCAATTACATTCTCACAAAGGACCCAGGAGCACAAACACACACTCCTGAAGAACTGCTTATTTCTTTAACCTTTTGGTACCTAATCTTTTTAAAAGTTCTCCTGGTTTCTGATGATTGTCAGACTAGACTAGACCAGGTTCGTAATTTGTCAAAAACATTTAATTAATCTCAATTTAATGTAACAAAAAAGGTAAATTAATAATTATATTAAGAATGGTTTAACCGGTATGTTATATGACCATTATACAACACTACAATATATTAATAAACTGATAAATCATTCAAAATGGACACATGGATACATGGTACCAATAAAAGAAAATTACCAGATGAAGGTTCAAAAACAGGTAATGATAACAATAACTATGTAAAATACTGTTGTGAAAAACTTTAAAATAGATGATTTAAAGTTAAACATGCAAACGTGGTAGTTTTGACTCTGAAGAAGACGCATGGGCGTTGAAACGTTAGTCATTCTGTATTAATTATAATAATTGAAATTAATTAAAATGTTGTGTGCTCCGGTCCTGTTCCTTGGTTTTAGTCTTACCATGGTTCTCCCCTTTTTGTGCTATTCAATTATTTAAATAATTACTTGAAACCACAGGGGGTACTTTAAGTAAATAATTTAGGTCAAGGGGGTTTGGCTGACAAAAAAGATTGAAAGCCCCTGAACTAGACAAACCGATTTAACCCTATAACTGTCACTGTCCCACTGTCCCACAATGTTTTACATATTTAAAACAATAATTACATAGTCTAAACCTACACCAATCTTGACAAACTATATACCGTTGGAAAGCTCTAAGAATGTAGTTTTAATATATCAACACCATTTTGAAAAAAAAAGTATGTAGTAAGAGTAATTTTCTAAAATGTCGCAGACCAACAGGTGAGCCCAAAATGTTATTACATATTTATTTGTAAATATCCCATTAACCTGAAATAACCTCGACAAACTATATATTGTTGGAAAGCTCAGGGAATGTAGTTTTCATATTTCAAGGCCATTTGATGATAGAATTTGTATAGGGACAGTTATTTTGTTAAATGTCACTCACCCCATAGGAATACATATAAATGATTATATATTTATAACACTACCTATAATCTTGAAATAATCTTGACAAACTATATATTGTTGGAAAGCTCTAGGAATGTAGTTTTCATATTTCAAGGCCATTTGATGATGGAAATTTTGTAGGGACAGTCATTTTGTTATTTGTCACTTACCCTGTAGGATGAATTCATATATATTCATAATTCAAATATTCTTCAAAATGAATATATGAATCTTCAAAAATCTTGACAAACTATATATCTTTGGAAAGCTCTAAGAATGTAGTTTTCATATTTCAAAACCCTTTTGCATTAAACACAATGCAGAGACAGTAATTTATTAACTTGTGACAAGATATTGCAACTAACCGTTGACACCTAGTGGCCTTGGTTGGTAAAACCACTAAAAGTGTGACAAAAACTTCATTTTTTGTTATTTTCACCTAAAATTTGGTTCAGAACTAGTTGAGACTTGTGTCTTTATTGGTGTGGTGTTTTGAGAGTAAAACATTTAAATTTTTATATACATTTGATTAGAGAGTATATACTTTATTGCATTATTTTTATTATTGAAAATAAATTTAAACGGGTATAACTTTTTTGTCATTTAATATTTACAACTTCAAACACCTTTATAAACTATAAATTGTCTTCTTAAAAAAGAGACCAAGATTTTGCTTCTAAACCAAAGAATGCCAGAGTTATAGTAATTTTAACGTGCAGATCACCTTTTCACCCCCCCACTCAAAAGGGGCGGTGACAGTTATAGGGTTAAAGGTAGGGTAACAGATTTGATCTCCTCACATCCTGATAGCAATCACTGTGTTAAGTTGTTTAAATGTATTTGTAGAAATTTATGTCATATGTGAAAGGCGTAGGACCAAAAAATGTTCAACCAATCATAGATTTCGGTCCGAACGGAGGTTTCCATTTTTTCCATTTGAATGCCCACGTAATTTAAATTAATTCTGATGTAAACCATTGTTTATGTTGGTTACTTTGGAAGTGTTATTCACTTTGTACTGTAAAGTTTTCTCACAGGTGAATGAGACATGAGATGTGACCGTCTGATATTTGCGTGTTCATGTGTTTTGAAAGAGGCGTGACTTTGGATGACGATTTGACTTGAGGGTGGGATCGTGATTTCATTGCAGGCGGCTACCGTAAGGTTGGGCTTTGGTACTGTATTTAGTGATGGATTGCTATTATTATTACAAACAACTATAACACAATATAAACCTTGATGTATAGTCCCACATTACCACTAGTGTGCTACAATGAATGATACCTCAAATGATATTACTTGCTACTATAAGAGATGTGCTATTCTTTTTCAGAGCAATTAGACAATGTTTACCTAAAACACATGGAGGTTGACTCTACACTTTACCAATTACCAAGAACACCCTAGCAACCACCTGACAGTGAACCCTAGCAACAGTCTAGAACACTCTTAGCAACCACAAAGCCACACACTAGCAACCAACCACCCTTACTTTGTGTTGGACAGCAGTCATGACACTGACTGGGCAGGCACTCACATTTTATTCAGATGTACAAATGTTATACAAAACTGTTTTTCTTATCATTAGACTCTATTTTGGTTTATAAGCTTGAATATAAATACAAATTTTGTTTGAAATGTGTGTGTGATTGTTATTTGCAGTGATTGTCTTTCAGAGAAGCTTCGAAACAGAGAGGGCTATCTGCAAATTAACTTGAGCATGACATCAACACAAATGCATCCATACACCTACATGCTAATTGAAAAACTTATCCGAGCAATTCCAATTACGAAGTATAGCCGCTAGTGGTAATCAACGGCGACCGAGCAGATTGGAAAAGTGGAAAAAATGACCAGATTTGCCAAATTTAATACAACTGATTTTCACAAATGCTTGATCAAATCTGGCGCGCGTCTCTTTGTCTCCCATTGTCTTTCTGTTGAAAAAACTTTCAGGAGGGTCTGTAGATAACAAAAACAGATTTTACAAAAATGCAAAAGGACTTAACTGAATCAGAAATGGAGCGGTAATGATAAGGCCACATGAACCGTTTGAGCATTCAGGTATATATATAGCAGGGGAAATAAGTATTTGACATATCAGCATTTTTATAAGTAAGGAAATTTCTAAGTGAGCTATTGACAGAAAATTTCCACCAGATGTAGCCAAATATTGAATTCATACAAAGAAATCAGAACATTTAAGTATACAAGTTGATTCATAATAAATAAAGTATAATGAAACTTGGCGGGAGCGCAACTAGCTTTTTTACGCACAAAATACATCCATTACTCATTACAAGAATAGGACCAACAATTTTAGACTGTGTGCCAGATGCATAGATCATTTTTTTTGTTGTTAAACTAGCAACAAAAATGTTAATTAATAATTAAATTAAGAATGGTTTATTTTGTATGTTACGTGATCATTATACAACACAACGATACTGAGAATAGACATTTAAAAGAAATCATTCAAAATGGACAGATGCATGTGTGTACCATGTAACAATAAAAGGAAATTACTAAGGTTCAAAAACAGGTAATGATAACAATAACTAGGGGTAAAATACTGTTGTGAACATTTTTAAAATCTATGAAAAACAAACATTTTTGAAGTTAAACATGCAAACATGCTTTTAAATTATTGAAATAATTTAACGATAAGAACTGTTTGAGCATTCAGGTATATATAGCAGGGAAAATAAGTATTTGACATATCAGCATTTTTATCAGGAAATTTCTAGGTGGGCTATTAACACCTTAACACACATTTCCCCTTAGATGTAGCCATCAAGCCAAATATTGAATTCATACAAAGAAATCTGAATATTTAAGTATACAAGTTGAGTCATAATAAATAAAAGTGAAATGATACTAGGCAGAGCACAAATGGCTTTTTTACGCCCCAAATACATCCATTACTTATTACAAGAATAGGACTAGGGATGTCAAAATATGCAATTTCCCATATTCGATGATCATTTAAATTAACGATCAATCAATCGAATAATTGTTAACAGTAATAGTGCAATAAGCCATTACAGCAGTGACATATAGCCAATGACATAAAAGTGTGCGTAAAAATGCCAGCTTCCTCACGCGAATTAAAAGATTTTATTTTGTCTAAATAACATGCTAGTGGGATTGTAAAATGAGTCAATGTAGTTGGTGTTTTGATAAAAATCATCAATTGAATCTCGTAATGAAATATAATGACTAATAGACACAGTAAACTCCGCCTCATAACGGGCACTCCGCACAGTCGGATGAAAGTCCGCGCGTCCATGACAAAATAAGTTTTCATTATCATCAAGTGTTATTTTTCTAGTTGTTCACCTTGCTTTCTGAGTCGTTGATACATCGCTTGTTGTAATTATATCCAAGAAGCACACAAAGGGCACTTTTCCCGTCGTCACCTCAGCTTTAGACCTGCGGCGTACTTTCAGCAAAGATGCTTTTATTATGAAGATTTCAACCTTCCATTAGAAAATCTGTTTAGCGTGTAGCGCCTCAGCCAGTAATGATGATGATCAATGATATATGTTGTGGGCGTTCAGATTGTAACGACAGTCAGTTACAGTTTATATTTAACAGTTTCTTGCCAGAATGTAAGTTTTACATTTTAATCTGTTTATTAAAAACGGCTTCTGGTCTCCTTCCCTGTGTAAAGCAGCGTTAGCAGCGTTGCTATGCTAATCTTGCAGGCTTCCCTGAAGAGGGTCTTTGCTTTCAGTATCCTAACTGTGTTTAGATTTTCGGCATCGGAACATCTCAGATCCACTGCGGATGCCATTTCGTTGCGTTAGCAGCCAGCCTCATCTCGAATGAGGTTATAAAGCCCAAGTGAGTGTTTGGCATCAAGCATCGTTGTGATCATGGCTAGTTTAACTTCTTCGCGCTTGTTTAATTTTTTCACCAGCTGTGTATGTGCTTTGTGCAGGCGCCGGACACACGTGCTTGCTTTGTCGACAATCGTTAATTTTTATCGATTTAATTCTTAACGACAATTAATCGAAGATCGATTAATTGTTAACATCCCTAAATAGGACCATCCATTTTAGACTGCGTGCCAGGTGCATAGACCTTTTTTTTGTTAAACTAGCAAAAGTGGATTCGAACACACCCTTTTAGACTGTGCACTGTATGCTTTAAACCATGCACTTAGATCATTAAAATATGGCCCTCTAAGTTTGCCTGCTTTTTGAAATGCGGCTCTCCGTGTATGCACTTTTGAGTGCACTTAAACCGCGTGCACACACAGACAGAGGGCAAATTCCAAACGGTGTTTTGCGAAGGAGGTGCAACATAAACAGTCGCTTCACATAAATTGAAAATCACATTGCATTTCAGTGCTCTATTTGCCAAATGTATTTTAATCGACTACAGTATGAGACACAGTAGCGCAACTCTCTCAAAAGTTAACATATAAAGAGTTCTGATCTTTGGAGGGCACAGAGCTGATCACATCTGATGGAGTTGGACCGAACACATTAAACTGCATACGCATATGTGCATACACAAAACTGCTCACTTAGCGACTTTTTTGCAGTTACATTTTTTAAAATCGCTTAGCTGTTAACATTTGCAAGCATTGGAAACACATGCAAATGATAAACTTTCCATATTTAAGTTAAGTTATGTGTATTAATCCGTGAATCGCATGCGAGCCAAAACGTGTGTCGATCAACTGCGATCCGTTACACTCCTAATATATATATGTGTGTGTGTGTGTGTGTGTGTGTGTGTGTGTACCTGGTAATCCCAAATGTCCCCCAAAAAGATAATAATACAAGTAGGCCTAATTGTAACTTTGTAAGAGTAGACCTAATTTTATATCCTTGTGAGGACTTGTTGTGTCCCCTTGAGGAAACATGCCTATAAATCATACAGAATGATGGCAAGATTGTCTGTGTGGGTTAGGTTAAGAGATTGGGTTAGGAGCAGGGGAGTGATATACAGTTTGTACAGTATAAAAGTCATTACATCTGGAAATTCCCTATAAACAAGGAAACCTGTGTGAGCACGGGGCGTTTTGGGACCATCCTACCACATTTATTTGTGATTACCGATTTAGCTTGCAAGCCAAACTGCTTTAAAGCAGATAAATAATGAAGAAGGAAAAGAAAATCTGAACGGACGCAACAGGGTTTCTGCTGCCTCACTGCTTGAACCCCTAAAAAGCCTCTTTAAACTCTGTAGGAGTTTTCAGAATATCAAAACTCATTAAAACCAGCAAATAGATCACTATTATTTTTGGCATTTAACGAAGACTGTGTGTGTTTGTGTGTCCTGACCAGCTAATAAGAGTAAATGTTGCTAATGGAGGGAGGGTTGTCTCTAAAAAAAGAAAAAAAATACATATACTCGCTTCTCCTTCTTCAATTAAGGTCACATGCATAAAAGAACTCGGTGCACTTTAATGGTACGAGCTAATAATTCACTTAGACATTCACAACACTCTCTCCTACCATCAAAATATACTGTATCTGTGCACCAGACTTTTATTGTGGATTATTCCAATATAACAATAAGAAAATGAGAAAGAAGGGGACAGAGAGAGAGATAGAAAGACAGCATGAGTGAGAAATAGCATGTAATATGTGCTGTGTCTGGCAGAAATTGCAACCTGTAAGTGGTGCTTGAATAGAGAGGAAAATCGCCTTTATCTTGAACTGTATAATCAATATAACATCTCTAAGATTTGTTGCAGGCCTTCAATTACATTCTAGGAAATACTGTTAAATAAATACATTTATATCAGAGTAGCTCACTATTTTGCTCATTATGCTTTTGTATAGCTTAGAGGTAGAACATTGTGTTAGCAGCACAAAAGGGCATGAAACACAAAAAAGTCGCTTTAGATCAAAGCATCTGCCAAATACGTAAATGCATCCTGTTCCAATGTTCTTGGATGGCGAGTGTGTGGCGTGCATGTGCGTTTGTGTGCGGTTAAGGCTTATATAAAGGTTGGTAGAGATCTGATGTTGATGAAAATCTGTCTACCATGCCGACGCGCACACGCGCGCACTCCGGAATCAAATGGAAAGCACGCGGTGTAATTTACACAGCCATGCAGACGGGCACCTCAGGGGTCTAATCATGCATGTCTGCACTTTCCAGCCAGCAGGATTTAATTCTGCACATCATATGTGTGAGATCTGCAAGTACAGGCACAAGCCTACAGTATGTGTGTGTGTGTGAGAGAGAAAAAGAAAGAGCTTTGTTAAGATTCAGTTGCTATTACCTTCAATACTAATGTTCCAAATAAAACTATTATAGTAGTTTATTGTTTTGATATTGATCATAGTGAAAAATGCTTTGGTTATTTGTAAAATTGCACTAGTACACTACAGACAATATATTAGAACCATACAGACCTGCATGTATCAAAATCACATCAATTATTCAGGCAGTTATCAACCAAGCTGCAATGCAATTACAATCGACTGTGGCTCTGTACACACTGCAAAGTATTAAAAGTGACAACTGCATTTATTTAAGGGAGTAAATCTACTCGAGAGTTATCATCTTTTTATGTGGGTACAACCCTAACTATCCTAACTCGTAATGTTTGACATTACTTTTCATTAGGAGCAAATTTACTTCCTTTATGAGGAGCATTCATGCATGTCACATGCGTCAGTTTAATTAATTTAAAAAAATGAATTCTCATTAAAAAAATTAGGGGTGTTACCTATAAAATGCAATTGAATACAAAGAGACCTGACAATATCAAAGCACAAGAATTCTCTTGGAATGCAAAAATACTTATTTATTCTAAACCCCAGGAAATCCAGGGTTATCTGTTTCCCACATTTTTATATAGTTCTTACTTAAACAGGGGCCAGTTGTTCAAAAGGTTTATGTGGGATCAAAATGATCCACATTTGGAAATCCCGTGTTTTGCTATCCAGGATCAGATTAGCAAATATGGATTACTAGTGTTCTAACTGAAATCACATGTCAATGTGGACTATTAGCTACAGTATGTAAAAACAGCAGGTACTGTCCTTTACTTTAAAGGGGGGGTTTAATGGTATTTCAAGCATTCTGACTTATTAACACAGTTATAGAGTTGTTTCCTCATGCTAAACGTAGGCAAAGTGTCAAAACCGCAGTTGGGCGTGTTTCAGAGTATTTCTGTGCCGAATGCACTTCGCCAGGGTTCGTACAAGTTTCGGCTAGTTTTTTTCGATTACAGTTCTAACTGACGTTTCAGGGGTTTTTGATACGTATCACTTCTTTATATGGGCTTCCGCCGGAAAACTTCCCCCGGAAAACCCCGCCCAGCCGTCAGTCAGCGGGAGACGCTAGAGCTTGCTAACAGCTTATCACGCCACTCAGCTTTGTTAAATTTCAAAAGTCAACAATGGCACGAATGAAGAAGTGTGTTTTTGGATGTAAGGAGAAGACATCCAGCCTTATGGAAACAATGGATATAGTTTATTATCCAGATTAGCAGCGGAGTTTTGCGTGTGTGTTTGATGCTGTGGATTTTCATAACCGGGTCATGACGAGTTACACGTGGTAAGTAAGACTTCTGTCTTATGTTGGAAATAGGCGCGTGTATATTATATAAATGACACGAACATGTAGTGAATCATAAGTTAAAACAGTGTTGTATAGTGTTGCATGACTCGTATTCGCTCCTCCTGCGGTAGTAACTCCTCCTCCTCCTTTTTTTCGTACATTATCGGAAAGATTCGGTAAAGCTAATCTTTCTTTTATAAATCTGATTAAACTAAAGACTCTTCAGAGATATAAAGGATGTCATACTACTCTATAGGTACTCCAGATTAACATCAGAAATACAGAAACAGCGTGTGTTACGTGAGCTTTAATTTCAATTCAACATGTAGTCTGTTCTTTTGACCCACAAAAAATTGGAAAATGCAGTTTAAGTCATATGAGGCTAAATGTTTGGTAGTTTACATTTGTAGAGATACCAGTTGTTAAAACTCTCTTTTGTTTAACTATAATGACCCATTTATATATCTTATTTTATTCCTTTTATCTTTCCTTTCATTTGTGTGTTTTCTTTGTTTTCAATAAAATGAAAGTATAAAATAAAAAAAACTTTTGATTGTTTGGTCTCTAAAGATTGTGATCACTATACTATACGTACAGTGCCAAAAGACAGTTAAAGATTACTTTTGTTCAAATTAAATGTTAAATACACTTTTTCTCTCTCTTATTTGACTGGAAGGTTTAAATGGTTGCCCAATGTTATACTTGAAATACTTTATCATTATATTGTTTGGGATCAAACAAATCTAGTGCTGCCTCACAATTAGTCGCAACTAATCGTTTGCAGAATAAAAGTTTTTGTTTACATAATATATGTGTCCTTACAGACACACACACACACACACACACAGACACACACACACATTCTGGTTTCCAACGTGATAATTACCAGGTACACACACACACACACACACACACACACACACACACACACTTGCATGTGTATATACATGTTTATATTTATATATAATTTATATTATATATAAATATAAATATTAATTATATAAATATATATGTTTCTTAAAATTATACATGTTTGTTTCTGTGTGTATTTATATACACGTAATTATTATACACAGTACACACACATGTATTATGTAAACAAAAACTTTTATTCTGCAAACGATTAGTCGCGACTAATTGTGAGGCAACACTAAACAAATCCTAATCTTACTAAAAGTATTGAACAACATAAAGTGAAGATTTGATCCTGATCAAAACCTAGATTGGATTTTGTGATCCAATCCAGATTCAGAATCCATGTTTTTGCTTTGAACAACTCTTTTTGAAATTTTGATTTAAAGGGAACATATCATGAAAATCTGACTTTTTCCATGTTTAAGTGCTATAATTGGGTCACCAGTGCTTCCATCAACCTGGAAAATGTGAAAAAGATCAACCCAGTAATGTAGTTTTGGTAAACTGTTCTCTGCAAGCATTTGAAAAAATAGGTCATTAAAATTTGGCTCCCCTTGTGATGTCAGAAGGGGATAATGCCGCCACTTAATCTGCACTATCCAACCACGGCACTGCCATTTAGTGCAGAGATCAATTAATTTGTATTTAAAAGGACACACCCAAAAACGGCACATTTTTGCTCACACCTACAAAGTGGCAATTTTAACATGTTTTAATAAATTATCTATATGGTGTTTAAAGCTAGAAGGTCACATACGTACTCTGGAGACACCAACGATTTATTTGACATCTTAAAAAAGTCTTGCGAAATGTCCCCTTTAATCTGATAGCCGAAATCCAAATGGATTACTTTTGAACAACTGGCCCCATGGGTTAAAAGATAACCCTGGGTATTCACACTAACACTGAACATTCCTAAACCCTGTTTAGACCTTCTTATCTGCGGTGTCAACAGTCAGATCATTTACATAAAGCTGTCAGACTGACTAAATTTAAAAAAAAAACGCGATACAATAACTAAATTTTCTCGCACTCCGCATCAGTGACAAAACAGGCAGGTCAGCACTCAAATCTTTCTAAGCTCCTGGGAAGTTTTATTTACTACAATTTAGGAGTTTTTCCATCACCTTTAACAGTATTTTGCATGTTTCCCTCAAATGGTGAAGCAACTGTTTACACAGCATGCACAGTTTGTTTGACTGTATACACAGATTGTTAAGCGCAGTGTGAAAAGCCCTATAAATATAAAACACTGAAGCATTATACGAAACATTGCTTAACTATTGGGGACGTTTTTTGCCTCCATATTTCAAATATCTGAGGAATTTTCCCACAAGCCCAGTTTAATTTCTGACCCTGGCTGGAAAGCAATTTGGTCTTAACAAGCACAAACACAGTGCCTGGAGCTTACAATTGCACGTTCATAACATCTCCAGTTGTTGTGCTGTGTGCTCTCTCTGGACTGTAATGTTTGGGTTTTCGCTAGACCACAGGGCTGGAAAAAACAACAACTACAGGGACAGGGACAGATTGGTGTCAACATTTTGTTCCTCTGAAAAAGTATTACATAACATTGTACAAAAAAAGCACCCAGAGGAGAAATGACAACACATACACACAGCAGTGAAATGGATGATAGCATTTAAAGAGTCAACATATTTCTAATTAAAAGAAGATTCAAAAGTTCATCCAATAAGAACCAAGAAACTGTTTTAGAAAATGTGCAGCATTGTAATGAAGCTCTGGGTTTATTTCTTCATTGGGTTTATTTATAAAACTATTGCTTGCTTTAAAGAGAACCTATTTCATTGCAAAAAAACGATGTTGTTTTGTGTAATTGGTATTATACAATGTGTTCACATGGTTTATGATTAAAAACACTTTATTTTCCAAATACCGTACATTTTTGTAGCTCCAGATTTCACTCTCTTCCTGAAACGCACAGATTTGAGCTCTGTGTCCCTGATTGGCCAGCTAATCTGTATGTTGTGATTGGCCTGAATACCTCTGACGTCAGCTGGAAAGTGACGCTCCTTACCATGTTTGAAGATTCGGTCACAATGCTTACAGGAGTTAACTTATAGGCTGTGAGTCCAAGCGGGAGGAATTATAATAATGTTGGATTTGTCTACATCACCAATCCCAGGAAGTAAACTGTTGCCTACAATTCGCGTGTTTGTTGTAGTCCAAGAAAATAAATTTACGTTTGAGACGATACCTCGCGTCATCGTTTACTTTGGGGTATGTACCTTTTGCATATCATTAACCAATACACACTTACACACCAAAGGAAATGTAAAAACGTGAATTGGACAATAGGTTCTCTTAAAATAAATAAATACAGATTTTCGTACACTGTCAGAAATATTATCCCTAGCTGTCACTGGGGCAGTACCCTTTCAAAAACTACACCTAAAGTGTTTATATTAGTACCTCAGAGGTAAATATTAGTACCAAAGAGGACATAATCGTACCACACATGTGCTACATATTACAAAATGGTACATATTCCAACAAAAGTTTGTTCAAAGTTAGATAATCATTAAACATTAACAAGTCTTCATCTTTACAGAATAAAACTAAAATAGGAGAGTCATGCAAGGTATTCTGGGAACCAATATCTGAAGGATAAAAGGTTGAAGGTTGATAAAAGGAAAAAAGGTTGATGAGGTTTTATGGTTCCCATAATGCTTTGCATGAGGCTGTTATTTTATAGTTTTATTTTGTAAAGACTAACTGTGCGTTCACAGCACAAAAAAAGTTCAAAGTGCCCGGAAGTTGTCCATTTTTAATGAGATCCGGTGAGGAGCTCTGGTGTTATGAGCAATTCGGTCCCCCCTGGCAATTCTGGCCCCTTAGGACCCCTGCGTGATTCCATTGGCTGAAAAAGCTCCTAAGGGGTAGTTCTCTTAGTGCCTTATTAAAATTCCTACAAAATCGTGTTATGATTTATGTAGTTAGAACGTTGTTAAAGTTTTAATTGATGTCTTTTAAATTATATGTTTCATAAAGTAGTATATAAATGAGGCTATAGGTGGTGAGATCTACACATTGCTTGTGTCATTTTATTATTTAGATATTGTACCCTTTCCACTTTTGTACTGTGTAAAGTTAATAAATTACTTAGACAAAACATGATTATACATAGTTAAATCAAACATTAAAGTTATAATTTATAAGCCATGATTACTACACTTTTTCTATAAAAAAACAAAATAGATTTTGTAAGGTATGTTAATAATTTGAAAAATAAAAGTATTGTTTTTGTAAAGCAGATGATGACACAAACGTGCTGATGTATCTGCAACATGAATATTAGTTTATTATATTATTTTTTTCTTAACTTTTATTTAAAAAATGTTGTATGCTTCTATTTTGTACAAGGTAATTAGCTTGCTAGACCGCTAACACAGACGAGATATCGCAATGACAAATTTTTGACCAGGCATTAGTGCTAGGTACCAATCGGGGTCCTAGGGGAAACCGAATTGCCAGGGAGGACCGAATTGGGGCATATTTTCACACAAAGCATAAGCGTTAACGCTTCCCATTCTCTTTCAATGGGTGACGTCATGCGTTGCCGAACTGAATTGTTGGATCCGTCTGCGCCGCATCACTGCCGTTGCTCGAGAAGTTGAACATTTCTCAACTTTTCAAGCTGCAATGCATGCGTCAGCCAATCAGATCGCCTTATGCAAATAACCTAGGAAGAGTCAGCCAATTACGTTTATGCTAGACCAGAGTATGTGTTGTGGCCACTGTGACTGGCTGTTGGCCATGCTTCAGACAAGCCTTCCGTCAAGCGTTAACTCTTCCGATCGGTTGCCGCCGAACCGTGTCATAGCTCATTACTATAAAGTTGACCTGTTTTCAACTCTCATCGACGCTCACATGGCGCCGACGGATCCACAATTCAGTTCAGCAACACATGACGTCACCCATTGAAAGTGAATGGGAAGCGTTAACGCTTACGCCCCGTGTGAATGTACCGTTACTCTTTTTTAGAGCGACATTGGCAGGGCAGCCAGAACGTTTTTTTGACGCTCTCGCCAGTGGCGGTGTGAACGTAAAGAAAGACTTGTTCACATTTAATGTTCATTTAACTTTGAACAAACTGTTGCTAGTAAATTACATACATTTAAATCTTAAAGGAATAGTCTACTCATTTTCAATATTAAAATATGTTATTACCTTAACTAAGAATTGTTGATACATCCCTCTATCATCTGTGTGCATGCACGTAAGCACTGGAGCGCGCTGCGACGCTTCGATAGCATTTAGCTTAGCCCCATTCATTCAATGGTACCATTTAGAGATAAAGTTAGAAGTGACCAAACACATCAACGTTCCTCCCATCCAAGACGCGTAGCCACACGAGCAAGTTTAGTGGTACAAAACAAAACGTAGCGCTTTTCTAAGCGGATTTAAAGAGGAACTATATTTTATGGCGTAATAGCACTTTTGGGAGTACTTCGACTCGCCTGAAAAGTCCGCTCCCCTTCTCACTCTCATAATGGGAGAGGGAGGGTGTTACTGCACCGAGTCGAAGTACTCCCATAAGTGCTATTACGACATACAATATAGTTCCTCTTTTAAATCTGCTTAGAAAAGCGCTACGTTTTATTTTGTACCACCAAACTTGCTCGTATAACTACTCGTCTTAAATAGGAAAAACGTTGATGTGTTTGGTCACTTCTAACTTTATCTCTAAATGGTACCATTGAATGAATGGGGCTAAGCTAAATGCTATCGAAGCGTCGCAGCGCGCTCCAGCGCTTACGTGCACGCACACAGATGATAGAGGGATGTATCAACTATTCTTAGTTAAGGTAATAACATATTTTAATATTGAAAATGAGTAGACTATTCCTTTAAGTGTGAGTCATCAAATACACAGCATTCTTCTTTTGATTTCTTATAGAAAATTGTTGTTTGTCTCTCTCTTCTCCATAATATTGTTATTACAGTATGTAAATAAGTAAGAGCTAAAGTTTACTTTAATTAACTAAATGTGACAAAAAGTACTTAAGTGTTCGAAATAATGTGATTTTATGGTTCAAACTGATCAAGCATTCTTTGAGAATTTGAGTTGAGATGCGAGTGAGCCTAGGAAAGCGCTTGTGCACACATCTCTTTGGACGAGTGTGCTCTTCTCCTCCAGTCTCCACGGAAACCAGACAATCCAACATGGCTGCTTGCCAAATCACCCCACCCCGAGTCGCTCGTCTTTCTCCCGTTACACGCCATATCTCTGTTTCTAAACTAGGTCACTACACCTCCTCTGCTCTCTCCATTCCTTTACAGTATCTCTCATCCCATGCTAGCATATCCACATAACCACCTCTTCTCTTTTTTTACATCTTTTAATTTTTTTCTTTTGTCTCCCCTCCATCTTTGCAGTCAAAGTTTAAGTACTTTACTGGCTTGACAAGTTGAACTACTTCTACACATGCCCCCGAGCAGTTAAAAATACATGAGAAAGCAAAAGAGGAAGAGAGATGAAGTCAAGGGTTTAGCTCTTCTTTTAGACTTTCATTACATCTTTCCAATACTGATAGCTCTCTCTTGCCCTCCCGTTTCGTTTTCAACTCTCAACCTCGCCTCCCCCGCTTTTTTAGGTACATTTTTATCCCCTTAAATCCTTTATATTATCCATTCCACCTCATCTTTGCCATGCTTTCACTTACTGCTATCTCGCCTCTTACTCCATCCACAGACTCTATAAAAAAAAAAAACTGGGAAGTCCTAGAAAGATTTGCTTTTTTGTATGTGCTGGCTTATTTCTTATTGAAAGGGACTCATAAGAAAGGGAATTTTCCTCACATGTAAGAGTAAACTAGCATAGAGGTGGGCTTACTTCTAATTTTGATTTTTTTGGGGGGCTCTTAGATTTGTTTTTGCTTGCATATACAGATCAGTAACAACTATGTCAGAAATTGCTATCCTAGGTTAGTTTTATTTATGCATTGAAAATCTTGTAGTATTCATGATATGATGTATCATTCAATGATGCAATTTATATACAAACACTTCCCTCATAATTTGCCTGCATGAAGCAAAAACTCATTTTACATCAAATTATAGGCCTGTCTTACTTTTTATCAACAGTAGCACATGGACTACGTTCAGCACAGAAATAACATGAAGGTATGCAGCAATTGAGTCACTGCAACCAACAATAGAGCGAGTCTGTGACCTCCAGTGATAAAAAAAAGTCTTTCATGCCTTCCTCTATCTCTCATCCTCCATATCCCTAACATTTCCCAAGCCACCAAACACTGTTAATCACCCCACATAGAGAAGATTAAGCTGTAACTCACACGTGGCCCTTTGGCCTATAACTGTGCTTAAGTACTCTACTGTGTACAGTCTATAGGCCTACTTAATTGCAATTGCTGCAAAGTTTGTTGTTTATCTAATGTGTGTGTGCGGGCGCGCATCGTGACTATAATAAATTGGGTTCTACGTTTAACACAGCAAGCAAATCGGTGACATTCATGGCCGGCGCTTTTGATTCCAATGAATAATTAATATGCCTTCGTCAGCCGGAGCTTTTATAATGAGCAGAGGAAACTTTGATCTAACCTCATGCACCGATCAGCCCTTCATACCCTCTGTAACCCCATCACTGCGTCCATCTTTTCTGTCTCATTTCCTTCATCACTCACTCACTTTGTCCTGCTCATTTGTCCTGCTCATTTTTGCTCTTATGGTAAGTTCAACATGGCAACTCAGCAATTCTTTTTCCTGTTAGTGTAGTTAGTTTCTTTCTTTCTCTCTCTCGCACTATTTCATTATCCTGCTGCGTTCTTCTGAGGCACCTTATATTTTATTCATTCTGAATTGTTATGGTTTAAAGATTTGCACACAGACATCTGTGAATTTCTGCAGATACTTTGCTTTCTCTTTTTCTCTGTCAGTTACCTCTCTCCCCTCGGAGTATGATGAAACTTTTGAGCTGACTAAACAAATTGCGCTTTTCTGTGCTGTTTCGATAAACTTTCCATGTTTAATTTCGTAAGGTTTTACTCAGGGCATTTGTTTTTGTCTCTGATGCCATCACCTGCTGTCTGTACTTGTTACTGTCTTTACAACCACTTTTATAATGTTTGACAATTCTTTTGAGGTTTACATTCGTGTTTGATATAAGTTGCACTGCATCAATGGCATCTGTAGCATACTCTTGAAAAGCTGAAGCAAAAATATATATTTGTTCTGAGCAAAATTAATAAATAATGGTCAAAAAAGTCCCTGGCTGTCACTGGGTTGATACCCTTTAAAAAGTACACCTTTGCACATACAGAATTCAAGTACATATTGGTACCAGAAAGTGTATACTAGTACCACAAAGGTAGATATTGGTACAGTACCAAACTTATACATATCTGTACTTAAATGGTACATTTAAGGACCTTAATGGACAAATGCTTTCGCTTTAAACTTAACTTTGCAGTATGTTTATTGTTTGCTCTTAATGTTTTCTCACTTGACGTCATTTTGAATTAATGCTAAATTTTGAAGTCTGCTAAATGAATAAATGTAAAAGTAAAGCTTATAACTTATATTGAACCTTTAAAACACCAATAAAAGGGCTCAAAATTAACTTTTTTATTTGGTAGCACTGGTGCTCCCAACTTTGAAGAGTTAGGAGCACCAGCAAAAATGTAGGCGCACCTATCCAAAAATTACGAAGCACCACAATTACAATGTATAAGTTAATAGATTTATTTTGTTAAAAATTAAACACCACAGCTGGGCTTTACAGATCATATGGCCAGGATTTGAAATGTGGTCTTTTTTGCTGCATAGATTCCTAAAATAATATCCAAATGCTGTTTAAATAGTTTAGCAGCAATAATAATTTAACAATTACAGGTAACATAATTATGATTACAATAGAAAATCTAGCAAACACGTAAAACACTGATTAATTGTGACATTACAAAAGTGACCTTAGATATAGATGGCTAATATATATTGGTATTGATAACTTACCAGGATGCTATTACTACTAAATAGGAAATGTTTTTAAAAATACAACAAAAACATACCATCAGCATTGTCGTGTTCCACCTCAACATGGAACACAAGGATGTTTGACGGATGTCCCTCAAGCAGGATGCGCACATACATTATCAAACACTCTTTGACAGGTCTGTGTCTCCATCAGTAATAAACACAATGTCATGTCACAATGCAATATTTTGCACAATTTGCTGATAGTTTACAGGTAAAGCAGAAAAGTTAAGAGTCTTTTTTTCTGGGAACATGTCTGTTGTATATGTATACAATTATATTTGACTTTTGGATTATTATTTTTAAATATGTGACACTGACATTTTTTTATTGGGGCCAGTAAAAATTTTGGCAGGGCAAGTAAAAACCTGAACCACTGGCCCGACCGGGCCAGTATAAATAATATCCGTGATACGGATGTGGACTCAGTGCCTAATTTGTAAAACAAAAGGTAGAGGGGTGACGAGGCAGGTGCAGGTCCCATAATGCGCAGAAAACAGCATGCTATGTGCTCAAATACTCCCTGTACTACACTAATCTTTACAACACATAAAAGCCCACATAAACTTCACGCTTAACTGTTAAACTTAATTTAATCAATTTATTTCGCAACAGGTATATAGGCTACTTCCCAGTTTACAATTACACAAAGCTTTCTATAATATAATAGGTAAACAAAGGCTTTCTTACCTTAACTAGTTGTCTAACCCTTACGAAAATTAAGCATGTTTTTTGTGGTAAAAGAGTAGCAACCATGTTTTTTTTTGGTGCATTGATTACTATTACAAAACCATGGTTAATTTTGGGAAATGGGAAACACCCCACACCTGGACTGTTTAACCTTGAGCTGAGCTTTGGTCCTAAATACTGCATTCCATCCTTGACCTCTCGCCATATGACCTAACCTCTTCAACGCTGCAAGCACTCTCCCTCCAAATCTGAGCTGCAAACCAGGCCTACCCTACCTTGATGTTGATCCTGGCTGGCTGCAGTAGCGGTAGTTTGGTAGTTAGGTACCGGAACACAGACAGTCAAAACCCGAGATTAAGCCCGATTTACAAATGTCAAAAGTGATTTTTCAAAGTTAGTTTAGAGGTCACATTCTTCCTGATCCCATTTTTCAAACTTTAGTTAGTGTGTAATGTTGCTGCTAGAGCATAAATAATACCTGCAAAATGATAAAGCTCAAAGTTCACTGCCAGGCGATATATTTTCTTTAACAGAAGTCCCCTTTCAAAGCCTACAGCAAATGGCCGGTTTGGACACCAGCCCTCTACTTCTCGGTTGAATGACATCGAAGTAAGAGTGTTTGACTTAAGTCCACTCACAGGAATACATCAGTCAGCTCAAACGGCTCTGCTAAGCTAAGCTGCTTTTGAATCACAACACACTGAACAAACTACAGAAACTAGTACATTGAAAATCCTAAGTATCAATTTTTAATCTTATCATGAGGTTCCAATCGATTTCCACTAGGGCTGGGACGGTTGTAATACCACCGCACCACCACGGTGGTGGAGTGCGACCCGCGGTCGGGAAGTGCGCCCTGCGGTGGTGTGCACGTCACAAATTATGAAAAATATATAGTACAATCTCGCCCTGTGAGATGTCTTCAGGTTCATGTTAACGCAAACAGCCAGCAGACGTGGAGTTAATGCACTATTTGCAAGGGAAGGGAACTGATATCAGTGATGACACGCTGGCTTGAGGGCGGAGCAATGAGGCAAGATATTGACCGTTTCTCAATTCGAAGACTGTAGCCTCCGGAGGTCGCATTTGCAAGCTGCATACGTCTTATTTCAAAACATTAACAATTATAAAGTTGACTATTATTCTTTGTTAATCATACATTGTTTTAATATGCTTATGACTTGCAAATGTCTGAAAATAATAAACCAGGCTTGGTGACATATACAGCCTGCATATGCGACCTCCGGAGGCTGCAGCCTTCGGATTGAGAAACGGCTGTTCTCTCTTGATCACGAGAAAGTATCAATATGCGCTACCAGTACACGATCAGAACGCATTTTCAGCTCGTCTGGAAACATTATAACGCCAAAAAGGTTTCTCACTTGTTGTTTTAAGAGTGGAAGTGCTACAATAAACACGCAAATATGAGCCGATCCCCTGGGTGCTCCGGGGCTCGGCTCGAGCACCCACCAAAATTGCCAAGCACATACGCACAGTTGCTTCATAATTTCGCATCTAAAATCATGCGGAAACGGCACCGCGCAGCTTTCCTCCTCTCCAAAGCGCGTGGGCACTTCAGAGCATCTTAAGTTGCTAAGTAACCTAAGCATTGTTTGACGGTGTGGCGAGCACCCACGGGCAGAGAAAGAATTTGGCGCCTATAAAGACGCACGTTTACTAAAAACTGTATATCTGATCATCGTTTACATTTTTATTAGAGGTAGAACGATTAATCGGTTTCGCCGATCTCCACCGATAGTTCATTGGTGGAACGATCAGCTATCGGCAAAAATCCATGCAATAGTTTTTCCGAGTTGTGTCCATTGCTTCATATCATGAAAAAATGTTTTTGACTAGATGCTGCATTAGCAGAGAAACAATGGCAGGAACCTAAGTTTGTCGTCAAGGCTGACACGACATTAATATTAGTAGTACCTCAAACAAAAATACACGCAGATAAATCCAACCAAAATGTTTAATGTCATGATTATCACCATCCATTTGCTTTAGTTTATATCCAGCTGGTTACTTTTATTCATGATTTAGCCGGCTAAGATGCATATTTTAAGCTTCCAATCTTTAATATTTAAAAAAACAATCGGTCAATTAATCGGTTATCGGCAAGTATGGACCAACCTAGTTATCGGTATCGGTAAAATCCACTATCGGTCGACCTCTAATTTTTATATTTCAAAATATATGTATGCATTATGTATAAGACCTATATGCATCAATGTGCACGTGCGCATACGCCCCCCCACCGCAGTGAATTTGTGCATTACCACCACGTCACAGCCCTAATTTCCACTCTTAGTTTCCAAGGTTTATACACAATTGTATAGGTAATATGATTGAACACTTGCTGGAACATACGTTGGAAAAGAGCACCTCTATGAGATAAACAACGAGAGTGTGAGGTTTAACAGAATGTGTTGACAGGATTTTTGGGTGAACTATCCCTTTAACAACTTACTGAACAAGCAGTGCATTCGACCTTTCTCTTGCGAGCTTTGAGTACTCTTCACGCAGTGTGCACGAGCTTTAAAGAGCATCTGTCTGTCTGACAGCATTTGAGTACCAAATGGAGTCTGTTCAATATTAATATATCTGTTCGATCAACACTGTAGAACGTCTGGTACGGTTTTAAATATACAGGTTCTTTTGACAGCTCTACAAACATCCATTTCTAGAAAATCTTAAAGTTCAAGAAATCTAAACAATGCAACCATGCTCTTACTGCTCTCTCTCACTCTACATCACTATTCAATCTTATTTTCTCTCTCTCTCTCTCTCTCTCTGTGTATGTGTTAGAGATTGAGTGGCATTACCCCGGCACTGACCCGCGTGCATTGACACACATCAGTTCACTGGTGATTAACAATATCGTGCTGTGCTGCTAAGTGTGATTAACCAGAAGCTATGGCAACAAGCAATAAACAAACAGCAAGTGTTGCATCTAGACGTGCACAACGTCATTTCTGAGCAAAGCACGGTGATTAATAACATAGGAGAGCGAAATGATGGAGAGCCGTTTTTCATCTGTCAGCCTCTTTATGCATTCACGAAATGTCCTCTGGGTCACCTCGTCTGTCTGTCTCTCTATCTATTGCTTCCCTTGTCACTAAATGTCTCTCACTCTCTGTCCAGACTTGCATATTTGAATCTTTCTATTCCACGTACTGTAGAGTCTAATGCGATGGGTAAACTCGGTGATGCTATCGTTCTTTGCATTTATGCGGTTTGCTTCATTCACTCTTATGAGATAAGAGGAAGAAGAAGATGTCCTGGATCTCTGCAGTGTACTCCACAGGGGCAGCTGTGTTCTTCTTAGAGAAAGCCTCTACATAGAGACATCTATACTTATTACAGGTGCTTTTTTTGCCTGTCACTTGTTTTTTGGTCAGAGACAAGTGTCAAGTTGTTGCTAGGTTACTACACATGTGGGACGTGATGTGCACATGACAGACATACATATGGGATACACCATGTACTTTCTGGGAAAGAACACGCTCAAGCGCTGTAAATTAGATTTGATAGGTCATCGTTTGTTAGGTCATCTGCCTAACAAGTTGCTCAGGTGTTTTTTCAGTCTAAAGCCATCTTGAAACAGAGATATTACGGAAAATACACGGAAAATGCGTGTGGGATTTGTCCGTGATTGTTTGATTTTTGGTTCATTCACACTGCCAATGATTTTCCGGAATCTGAGCTTGCATGTTAAATGTACACTGCTAGTGTTTATTTTGCTGGTGAGTACCACCAAACCTGGTGATATCTATATATGAAGAGTTTCGTTGCAAAACGAGATAAATCCATTTTTTTACATTTTTGTGAAAACATGTTTATTAATATATTATCATGTTATTATTTTGTTTTATGGTGCTACTGAGCTGTATTTTTTAAGTTATGAAGGTTTAAATCAAAACAAACCAATTAAACCGAAACAAACAAATAAAAAAACGGATTTATCTTGTTTTGCAACGAAACTCTTCATATATATACCAGCAGTGTACATTTAACACTGCTGATATTGGTATGTACCATGAAGATCCTGTGAAGACATGTGACATATCAAAAGTCCTGCATTTTTTTCAGCGTTTGAAGTTTGCTAACTATGCATTTTTGTTTATGAAAAGATCAAGTGGAGCGTGTGATGCGCTGTTCTGTCATGCTGGTGAAGGATCTCAGCTTCAGTGCAGATAGTGATAAGGTTCCTCATCTCTGCTTCAGTGCAGTTTGCCGACATTTCTTGTTGTGAATATTTATCTGCGTTTAAATCCCTATGTCAAAGAGCTGATCTATAACTTCTTGTTGCGATGACACACACGTCCTCACTACAGCACACCCTTCACGACATTGTTTCACACAGAATGCTTTTCGTGAATGTTACGGCACTGTTATGGCGCTTTTCCATTGCATAGTACCCCAAGGTTTGGTTTGGGTCAGGTCAGCTCACCTCAATTTGGCTTGGTTAGCTTTTCCATCAAGTTTAGTAACACTTCGGAGTGGGTGGGATTATTGGCGTGTTGTTATAGTTGCGCTGCCTACTGCTGTGACATCATACAAGTGACAGCGTTGTTGGAATTATATACATCCCCATACATTCATTTATTATCAGTCCTCCACAAATTGGCCACCACAAATAGATGTTTGCACATCGCGTTTATCACTACCTCTGTATCACATGACAGTTTCTGTACAAACACCGTGGCATCAGTCAACGCGGTCCGCTGAGCCTCATTTAAGTTGCATTTAATCATACTGTATATGCAGAAGTGCATGTTAGTTGGAGAACTTATAGCAGAGCACAGATGACCACGTGTTCGCTCGAGACAGCGCAAGCTAGCATGAAGGTAAAGCTAATCTTTTACATTATAGCGATGACGCTGGTAGTGACGATTCTTTCAGACCAATCACGTTTTAGTATCATCTCGGGCCGCTTGAAACCCCAACCGAGGTGCTACTAAAAAAAGTATCGTGTACTACATACTGCACCCAGTGGAAAAGCCCCCAAAAGTAAGCTGACCCGACATGACCCAAACCGTGGGGTACTATGCAATGGAAAATCGGGAGCGATCCCAAAACATTTACGGGGCACGTTTGTGTTCACACAGAGGCCTCTCTGCCAATTTCCCAGAACTTTTCTGCAACCAAAGTGCTGTGTGAATGGGTTTTAAGTGGATGATTTGTTGCCAGGATAGGCTGCAGATTTTACCCTGACAGTCAACAGCCATACGTAGACACCAAACCTACCCACCTACACACATTTCTAAAAACAATGAAACTTGTTATGCTCACACAAGACTGAAAGAATGTGGAGTCAGCACACACACAAAAGCAAATTAATTACAATCTGTTCTCAATGAAGAAAGGATTACATATTTTTTTCAGTACATCACACACCTTTATAGAGCAGCATACTGATATGAGGCTCAAGAGCATAAAACTGTTTTTCCTCTTTTTCTTGCCCCCTGTCACCTCCCCTGTGAGTACTTCTGTCCCCTATTCCTGAAAGGGGTCTCCATCTCTTTTGAGTGAATGCAGGGGCTACCCATCTGTTGGTGCTGATAAACTCTCTCTCTCTCTCTCTCTCTCTCTCTCTCTCTCTCTCTCCTGTTTAGAATGCTGTTGCTTCATCTGTACTCTGCTACAAAAAGGGCAAGACACCAGTGCCAAGCTTCTAGAAAAAGACAACGCGTCAGATGAAGAAAAATAAGAGAATGAAGGATTGTAGGAGTGTATGCCTTTTATAGAGGTAACAGCTGCAACATAATGTGGAATTTAGAGCAAGCATATATAACATGTAAAATAAATAGAGGTGGACAGTAAGAACAGAGAGAGATCCAATGCTTGCTTGTAACATCCTGACACTACAAAATATGTCACTGGTTTATCTTCAAAGTACATATTTGTACCAAATCTATACATATCTGTACCTAAATGGTACATTAAGACCTTTATAAAGGGTACTGTCCCAGTGACAGCGTTTGTACCTTTATTCTGAGAGTGTAGGGGTGTGCGGGGCAAAAACTCACTAACGCAGGGTTAGTCATAACATGGACTGTTTACATTGTTGCACAAGGTTGAGCGAGTTTTTACCGGTATTGTTTTCGTGCTGCCAAAAACGCTCCCGCAAATTTACGGAAATGTATAATGTTTTTACAGAGAGTTATTGATGAACGAGTGTTTTGGTGGCATGTAAGTACATTTTTTCATCATATATTTTTTCGGTTTCTGAGTTGGGTGTGTAAGATACCAAAACCAATGTTATGTCATCTTTATCAGTGTCTTATTGAATAAGGTCACGTCAAAGATTAAAATCATAATAAAAAATAATGGCTAAAATCAGACTTTGATTTTCATTATATCAGAATTTGATTTTGAGACTTTAGTATGTTTTTTTAATGACTGGGTCACATAAAAATGTTTATAAAATGTTTTGTCATAATTGTGCTGCTTTTTCTCACATATTTAGACATTTGTATCCATTTATAATTGAACTATTGTTAGAAAAGGGCTGGATGAATGAATACAGTGTGGATACCTGCCTATTATAGACAGGTATATAAACAATATCCACCTAAAGTATATAGACAAAAAAGTGTTGAAATATATGCCTGCAAATTTCATTTTTTAGCTAGTGTTACAACTAACCCCCTGCCTGTTACAATTAACCCCACCTATGGGGTATGTTGTAAAGTTTGCACTTCTGTCACATTTGGTGTAAATGTCCAAGAATGGTAAGTACTAGAAACAAACTTTAAATGTTCATTTGTAGCAGAGATGTGTGTGTTGCTTGTGTTAAAATATAATTAATCCAACTCAAATATTTTTTGAACGATTGAGCCAAAACCAAAAAGCGTTAGGTTGTGCCCCGGTCTTCCTAAAAGTTTATCCAGTCAGTTATTGAAGACATCTTAAAGAAAATATTTCACTGCCTTTGATACTGTATCTAACAATCCTGTGTGAGGAGTTTGGTGGTCTATGGAAAGAATAAAAATTCTTGGTGTCTGATGGAGCAGTTGAAAAGTGTATACATTTATAAATGTCATTTTGAAGCAACTTATCACTTCCAAGAAACAAGCATTTTTTTGGAGCTAAATGTTTGCTTGGTTATCTAAAGCTCACTTGAATGTTTTTAATATCTAAGAAATGATCTTGCTGTGCCCTGGAAGCCTGTCTGAAACTATTTTTTGTAGATAACAGAAAAGAAGCTACCTGATATTTTACACACAACTGAAATCTTTGGCCACATTACAGAAAGAAGACACATGCACAGTAGAAAAAGGGTCTATACCAGATAAAGGGGATATTCATCTTGGACTGATAGTTTCATGTATTAAAAAGAGATACAGAAAAAAACAACAGTACACACACACACATTCAGATTTGCTCAGTGCAAACACATGGAAAATATTTTCAACACACCCACGGGCACAAAAACACACGCACACATAGATTCATAACTCAGACTTTAGTACATTGGTGAAAAGAGGAAAAACCCCATCCTAATTGGGTGATTCTCACAAAACCATTGAAACACCACGGCACTAATGATTTTAGCTTTAAAATGTGTAATATAGTAACATTAAAAAGCATCAGAATGAACACAATACTGTGTTCTACCTTGCAAAATGTGTGATTTCAACATAAGAATTTATAATTGTAAATTTTATCTCATTTTCTGCTGAAATTCTCATTACCGCAATGTGTCCGGCTGTGTTTGAACATGTGTTATGTTGTAATTTAATCAAATTAACACAAAAATATTAAAAAAATAAATAAATGGATGTTTTGCTAGACTACTTTAGATGACAGAAAAAATATTTACTGAATATTCATGTATAATAATAATGAAGAAAAATTAGGAAAATGATGTGTCCATGCCTGATGTTCTCATCCTCCGCAACACATTTTGAGAACAGTTTAAGCACACATACAGAATTTTAAAAAAGTTTGATTTTGAGTGACCAAGCACATGGACCAGTTACTTCAAGATGGCTACCAGGTAAGATCATTTTTTTACAGTTAATTTGAAATATTGTCTTGTCAGAATGCCTACACGACATTTTGATTATCATTACCGCAAAAGATGCTTATTAAGTGTTAATTTAATTAATAGAAGCATAATACTTTGATTTTAAATGCATGTGCAGAATCTCCAAATTATGTTCTTTCAGGTTTGTCATGTCATTTTGAAACTATGTCAGTGTTGATGTTTTCTGACTGTTGCGGCAATGAGATTTTTTTAGGACAAATTTTTTAAATTATGTTACAAAAAGTGTCAAACTATAAGTAAAAGTTTTTAAATTAATGTTCCCATTTACTCCAGACTTTGTTTTTCAATGTCTGGTGCGAAAAAAAGTAAATTTAAGCAATTTTTACATTTTCATGCTTGACATTTTTAAAACCAAGTTTTCGTGAGAATCACGCCTCAGCAGCCTAAGATATGACCGAGAAACAGAGATAAAGAAGAGGGAAAGTTACTAAAAGGCAAAGAAGAAAAAACAATATTCCTCATGAGACATAACAAATACATTCAGACAGAATTTATACAGATGCAAATATGTGGGCATGGGGAAACGATAATAGGCTAGGTAAGATGCGCTGATATTTGAGAAAGGAGTGGAGAAATAAACACTGACAAACTAGACTGAGGCTTGAAAAGCATACTATGAGGATGTATGAAAAAACTAAATTGAAAATGAGAATGTGTGATAATACGTCAACAACTGGGAGTGTGTGTGTGTGTGTGTGTGTGTGTGTGTGTGTGTGTGTGTGTGTGTGTGTGTGTGTGTGTGGTGAGAGAATAGAGACAGAACTGAGAAATGAATAATAGAGAGAGAAAGATTAAAGCAGAAGAGAAGAAAACAAAGGAAAGGATGAGAAAAAATATATAATGCAGAGGTGGAAATGCAGAGCGATAAGAGAATAGAGAAAATGAACAGAGATATAAAGAAATATAACAGGAAAAAATAAAAATGTAGAAAAAGTTGGAAAGTGCAGAAAGAGGAATGATTTAATTTCCATTCATAAAAAATAAAGCGGTTTCTCTGTTTCTCAGTCTAAAAACTCCTCTAAAACCAACAAACTAAATCAAGCGGGGGAGACCAGCATAGTTAAAAAATGCTTAAATATTTTCATAATAGCAAAGGACTTACTCAATAATGAAGGGAGATAGATGAAAGAAAGCAAGAATAACCTTGTAAGGTGAGAGAAAAACAAACATGCACATAGCACACACATACACCCACACACACAACAATTCATACAGAATCAGACCTTTAAAGGGTCATGGGTTATGATATCACAACTGTCCTTTCACTAAAACACCTGTCAATCAACCATCACCATGGAAACACCAATCTGACCTTTTATTACAGCTCTCTCTAGACAAACCACATCGGACGGCTCCAACTCTCTCTGTGTCTCTCTTCCTCTAGAGCACATTTACTAAAGACATTGTTTTTTTCACCCCAATCATGATGCATTCAATTATCAGGCTTCACACAGTAACATAAGATGAGAAACAGGAAGACAGGCAATAACGCTGGTACCTTTAATCGAAATAAACCACATGAGTCAGAGCTTCTGTAATGCAAAATGAGCAGGTCAGCACTAGCACTGCACCACTTGAGAGTTAAAAGACATTTCAAAGGCAACCGCGTATCATTCGACAGAGCATGTCTGGTAACGTGTTGCCGTTACATCCTGTTTACACTGTCATTTCGGCCTCGTGTCAGTACTCTCGACAGGAATCTCATTTCCATGGGAATTGTGTGATATTTGCACGCAGTCACATCTCTTATGAGATTGATAAATATCACATCACTTCGCTCACATATTCTCCAGTGGGACCACCAGCCAATGTAAACACAAATATACAGCTCTCCATAGATATTTAAAGCGGCCTGCCGAGACACCATATGCACACACACCCCAGCCTATACCAGTTCAGGTTGCATGCACTCCAAAAACCCTAATCGGTATCTTCATCTTGGTTTCCTGACATTTCAATGTACTTCAAGTGTAAACACTGACCAGAGGAGTTTAACTGCCGACTTAATTTTGTTTATTGCAAGTCTGTTCACTCAATTTATTGCTTTTTAGTAATTAAAGCTGCTATAAAATAAGTCACTTTACCTTACCTTTTTTTAGGTAATAGGCACAATTATGTACCTAAATTAAAAACAAATAATTCAAGTGTTTAGCAAGAAAATCTTGCAATAGTGGTATCATCAGATTTGCTTCTTGAGCTTAAATCATCTAAAACAATATAGGCTGGTGCATCTAATGTGCATTTGCACAGTAAACAAAAATCAAATACACAGACAAACTAAAAGAGCTTCATTGGTAGATCATTGCGTATGCAGTGCAAAGATCATGGGTTTGATTCCCATGGCTTGCACATGCTGATTAAATGTATACTATTTCACAAAGCTTTAGAGAAACACATCAGCCAGAATTGTAAACGAAATGCGGGGCTTACATTCAAACAGCTGCTCTATTATTGTATGTGTCATAATTTCTCTAGTTCATCCTTCTTATACAGTCTCTGGTTAACTGAGGTTTATCCCTGAAATAATCTGCCAGTGGATTATACAGCCTATACACATGTGCAAGGTCAGATATGAACCAGGGCTTGGGGCTGAAATGATACTAAACGTGACCCTGTAGCGAATTCCTCTGTTCTTATCTGCAATCTACCACCGATATGTTTCATAATATTCTGCTCCGGTGCCATCTAGTTATGGGTTTAGTATGAGATTAGTACCTCAGCTGACACTACGATGACCTGGCGCTGTGAGATATTTGTATCCCCTGCCTGAAAGAAGACTGGAGTTTAATATGTAGCTAATATGAGATGATTAAAAATCACACAGACAAATACAACCTGTAATAAAAAAAGGTCCAAAAATGGCAACAATTAAAATGGGAATTGCGTGAACATCTTTAATGAGAGTAAAAATGACAGCTAAACAATTTATAATCTAACAAAGACTATAGCCAATTACTGTGTTTACTGTGTTATATATTGTGCATAGCTACCGTTTTATAAAATGGTTTGTTCCAGTCCTTGATTCTGAACAATATATCACAGCTTTGACAGCTGCACACAGTGATTCTGGCTGTGTCCGAAACCGCCTACTTTCATACTATATAGTAGGCGAGGCGAATAGTATGTCCGAATACATAGTATTCCAAAAACAGTAGGCAAGAAGTACCTGGATGCCCTAATACTTTTGGCAAGATCCCAATGTGTTTATTGGATGGACCCTTTGCAACCCGTAAGCCTCCGGGAGAGGAGTTATCCGACGAAGAAGACGACGGAGGGGCGTTGTTTGTTCAAAAATGTCCAAAAGCGGTAACGCAGCTCTATTTAAATGCAAATACATATTAAACCCCATGTCCCTTGTATTTAAATTGCGCTAGTTTAAAGGATTAGTCAATTTTCTTAAAAGAAAAATCCAGATAATTTACTCACCACCATGTCATCCAAAATGTTGATGTCTTTCTTTGTTCAGTCGAGAAGAAATTATGTTTTTTGAGGAAAACATTGCAGGATTTTTCTCATTTTAATGGAATTTAATAGAGCCCAACAATTAACACTTAACTCAACACTTAACAGTTTTTTTCAACGGAGTTTCAAAGGACTATAAACAATCCCAAACGATGCATAAGGGTCTTATCTAGCAAAACGATTGTCATTTTTGACAATAAAAATAACAAATATACACTTTTAAAGCACAACTTATCGTCATGTAGATCTGGTCGATGCGCCAGCTGACCCCACGCAATACGTCATGACGTCAAGAGGTCACAGAAGACGAACGCGAAACTCCGCCCCAGTGTTTACAAGTGTTGAGAAAGAGGACCGTTCCTACGTTGTTGTATGTCAACTGATGCTAATTAATGTCTTTGTGTCAGTTTATTGTTTAAAATGGTCCGCAAATGTCCGTTTTATATAAGTAACACGTGACCTCCCTACGTCACTACGCATTTACGTTAGGTCGCGCTGGACCGGACCTTGACGAAAAGTTGTGGTTTAAAAGTACATATTTATTATTTTTCTTGTCAAAAATGACAATCGTTTTGCTAGATAAGACCCTTATGCCTTGTTTGGGATTGTTTATAGTCCTTTGAAACTCTGTTGAAAAAAACTGTTAAGTGTTGAGTTAAGTATTAAATGTTGGACTCTATTAAAGTCCATTAAAATGAGAAAAATCCTGCAATGTTTTCCTCAAAAGCATGGTTTCTTCTCGGCTGAACAGGGAAGGACATCGGCGTTTTGGATGACATGGTGGTGAGTAGATTATCTGGATTTTTCTTTTAAGAAAATGGACTAATCCTTTAATGTCATTTCAGTTAACGACTAACTTGTTATGACGATGTGTCACGTGATGTTTCAACATGGCAAATGTAGTACGTCCGAATTAATTCATACTATCCAGATTCATATAGAACGTAATGTTTGCGATTTTGGACGCAGTCTCTGTGTATTACTGCGCAGCACCCTTAGCAACCACGCTTAGCAACGTAAACATATGTGAAACATTAGCTGTGTCCCAATGCAAAGGCTGCAACCTTCTAAGGGGATAATCACACCAAACGCGTTTTAAACGCTTGAAAATGCAAGGATTTTTAAAAAAAGAGCTGTGAGACGTAGCTTTTTATATTGCTAGGCAACCACCTAGTCAGCTGTCTTGTCAATCAAATATTGAAGCGTGAGCGCTCTTTTGCTGTTAACTGTCATATTAGCAAAAACTTTAAAGAGAGGGCGCTTGCTCTGACCTTGTGCACAAACACGCAGGAGCGAGTGAGTGGAGTCCGGTTGATCCAAACAACTGTAAACCTCCGTCACCTCTGCGTCAGGCCCGCCTCTCCCCTCATTCGAGTGGACAATGGAAAGACGCGAATGACGTTGGGTGCTTTCCGCTCTCAGCGTTCCTTCAAGTGCGCGTGGTGCGGCTGGTGGCAAAAACCACAAGGCGTTCGGAACGCATAAACAGCGAGCATAACGCTCACTGCCCATAGAATATCTTTTAAAAAAGGCGTATGCAACTGCCATAAATGCGTTTGGTGTGATCCGCCCTTAATGCTACATACACACCAAACGCTTGGCATTGTGTTACTCGCTCTAGATTACTCGCGAGATTTAACTTTGTGTCATGCGAATTTTTCGCTCAAGTAAAAAATTTTTTACTTGGCCGAAGACGCGTTTGAGGCGAATAGCGCGTGTTTTCACGGCAAACGCGCTGCCCATATCGCGTCATTCGCATCGCCCCACGCGAGAACGCGTCTTTGCATTAACTTTATATGTAATCTAATTGCGCAAATCGTTGAACTCGCGTCTGGTGTGAACCCACAGTTAGGCTGTATTCTAAGACCAATTGCACCAGAGCAGCGCAACTTAAGGCTGGTAAGGCCGTCCCAATTTGAAAGATATTTAAAATGAAGCCTCAAAATGTGTCCTTATTTCTCAGCGTTGTTAAGGATAGAAAGAATAAATCCTTCACAGCCTAGGCTATCCCAAGATTCACTGTGCGCCTGTAACAACTGAATATAACAGCTGGATTCTTAAATAAACAATTAAACATTTATTAAATAAAAGTGTGTATTTAGCAGAAATAAAGTTTCTTGTCACTGCTTTAGTATTATAAGTAATGTTTTTTATTAATATTATTCTGTGTATGTTGTATATATTTCTAAGGATATAGCCTACAGTTGGTTAGTTTAATTTAGATCAACGTGTCATATTTTCATAAAAAACGTAATATTTGTTCTAGTTCCATATTTATTTTAATAAGTCAGAAACGTCTCCACTGTGTCCCGTTGACAGGCACGGTGGGCGCGTGCAGCAGGTGACACAAATTATGGGTTCTCGGAAGGTTAGACCGTCTCATTTCAGTTCTCTTCGAGGATGTCGGAGACTGCCACCTTCAAAAACCAAGTAATGGCTCTTTACGGACGCGTCCTTAGAAGGTCGCAGCCCTTAAATTGGGACACATTTATTTTGTTGCTATTCACAGTTGGTCAGGGTCTATTTTTTCCAGGAGAAGAAAGGCTTTTAGTAATTTCACTTAATGAAAGTTGCGTTAATACACATTTTTTTCGCTTTAATATTTGTATTGTATAGTAACTGTTTTATAAACATTTTATAGGCTGTGCTCTTATGTGAATAAATCACGACTGAAAAGGTTACAAGACTCCGCTCTGTGTTGTGCCTAACAACGGCCTTCAGTCGTGACTTATTCACACTATACAGCACAATCTCTCATACCTACGTATTAATTTTATTGAAAACCACCATGATTATTTAGATTGAAAATGCATTTAAAATGAATTATTTGACTGAAGTTTGACACAAATGGAAAATCTGTTTTTATACGGTTGAGCAAATGGGAAAACGTTTGAAATATGAAATAAATTACAGGTGCAACTGTTCATGAGATTTATAAGATGCTTTCGAGTATACATATTATTAGCACATGCTCGATGGGAATCAAATCCATGATGGCACCACGCTTATTTACAGTAGCTATACAGGAACGCCATATTGCCCCTTAATAAAAAAGTTAATTTCTTAGACTGACATGAGCTGTCAAAACACAGACTCCTGTATTCCTTAGAGAAAGCTAAGGGATGTCTAGGCCACACACGCTAGGAGGTAATAAACAGAATGAAGGTGCTGCCTGCGTGTGCGTATGTGTGTGTGTGTGTGTGTGTGTGTGTCCTACACCTGTAATTCCTTAGTTATCAGATCTCAAATTAATTAATTACAGTGGTGTGTGCAGTTTAGTATGGGAGGTCTGTGAGGGAGAGAGGGAGCGTCTCTGTGAGCAAGTGAGACCTCCTGGGCACTGCGGGAAAGATGCAGCAGACAGAAATGAATGGAATACATTAAGCAGTGAAGACATCAAAGCACCTCCTCTCTTTTTACATCTCTATATCTCCATCCACTCCCCTCGGCACAGCTACTGCCCAACTCTCCGTCACAACAATCAATCATTTTTCTGTACAGTTATTGCTGTGGTTATGGATTGAGGTGAGATGAATGGAATAAACACAGCAGACCTGTCACCTTTTGCCTTTAGAGATATATGTTTGTGTGTGGGGGGGGGCATCACCTACAATGTGGGATCCACCTTTATACTAGCATACTAAATTATATCTTAATGTCAATGTACACTGTCAGAAAAATTGTACAAAACTGTGCCTTTTCTATTACTGGTGTGGTACCCTCAAAGGTTCATTTTTGTACCTTTATGGGAATACAACACATTAAAATGTTGTTCCTTTTGGGGTACAATGTTATACCCCAAGGGGGGCTTGCACACCAATGCTTTTTCATGTGGCTTTATTTCAGCCGGCTGACAGCTTTCTTCAGCTGAGCGCTTTGGTTGCTGTGATACTTCTGCTTTGTTTATCAGTCGTTGTACGATGTGCCGGTTGGTTGTTGATATTTGTCCCATCCCTCCTCCACTGTGATTGGACGGCCGCGTAAGAGCTGACATTGACGAGCTAAACTTTTAACTCAAAGTTCAAAAACGCAACGTTTCTATTAAAAACATACTTCGGCGTAAAGGCTTTGGTGTGCACGCCCCCTAAGGACCTATTGTGTAGCCTAAGGAACAATTTTGTACCAGTTCAATTTTAGAGGTTAAAAAAGTTAACTGTAAATTGAAAGGTACACAATAGGTCTTTAAGGTACAGTAATGTACCCAAAAAGGTTCAACATTTTAGACCTTTAGAATAGCTGTAATGGTACAAAACGGAACCTTATGGCACGTTTCCATTGCATAGTATCCAACGGTTTGGGTCAGCTTACTTTTGGGGGCTTTTCCAGAGGGTGCAGAACGTAGTACCCAATACTCGGTTGGGGTTACAAGCGACCCAAGCTGATACCAAAACGTGACGCGAAAACACTGTAGATCGCTGATTGGTCTGAGAGAATCGTCACTTCTAGCGTCATCGCTATAATGTAAAAGATTAGCTTTACCTTCCTGCTAGCTTGCGCTGTCTCGAGAAAACCTGTTGTCATCTGTGCTTTGCGTTAAGTTCCCAAACTCCCTTTTAGCGATGAAAAACATCCACAGGTTGAGAATCAGGAACACCATACCAGTTTTTTTGCAGACTTGCAGTTTGTGGGGGCACATTCGCGACGCGTACGTCCGCATATATGCTTAAATGCAACTTAACTCTTTCCCCGCCAGCATTTTTCATGATTTTCACAAACGTTTAATGCCTCCCAGAAAATGCACTTCTTTAAATATATAAACATACAATATATTAAATAAAGAACAGTTTTAGTAGAGATCAGGGGCCGTCTTCACAAAGAATTTTATCTTACCACTATGAGTACTCCTAAATCGCACTAAAAGATTTTAGCTAGGAGTTTTCTCTTAAAAGTTATTCACAACGCCTTTCAGACCTACTTTTAGTAAGGAAAAATTATAACTTCTAAACTAAGAGTGAGTCTTCGTTGCTACGGATAACGTCAATTCTCATGCACGAGCTGCCTCGCAATGACCACGGTGATTGGTTGTTAGATGACAGAGGCACCAAATCAATTACAACATCGAAATATGTCTGTGTCCCACACAAAAGAATAATAATAATGCCATCGAAATGCATATATAAAAGAAAAGTCGTGAATGAAATTAAATTAAATCAAGGTAGCCTAATACCCAAATGAAAACCGCCAATTGCCTAATAATAAAAAACGACATTGCATTAACACTTGCTTGATTAATCTACATCCTATTAGCCTAAATAGACTACTTAAATCAAGGAAATGTTGCCCATAATGAAGAAGCCTAATGTAATAAATAAATGACGGTGGATTATGAACTCGCCAAAACGGAAAAGAAAGCCCAACTGGGTGCAGGATCAGTTACTGCTGCTGGCCCAGTTGGTGCTGGAAAAAAAGAAACGTAATAAAAGGGAAATTCGGCACTGAGATATCAAGCAAAACTAAGCGTGAGACGTGGGAGACAGTGATGCGCGGGTCAATGTACAAAACAAGAGGGACCCGACCAACGTGTTCAACAAACCCCAACCCCCCCCACACCCCCCCCCCCCCCCCCCCCCCCCGCAACTCGGACCGCAAAAAATAAAAAATAAATAGTGTACCCGACCCGCTCCCTGGCCCGCATTTTTTAAAAGTTTTTAAATTAGTTAACTGGCATCTTTATTTCAATATCATAAAAAATATTTCTGGATGACTCGTAACCGCCGGTGACCGCAGGCACTTGCTCATTTCGGGTCAACCCGCGCATCACTGGGGAGAGAATTTGTTTGCAGATCAATGCTGCATTCCCGCTTGTCGCGGACCCCGGACGACTGCGAGAGGCGGTGGTATGGATTACAATCGCAGTCAAGGGTTGAGATTGCAGCCTTTAAACGGGCAAGCATGGCAGCAGGTTGGCGTACAATATTAAATATTTAATTTCATTATTGTTTCATGTAATTCTAAAAACTTCATGCTTGTCACGAATGTACAGTAATGAATTATGAAACAAATGTTATAAACAACATGCTTACATTAAAGTGTGCTTTTAAATCTAGGCAATGCTTTTGAGTTGGTGAAACTGTCCGTGTTAAGGAGGATCAGACAGCACCTAAGCCATTTTACAATCCTTTGTGATTAGGTCTTAGTGAGTTAGGAGTCCTCTCGACTTCTTTTAAGCTGTCCCAGACTTAGGTGCTACATTTAGGCTAAAATGCTTTGTGAATTACTTTTAGTGAAAAAAATTAGGAGTCCTAAAGTTAGGAGTGACACGCCCATTATTTTTAGGAGTTGCTCCTAAATTCACCAGTTAGGAGCTACTTTTCGCCTTAAAATTCTTTGTGAATACGGCCCCTGATGCGATACTTCCGGGTTTTATAAGTTGTGGACCAACTGGTGGATAATAGCGATATTGTGGATTGACGAGATAACTTGTCAATGGCGGGGAAAGAGTAAAAACTGTCATGTGAGACAGAGTTAGTGATAAATGCAATGTGCAAACATCTATTTGTGGTGGTCAATTTTAATTTTGTGGCAGACTGAGAAATACAAGAATGTATGGGAAAGACGCTCTCACTTGTATGATGTCACAGCAGTAGGCAGTGCAAATATAACAATAAGCCTATAATCCCTCCCACTCCTATAATCCCACCCGAATTGTTACTAAACTCGATGGAAAAGCTACCAAGCCAAAGTGAGGTGAGCTGAACAGACCTGAGCCAACCAACCGTTGGGTACTATGCAATGGAAAAGCGCCATTAGGGTACCACCCCAGTGAAAGAAAAGGTACAATTTCCTACCATTTTTCTGACAGTGTATCAAGCAATTTAATTCAACTGTGTCTTAAAGCAACACCAAAGAGTTTTTGCTCTTTGCTCCCCCTACAGGTTAGAAGCACAATTGTCCATTACCCACTGTCATAAATACTGAAGCATAGCTGGCTCTGATTGGATTGTAGGTCTGCCATAAAGCAAGTTTTTGTAATTTTCACTCAAACTACAGGACCGCTACCCGACGGTTGGAAACTTCTTTAGTGCGGTTTTGTCCGATAGAGGGCTGCAAAGCGAATGTGAAAGTCCTGTTAACCCTGTTTCGAGTGGATGAACGACTGAAACTGTTTTGGAAGCGTTATTTTAAGGTAAAAAAAACTCTTTGGTGTTGCTTTAATGTTATTGTAAAAATGAAAAATGACCCTGGCTGTGAAATTCAGGCTGAAGCTCATAATCTAATAACTGTATGAGATTTGGAGCATCAAAGTTTGATTTCAGTCATTAAATACACTTTACATTTTAACAATCAATCGTTGCCTCCTATCAAGGTTATTTTTTTACAGAATGTTCTTTCCATTATATAGGAAGATTTTATGTTGAAAACAGTCAGTTACAAAAAATTACTTTAGCCTTGGTTTTCAAAGGAAGTGTCACTTACAGTATCATCAGTTTGGTATAAAAGCATCAGAATTTAATGGAAAGTCGGTCCTATGACAGAACGTGTGTTTGTGCATTATTCATTCGTGCTCCGGTCTAAGCGATTCCACCGTCCTCTTTGACCGACCGCCATGATAAATGATTTTAACCCGACCACAACCTAAGCTTACCATCATTTCCACATGCCTGCGTGTATGCGCGTCTGTGTAAATTATTAAACGACTGCATGACAAAGCATATAATAATATATTAATAATAATTATGTGGATGAAGAAGATATTTCATTCATTAGTGCTAATGTAACACTTATTTAAAATGCATTTATTAATAACTATTTTCCATACTAGAAGAAAAATTAAGGCTTATAACATGCTCTTTCTTTGTGTTTCTTACTGTTACTGTATCTCTATAACACCGAGAGCCCTTTGATGTACAGTATAGCTACTGCATGAATGCTAATATGGGCAGCGTCTGTGTGTTTGCATTTTAAAAAGCATACGATTATGGCTTATGAGCATATGCATGATGGTTGTATCATTCAGTTAATTATTCTGCGTGTATCACCGCTGCATAACAACTACTTTAAACAGAATTAATTTAAATGAAGGACCACTAGTAAGAAAACTTACTAAAAAACCTTACATACAGTAGTAACCAATTAGAGTTTCAGGAAATATTTCCAAATTTATTTGCATGAAAAATAAAACCCAAATTTGTAATATAGTCTCCAACTTTTTGTGCACAAACTACACGGTATATCAGGGAGTCTCTGTGTCTTATCCACGTAAGCGTTTTTGCACATGCACTATAGGCCGGATGTGATTCTGCCCCGCAGCGAGAAAACGGCTGATGGAAAGAGGAGGTGGATTGCAATACATGTGATTGAGAGAGGAATTCGATCTTTTCTGATTGCATAGAGAAAGCGGCCGCATGTACGATTGCGACTGTGCGTGTGACGGTCTCGTGCAGGCAGCGCGCGATACACAATGTGTCCTAGTCATTGATCTGCCCATCAGCATGACCCTAATACATCAGTGTCTGCCTCTCTCCCTGCACATCCATCCACTCTCCCCCCTCTCTCTTTCTCTCCCGATGTCTCGCTCACTCCGTCTTTCGGCATAGAGTACAGAACAATGCCCCCATCACTCAATCAAACTTTATGTCCCTCCCTTCCACGCTCCATACCTGTCATCTTTTGACTTTTCTATCGGCAGGTCGTGAGAAATCTATTCTAAAACACTCTTTAATTCAACCGTCCCATTTCTTTCTAGTTCCCACTGTTTATCTGATGGACGGCACGCTTGGGAGTCATTTATTATTTTGCCACCTCTCTCTCTCTCTCTCGTTTGGTTAAAATGCTACGGTCTCGTGCTGGGCCAGACGTTTTAAGCTCTTTCTTGCTGAGCTTTCTCTCATGTTCCACCCTACAGTATACGTGCATCTCTTCCACTTCTCCAAAGCACTCAAGTCATGACTTATTCATTCACCCCAGGATTTATTATGTTTGGCCAGGCATTTTTAACAGTGTGTTTTTTTAGGTACACACATTTCACGCCTGAACTATATCTCTGTTTGTAGAAGCTGCCACTATGAGAGCACATATGCCACTCTACGTGCCAAACGAGAAAAAACGGGTGAGAAAATTAAGCAAACAGATGAAGAAAGTAGGAAAAAATTAAAGGAGGGGTGCTGAAACGGGCAAAGAATAATTACATTATTTAAAAGCCATTGTGCCATTTCAAACACATAAAGGCTTCTTAAAATTCATAAGAAACTAATATACCTGTATATAGCTCAGTTTGTAGAGTATTGTAGAGATCATACTTATAGAAATGATAGCTTGAATACATTGCCAAATGGAACAATGTAAATGTAAATATAGGGTTAGAACAACATACACTCACCTAAAGGATTATTAGGAATACCTACTCAATTTCTCATTAATGCAATTATCTAGTTAACCAATCACATGGCAGTTGTTTCAATGCATTTAGGGTTGTGGTCCTGGTCAAGACAATCTCCTGAACTCCAAACTGAATGTCAGAATGGGAAAGAAAGGTGATTTAAGCAATTTTGAGCGCGGCATGGTTGTTGGTGCCAGACGGGCCGGATTGAGAATTTCACAATCTGCTCAGTTACTGGCATTTTCACGCAGAACCATTCTAAGGTTTAGAAATAATGGTGTGAAAAGGGAAAAATATCCAGTATGTGGCAGTCCTGTGGGGAATGCCTTGTTGATGCTTGAGGTCAGAGGATAATGGGCCGACTGATTCAAGCTAATTGAAAAGCAACTTTGACTGAAATAACCACTCGTTACAACCAAGGTATGCAGCAAAGCATTTGTGAACCCACAACACGCACAACCTTGAGGCAGATGGGCTATAACAGACTGGTGGTGGTGGTGTCATGTTGTGGGGGATGTTTTCTTGGCACACTTTAGGCCCGTTAGTGCCAATTGGGCATCGTTTAAATGCCACGGCCTACCTGAGCATTGTTTCTGACCATGTCCATCCCTTTATGACCACCATGTACCCATCCTCTGATGGCTACTTGTCACAAAGCTCGAATCATTTCAAATTGGTTTCTTGAACATGAAAATGAGTTCACTGTACTAAAATGGCCCCCACAGTCACCAGATCTCAACCCAATAGAGCATCTTTGTGATGTGGTGGAACGGGAGCTTCGTGTTCTGGATGTGCATCCCCCAAATCAACTGCAAGATGCTATCCTAATAATATGGGCCAACATTTCTAAAGAATGCTTTCAGCATGTTGAATCAATGCTACATAGAATTAAGAAGGCCAAAGGGGGTCAAACACAATATCAGTATGGTTTTCCTAATAATCCTTTAGGTGAGTGTACTATAAAGGCAAATGATTTCAAAATGTCCATTTTTTGGTGAATCTTTCCTTTATCATTTAGAAAGCATGACAAATGGCTATGATTCTTGGACAGATGGTTATGAATAACACATTAATCGAGAAAGCCGAAATGAAGTTTAAGTAAAAGTGAAATTTGCTCAGAGATTAATAAAATCAATGAACAATGCTTAATACAGAGCTTTAAATCATTCATCATTTTACACTAACACACATCAATGTGTCGTTACCTGGAAATTAATCTAAACAATGACAATAAAAACCTATGTACTTCTTTGTACAGCACTTGCTGTTGGACTTGTTGAACTGAGAATAATCACATGTTATGGTTTAGTCAGAAAAACTCAAGTGCCCCATGAGACTCGTGTATCTGTTATTACAGCGGCCTAAAGAGAAGCACACAGAGTAACACAAAAGATAAGCGGAGATTTCAGACAGGCAAGATGTATGAAATAATGACAAAACAGGTGAGTCAGAGAGAATGAGAGAGAAAGCCGTGTTTCTGTTTTATTCCAAAGGGGATCTAGTTTTTCTTCCTCAACAACACTAATGCTTTTTTGATGTGTCAAAAGCACATCCAGTTCAGACATGAAAGATGAAATCACCTTTCAAATCTTTTAAATAATGTAGCAGATCACTATGCATATCAATCCAATTTCGATTCAGGGAGTCACATCACAATGTCTTTGTGAGTATGCATCTGTTCGTGGGGCACAGATATGACCCTGCAATTCATTTTTCCAGTGTTGCACAGTGCACGCTGCATGGCACTTATTTGTACAGTATATAATAAATAGGACTAAGTAATAAATATAGACCTTAAGATTAAAGGTGCAGTGTGTAGATTTTAGCGGCATCTAGTAGTGACATTGCGTATTGCACCCCTCCCTTTCAAAGCACATAGAGAAGCTACGGTTGCCATCACAAAACATACATGACACTGTCTGAGACAACATAGGGATGCACTTTGTAGAGCAGTTTGTCCATTTAGGGCTACTATAGAAAAATGTTTGCTTTTATGTAAGGGTACCCGCGGTTTATGTAGATAAAACGGCTCATCTAAGGTAATACAAACAATACAGTTCATTTTGTCAGGTCTTTAAACACCACTGAAAACATAGTTATATTATATTATATTGCATTGCTGTTAAAAGATCCTTTTAAAATTTACACACTGCACCTTTAAAGGGACACTCCACTTTATTGAAAATATGCTTATTTTCCAGCTCCCCTAGAGTTAAACATTTGATTTTTACCATTTTGGAAAACATTCAGCTGATCTCCACTTTTAGCATATCTTAGCATAATCCATTGAATCCAATTAGACCATTAGCATCGCGCAAAAAAATAACCAAAGAGTTTAGATATTTTTCCAAGTTACATTGTGTACTAAGACTGACATAAAAGTAAAAGTTGCGATTTTCTAGACAGATATGATTAGGAACTATACTCTCATTCTGGCGTAATAATCAAGGACTTTGCTGCCATAACATGGCTGCAGCAGGCGCAATGATATTACACAGCACCTGAAAATAGTACCCTGCTATTAAAAGTAATCAAGGGGACTATTTTCGGGCAGTGTGTAATATCACTATGATGTAACTACAGAAGAGTCAAGTTTTAAATAGGAAAAATATTAAAACTCTTTGGTTATTTTTTAGCGCGATGCTAATGGTCTAATCAAATTCAGTGGATCATGCTAAATGGATTCCAAAATGGTAAAAATCAAATGTTTAAATCTAGGGGAGCTGGAGAATTAGCCTTTTTTCAAAAAAGTGGAGTGTCCCTTTAAGTTAAAAGCTTGAATAATAATTTTACACAGGAGTCTTCAGAAACATCATAAAAGTGATGCATCTCTAAATCACCTCCCACCCACTCTATACTGATGTGGTACGCATAATTATTGCATGTGAAGAGTTTATTGTATTGGTGTCACAATCTTTCATGTGCCAAAATCTTCATAAAAAACTAACAAAACACAGCTATACGACTGATAAAATAAAAATATCGTTTTCAGGGTATCTTTGATGCATGAACCACAGCCTACACTGAAAAAAATGATTCACTGAATTTAATAAATTTTTAAGGTAAGTGGTTGCAATCAATCCATTTAAGCTACATCCAAACAAAAGTTTTTATATTTTATTTTACGTTACTAATCTTTTTTGTTTAAATGTAGCTTAAATAAATTGATTGCAACCACTTACCTTAAAAAAATTTATTAAATTCAATGAATCATTTTTTTCAGTGTATTCAGGCTCCTATGCTCACATCTTTACATTCAAATTATTCAAAGAAACACATTACAAATAAAATGTAACTGGACTATATAATGTAATTAGACTATAGAAAAGCAAATGAAACAGTCAATGAAATGGATTTTACTTCTAGAAATAAAATAAGGTTCCTTGAAAACGCTATTAGTTGTTTGGTCAATCCAAATCCTTCTTAGTCTCTACAGTATATAAACAGGGTCAAACTGACACTATAAAAGCACGGTTTTACTTTTGCTTATGCAAGTGATTATTATTATTTTTATGTTGTCATACTTAAACCACATCTGTAGCGGATGTCAAGTCTCAGGCTTAAATGCTGACATTAAGTTCCAATATAACTCCTCGAGAAATAAAAAGGATAAAAAGGGTCAAGTTGACCCACAAGCAACAGCATGGAAACATTGAAGTTGAAGTGCAAGATTTAATTATAATGTGAGCTCAGTTAATATATATATTTAGTTAAAGAAATGTTAGAGTCACAGTGACCTATAAAATACAAGCAAATATTAAAGCTGCAAGCAGCAACGAAAGGGCCCTCGCACACATGCCCACCGCCAGCCGATGGCCTTAGGAAAGCAGTGAACAGTGGGTGATATGCATTTAAGTTAGTCCTTCCAGAAAAACAAGTTTTTTTGTGATTGGTGCGGGCAAAAATCCTTGATCTTGCGGCACGTTTTCTTAAAAAATACAATGGAATATGCAAGATATTTATGCAATTTTATGCAATGAAATTGTGGGAACTAGCAAAAACTGCGTGAACTTACAAAAACTGTTTGCAGCTTTTGCAGCTTTTCATTGATGTTCACACTGCGTATTTACGTCACTTCCTAACATTCCCATGACAACAGGGGACATGGCTGCGCATGTGTGAAGTAAATGCAACATTTTTCAAATGCAGGGATTATGAAATCATGCAAGCCCCAGATATTTTGAGAGCAGAAATCTGCAATTTAGGTGGCGAAAGTGTGGCGTATTAAAAAAATGCGGCCCCCGCATAAATATGCAGACTTTGGCTAATTATGCATTGAATCATGCAATCACATAATCACGTTTTTCTGGAGGGACTGTTAAGTGGGTAAATATAGGTGGAATATGGCAATGGTATTTTGATGTTACACACCTTCTGTTGCCAGCTAGTGGCGCTATAACCATAAGTGACAATTGGCATGTAGATATGTTCATTCCAGGACTCTTCTCAATCATGTAAAGTTTGGGAAAGATCGGACATTGCATAATCAGTGTAAAGCATGTCACTTCCTGTTGCCAGCTGGTGGCGCTATGACCATAAGTGACTATTGGCATGTAGATGTGTTCAGTCCAGAACTCTTATCGATCGTGTGAAGTTTGGGACAAATCAGACATTGCATAATCATATAAACATGTCACTTCCTGTTGCCAGCAGGTGGCGCCATAACCGTAAGTGACTATTGGGATGTAGATGTGTTCAGTCCAGGACTCTTATCAATCGTGTTAAGTTTGGGAGAGATCAGACACTGTATGAGTTCCAGCAACTTCCTGTTTTATAGCGAAAAATCTAATTTTGGTCGGTCGGAACAGCCACAAATTTTAATGTAGACTCAAATCGCTCGCAATTTAGCATTACAAAGGCCTTAAGACGAGACTCCCCAAATATGATGATGATCTGAAGAAAACTCTAGAAGTAGTTTATTAAAGTATGACAAGAACTGCGCAGAAACCACAAAATACTCAAAATTGCTGACTTCCTGTTTGGTTTACGGCTTTGCTCCAACCTTTTTTGAATGTGGAGAATAATAATAATAATAACTCCTTTAAGAACAACAGGGTCCTCGCACCTCAATGCTCGAGCCTTAACAAGTATTTTGTAAGATCTACATCAAATTGTGAAAGAGCAACGATAATTGAATAGAAAATGCATATTTTGTCCTTTAAAAGGGCAATTGGGATGATCTGGTCTTAATAGTACTACAATACACAGCCTAGAATAAGCATAAGTCTAGGAACGATGTACAATTACTCAGTTTTAACAGGCTGATATGTTGTGTAGTTTATCCACAGTGGCACCGACATTATACAAAGTCAAGTTTCATCACACATAGGCTGCGAGCTAAGTGCACTTTCTCAGCACCGCCCCGGCCCATCACAAACAGATGGATGAGGTTGATTGTCGTCACTAACAATAAAATGTCTGCGCTGGAACAGAACGCCACATCAAATCGAGCAGCGCGGAGTGCTGGTTGTCTGCTTTTTCGACTCCATAAGAGCCCTCCATGAAAATCGCTTTCAATCAATGCTGCCAGATGATTCATCAAAATAATGCCACTCTAAAAGTGTGCGAGCAATTCTTCGTGTGTTGTTTTAGTACGCAGACACATCCAGATAAATGTGGTCACTTTAATGGCCAGATTGTAAAATAAAAATTTAAGGCGTAAGGCATCTTGGTTTCTGGACAGAAACCCTATTCTTGCGTCAATACACCTATAAAAAGAGCCAAGTAGCCAGGGTATAAAAGTAGCCTAATGAAAGAAGGTGATGTTACTGTAATTCGCTAGCAGGCATACCTCTATGCGACCCGTGTCTGGTTGAAAACCACGGGAGGGGTCTTCTGTGGTGACCCTGCACTGAATGGCACAACCGTTGATGCGGATCTTGTCCTGGTCAAGACCCAACTCGGGTAGACTGCGGCCCTCGCATACGCGGATCTGGGCGTGCACCAAATCCACACTGAGAGAGAGAAAGAAAGAAAGAGAGAGAGAGAGAGAGAGAGAGAGGTATTATCAGCACTAACATATAAATAAACCCTGAAGTGGAGTGAAATTCATTACACAAACTTGAAACACCAATCTCACTTTATCTTTGACAATCACAGCTGCATAATAAATGAGCTGATCTTTTTCCTTTCGAAATGTTTATCCGTGAAGAAAGTTTGTTCAATTAGAACTTGCACCAGTATCAAACAAATCTACTTTGATTTATTTTAATCTATTATGATGTAGACACGCTCATTGTTCGTGACTGAACTGTGAGAGGCCGCTTATATTAATCCAAATCAATCCTTAAGTATTCATCCAATTAAAATCCTTAAGACTTAATTCGGACTCCATAAAGTCTAGATTAAATGGTAAATTACAATGATTACACAAAGAGCATTTGCCACAAGTAACTAATTCGCTCGCAAAACCACCTAAGGAAATATCTGGCAAATCACTTTAGGGACTAAGGCGATATGCTGCTGAATAAAGTCGATACACCACATAAAATTTTACTTGACAGAGAAAGAGAGGGAAAATGAGCGGTGGGGGAATACGCAAGTTATATTAAAAATAATTTTATATTCATAGCTTGAAATGGAGCATATGGTGGTTGAGAAGTTGCTTTGACACTTCTTGAAAGACAGGAGGTGAGCTAATGACTTGTTTCGCAAAAGCCAAAAATATGCTTAAAAACAGGCTAGCGTTTAACATACACCTGTACAGATCTTCCACTTGTCAACACAAGTGCGCACATCCAGTTTCTCCATCTGTCATATCTGGTGTCAACTAAATGTGAGAGTGAACTATTCAAAGCCTGCTAGATTTTCTTATAAATGTAATCTTTTTAATTAAAAACGATTTGCCGGTATGTAGCCTGCATATTCGTTTTCTTTCATCGTTAATGCTTTAAATGCCCAATTTGTGTGTTATTTATGTATCAAAATGATCTATTGCAATGCACAGAGCTGTTTTTATTATAAAATATCTTATACAGTGTGCAGTGGTGAAGAGGTCAGGAGAAATGATGAATGATAAACTAAAGCTTGTTAACCGACCTCCAGGAGTCTTCGATGAAACTAGATTCTGGTTTAAGTAAATTAATCCCTTCTTTAACATTTTAACTCTTGTTGTTTAATCTTATTTTCAGTGCTGCACTGTCATCACAAGTACAGTCTATGTTTTTCATCCCAAGATTTTTTATTATGTCACAAGACAATGTGTGGATTTTCTTTGTCTTTGCTTGGTATAATAAACAGGGTTCCCACACCTTAGTTAACTTCAAATTTAAGAACCTTTCAAGGACTTTCCAGGTCCTCAAATTCAAGGACTTAATGTGGGGACACGTTTCAAGTGAGATCAAGGTTACATCGTGTTACCTTTTAGGATAAATTGTTAGAGTTCCCATTCGAGGGAACTCGCGCTGCGTCACTGCGGTGACACTTTGGGGACGCCTCCAGGGGTAAGTGCGTCTGAATGTGTATATCAAATTCCACCAATGGTGAGGCTTAACGACAAAGACAGGGTGACGCGGGAGCCAGGAAGTTTATCGCTATCTGATATATTGCCAAAGACGGCGTTACAGAGACGCAGGAAGTATGGCAAGGAAGATGCAGCGTCTCGTTCCCTTCTCAGGAAACAACAGTTACATACGTAACCCGAGACGTTTTCATGTGTCAAACACAACTATGCAAAAAAGCATTTTGGTATGAATCAACATTCGCATAAAGAAGATTTAAAGCATTTAAAGTGAACAGTTTAGCACATGTGCTTAAAAGGCTAGAAATTGTATGATATTATCCTACACTACACAGAGAATAATATGTATTTTTTCCCAGAAAATCTTTTGCATAAAATAGATTCAAGCACTTTCAATGACCTGTATATATGTATGTATATTTTCAAAAACTTCCATGGGCCTTGAATTTCTTCCCCCAGATTCACAACTTTCAAGGATTTCAAGGACACGTGGGAACCCTGAATAAACAGAAATGTTTTTCTTTTGCGTTAAAAATATTTATGTACACACATCAACGCTGTCAAAGACGGATCAGCGAACAGAACTAAAAATGCTGTATTACGCACCAACAGGCCAGTAGATGGCAATACTACTTTGTAAAAAAAACACTACACGCCTGCCCAGATACAAATTCTACTACAAAGCGATAAATATAAACAATGAAGAGGGCAAAAGCGTTGAGTGACCCTAGACAATAAAGTGTCATTTTTTTAAAACTTTGTTGGATAAGCGCTAATAAACTCAGTATCTTGAGCAGCACAAACACAGTCCTATAGGCCACCATTGTTGCATTGGTTATACCTGTGCATGCCTATAGAATAGGGATGGGCACGAGTACTCGGACGTGGCATCAATAATCGATCACGAAAACAATGATCATGTGGGTTTATTTATTTATTGTGGTTATGGCGGCATTTGAATGTCTGGTTAGCATTACAAGCGCGTGTGGTAGTAAAGACTGGGTGCGTGTTTGACGTTGACCGGCATATGACATCAGTAACGTTACATGCATGATTCAAGAACAAACAGATAAAGTCCACTCGCCCACGCCGTGGCAACCTGCTGATCCGCGCAATGCTGTGAAGCTGACCAAACCTCACATCACTGAGGCGCTATGGTTTACTTCGGTAGAACGAAAATACAATCAGTCAGATGCAAAATGTACAGCGCTGTCACAAGTTCCCTCATATCATCTCATATTTAAACATCAAATGTTAAGAGATACCAGAGAGCGATACAAGCATATCTTGACTGAGAGCAGGTGAGAGGACGACACGACACAGCTAATCGCTAAAATGATAACAAAGCTGCTTAATGTTATGAAGTTTGTGCTTTGGCTGGACGTGTTTAAAAGTGCGGTGTTATTGTGCACATCCACAACGGGGTAGCCCCTTATGGAATGGCTGAAATTCCACAAGGGGGCGTATTTGTTCCTCAGACGTTGCACAATAAACGTGACATCCGAATATATTCATTATAAACTGTGAATGAAAAGTGAGATTCGAACGAATGTCCGTTAGTGAACTAATTGTATACACTATTTATATCGTAATTCGGTCAGAAATGTCAAGATTGTGAGATATACAAATCATTTTGGATTAAAAGGCTAGGAGTTCCATTTCCTTGGACTTTCAGGGATTTATAAACAATTTGTTTTGGACAATTTCACCGAAGCGGATAAAGGGAAGATTCTGAAGGTAAGTAAATATCCTAAATCGGCGCCGCCCGGTTAAGGTAACTAACAACTAGATTACAGTTTTATGACTGCTAAAAATCATATTATGCTTTGTGTGTGCCCTTAATGGAATCCCGAAAGTCTAAGCTTTACAACGATGTGCCGCATGACCGTATATTTTGAAGATTTAATCCTTCAAAGTTACAATGACGTAATGCAGCCTCACGTGCAAGGGAGGGGGTGTACCGTGTACGGCACAGTGTTCCTTATCAGGTTAACCGTTAAACTTTCTCTCAGTACATAACTTAGTTGAAGTCTTGCATTTTGTGCAGATTTATGCACGTTGTATAATACATCAGTCAGTAGAAGCGCATCAGTTTGTGTTTATTAACCCTTTAGTTTCACCTCATCACGCAGCTTTTCCTATTAGATGTTTCTGTTAAAAACATTTAATTCATTAACAATCTAGTATGTGTTTATTTTTCTGTCATAGTTTCTTCAAAATTAAGTTTTATTTGAGTGCTTTGAATAAAAATATTTTCATTTTCACCATGACGTATACGCCCAGATCCTTTGATTGCCCCGCTCCCAGTTAATCGAGTACTCGTTTTTCAGACCTATGGATTAATCGAAATGAAAAAATGACATAAATGCACATCCCTACCATAGACTGAATTAACACATGCGCATGACGTCACCTAGACCTGCACAATTAATCACGTTTTGAAAGGGTGCAATTTTCAATTCGCAAAAGCTGCAATTATTTCGATTAGGGACTATCAAATACACTCTTAAGAAAAAAGGTTATTCAAAGGTTCTGAAACGATGGTAAAGGTTCTATATAGATCCATAGCTTACTGAAGAACCATTTTTTGCTGAAATGGTTCTTTGTCTTGGCAAAAGGGTTCTTTATTTCCCTCCTTTTTGATTTTAAATTTAGTCAGTTATTAGTCCTGATTATTTTCACCTGTGAAAGCCCTGAATCATCAGTCCTGCTGAACTGCCTGCAGACTAACATCACAAACAGGTAAGAGAGGAAAATAATCATCATTTATTGTTAAAAACATTTTGAAACTTGAAGTTTTGTGTGTTCTTATTGTAATTTATTTATTTTATAACAGGTAAACTTTATACTGTAAGCTTCATTCCCTTTAAAGCAGGTAAGCTTCATATTGTTTTAAATGGTAGGAGACTCTGCTTTAACAATGACTTAGGATAATGATTTGTTAAAGTGTTCAAAAGCATATACATGTACATTGTACATTAAGTTTATTGATATTTCAGAGTTTTCATATGTGAGGTAATCTTTTTGGGAGTGAAGGCAGTGCGTATGACCACTTGATACGAGAGACACATATTGTATTTAAAGGTGATGTATGCATGTTTCTTTCAATGCTGACATTAAAATAATAATATTTACTCTTTAAACATTTTGTAAATTGAGGTTTTGTGTGTTTTTGATGTACTTTATTTCTTTTATAACAGGTCAACATACTGTAAGCTTCATTCCCTTTAAAGCAGGTAATCTTCATATTGTTTTAATTGATATATTTCAGGGACTCTGCTTTAACAATGACTTAGGATAATGATTTGTTATAGTGTTTGTTATAAAGCATATACATGTATATTTTACATTAAGTTTATTAAACTAATTATGAAAAGAATGTGGTACAACATGTGTTTATTTTTTTTATTGATATTTCAGAGTTTTCATGTGAGGTAATCTTGCTTATGCTGGGAGTGAAGGCAGTGCGCATGACCGCTTGATATGAGAGACACATCCTGTTTTTAAAGGTGATGTATGGATGTTACTTTCAATGCTGGCATTAAAATAATAGTTATTTACTGTTTAAACATTTTGGAGATTGTGTGTGGGATCTTGTGGCACATTTACTTGTGATAACAGAATTATTTTTCTCTGTTTTAGGTTGAATCGTGAGTGAAGCTCACGAAGGTATCTTGAGCAGAGTCATATTAAAACTTCTGTCAAATCATGTTTAACATACAGAATGTAAGCAAACTCCAGGCTAATATTAACTTGTTTTGTCTCCATGTCTTATCCTTTCTCCCATCTCCAACAGATCCAAATCTTGTTCAGCCTGATGCTCAACCTTGTATGATGATGACCACAGCCAGGTGATGGAGATCTTTGTTAATCACAGCCTGTGTCTCAAGATCAACATGACAATAGAAGACAATTTCTTATCTTACTATTATCTGACTAAATGTTCAGCATCATTGCAACAAAACAAAGAACATTGGATGGAGTATTGGAGTATTGGATGATCCCGTAAAGAAAATAATATGGACTTTTTTGGTGAGATTCTACAAATATTGACACAATCCTATTGACTTTTATTTTTTACAGTTAATAATGCATTATAAACATCCCATTCATTTGTATTCTATATCATCGATCTGTTTGTGCTAAAATGTATACATCTGAATGTAATGTCAATAATATGTTAAAATTCAGGATTTATTATCATTTGCATGTTTTGATGTTGCATGTCATGATTTTATTGATTGCATGTAATTGTTGTCTATTTAGAATGATTTTAATTGTCAAATTTGATTGTTAATTTTATTTAATATTGAAGCTGTTATTTAATATCCATATCTTATTTGAGTAGTGATTTGTTATATTTGCATAATAATTCATATATTTATTCTGATTGTGATTTTAATGCACATATTTATTATTGTATGACACCTCATGTAATGAAAAAGTGAAAATGTTCTGATGTCTTGAAGTTCTGTTTTTAAACTGTTAAACTTTATAAAGTGCTATAAATAAGAAAAAACTAAAAAAATAATCCTCCTGACTGCTGATAAATGAAAGGGTTCTTTATAGCACCACTGAGGTTCTATTTAGCACTTTTTCAAGGCAAGGTTCTATATAGAACCATCTAAAAAAGGGTTCTATATAGTACCAGAAAGGGTGCTGCTATTGTTACAAGCTGAAGAACCCTTATTTGGTACTATATAGAACCATTTTTCTTAAGAGTGTACGCTAAGAAGCACTAATGTATTCCTTGCCGTCTTGACGAAAAGCGCAACCAATAAGGGGATTTTAACACTACTTGTTATGTTCGAATGAGCAAAGAATTTTCTTAATTTGTCATGACAGATGTTTGCATCATGACAACTGTATAAAAAAAGGCCAGTTTGGCCACAATGTTTAATGCTTTTAAATGAACAGTACTTTTTCAGTTTTTTATTACTGTATGCTTGGTCTTTCTTTAATGCTGTTAAAGCACCACAACAAACCTGTAGCAGTAAATCACATTTTAAATCGCTATTGTGATAAAAAAGAAAATGCAATTCGATTTTTATTCTCAAAATGGTGCAGCCCTAATGTCACAGATTCACGTTTTTTATAGTTTACACAAAGAAAACAAATTGTTTTTTTTAAGGCTTTGAAACTAGTCTTCAAAAGTTTGCGTTTTCAAGACAGCCAAACCACATAAAACATTCCCAGTTTTGGCTGAAAATGCTGTTGTGTAAAGGGCCACTGAGATTAGGTAATAAAACTTTCCTGTCTGATGTTCTTCCTCTCCATCTCTTCTCTGCCTCATGCATGAGTAGAAGTGTTCACTCACAACACAGCTGACTATTTTTAAGTAATGGAGATATTTTACTGCGGATGAAAAAGGCCTAGTGATAGAACTAGTGACCTGGACCTAACCCTTGGATCAGTAACATTATTGGCATATTCATACTTGGATTTAATATTATCTGGTTGGATACACAACATTCTTTAAAGACCGAAATCCACACTATAAAGAAGCCTGACTGCATTTTTGGCATTTCTTTGGATAAAAAACTTCTCCATAAAAACAGCAGTCAATACCTTTTAAATTTTTGAAGAACTTAGGCAACCAATTGTGCACTTAACCAGAGCAGGACTTTAAACTGTTCGGAGACAGAAGGCAGTTTATGTCTAGTCTGCTGAAGCACCCAGCTAATAATCATCAACTTGTTCCTGGAGGTTGAAGAGAGGCTCAGAGCCCCAGCACATTAAACCATAATGAAAGTATTATTTTTCAACATGTTTCTGCTTATAGCCCCTTCCCCTCATTATCTGTGCATATCAAAAAGTGTGGGATGCGGTTGAAAACAAACTGATTATTCCTACAAAAAGAAACCTGAGAATGTCTGTAAAAAACAAGAAATTACATTTAGAGACGGGATATTTTTAGCAGCAGTTGCCAGAAAATACACCACTGACTTATTGCCAAACATAAAGTATTTATAATGTGAATGTGTACCTGCCTGGTAATCTCTATGGGAACCAATGTCCCCACAAAGATTGTTATGCCAGTAATTATTTCACATTGCAAGGAATTTCTGGTCCCCATAAGGAAACAAGCTTAAAAATGAAACAGAATAATGTTTTTAAAAATAACAAAGTTTTCTGTAAGGGTTAGGTTTAGGTGTTGGGTAGAGGAATGGGATAACTGTAAAAAAAAAAACATTCTGTAAAAAATGGCAAAATTCCAACAGCTGGGGTTACAGAAATTTACAGTTTTTTTCTGTAATTTTACATTAACACTGTAAAACAATTCTGTAAAAAACGGTAAAATTCCGGCAGCTGAGGTGCCGGAAAAATAGCGCAAAATAACTGGCACAATAAATTACAGAAATTTTCTGTAATACAAAAATACAGTTTTTCTGTAATTTTACATTAACACTGTAAAAAAATTCTGTAAAAACTGTAAAATTCCGGCAGCTGGGGTGCCAGAAAAATACCGTAAAATAACTGGCACAATAAATTACAGAAATTTTCTGTAATACAAAAATACATTTTTTTCTGTAATTTTACATTAACACTGCAGTGTTTCCCCTACCATTATATAAGGGGGGCGCCCCGCCCTCCTCACGGCTCGACCCGCCCCCCTTGAAGGTCAAGTAAATTTGATTTGATTTTCTTTATAGCGCCAGATAACAATTTGTTATTTTATTAAACAAACTAAATAGCCCTCAAGTAATATGTTATTTATCTTGTTTCTACGATGGAATGTCTTTTTTGTCTGTGTTTGCGCGTTTAAAATTATCCAATTGAGTGCGCACATTTATATTTTACTGTTCGGCTTAATCACTGCACGCGCGCTCTGTCATGTTGCGTGCAGCGCACGCCTCATAACTGAAAAGGTGACGGTATTTTCAAAGTCCTCCGTAGTTTTTTTTTTTGCATAAACATCAACAGTCACGGATGTTACTGACAGAGAAGACGAAAGTTTAGCATTAGCGTTTCCCACACACGCGCGCATCCTCTCCCTCTCTATCATGCTGTACAGTATGCCCGCACCACGCATGTGTTTTGTAGTAACCCTGTGTAACAGTAACAGTGTATGCTGTCATATTTCTGAATTTGCACCGAATTGTCTGCGCTATTAGGCTACGCGACCAGGGCTTGACATTAACACCCGCCAAATGCGGGTAGTTTTCGGCTCTGGCGAGTAAGACAGGCAATCCCACTAGCCACTTTGGCTAAAATATATTTTTTAATTGTAGTTTTCTTAAAAGTTATGCAAAATTATCCCTGCACCCAGCGCAACGTACTGAGACACGCGCGTGATGCAGCGGAGGCTCGCGTTGCGGACCAAGCGCCAACTTTTAACAGGAGAGAGCTCAAAAGCTGATGGATTTGCGAATGCACGGGACGCAGTCTGAGCGCATACAATTCCATGGAAGTGACTGAAGAGATTTAAAGTGCGTGCACACTCTCTGGGCTAGAGTGGAGAGAAATTCAGCGCATACCTGAATGCTCACGTCTCAGTTTTGTCCAAAATCAAAGGAAACCCACAAGAGGAGAGGTTCGCGCATCATTTTAATGTAGGCTACTTTGTGCAAAAATAATGCCCCCTCGACATTTGCCATTTAAAGTCTTAAATAACTTTTAACAGAAACCATGATCAAGCATATAAATTTTATTGCTGTTGTTAATAAATATTTAAAGTTTGTCTAGGGTTTTTTTGTTTATCTTTTTAGTTATTCTTCTACACCGTGCTCCACTGTTAATATATTAATTTAAAGTTAATCTATTTATGCCTTTCTAGCATGTTTTCATGCACCTAAATATATGATATAATCTATACTGATATTAACAGCTAAATAATGTAGTCTTAACTTGGGAGGTCAGTCTGCATTTGAAAGTCAATCTAATCTAGCTAAATCGAGTACAATTCCCTTAAATTTAAGTCATTTTAGGATACCAAAGTCAAGTTTAATCATATAAAATGTATTTTACCAGCAACAAAATTGTGACTAGTAACTTTGGAAAACAACTAGCCACTTTGGCTGGTGAGCAAAAAAGTTATTGTCAAGCCCTGTACGCGACATACAATAAAACTCACATTTGAAATAAAAAAGCTCATAACACAACAAGACATGATGAGAAAAGCAATAGCAGTAAGGCTTTAATGTAAATGTATGATTTTGTCAGACAATTATAAATCACGTTTATATATCAGGATTTCAGCAGAGTTAAAGGAAAAGCTGGTTGGATTAAACACAAGGTGTTACTGGATCGTGTTTACTCACTACTTTATAGTCTACTCGTTTATGTCTGACAACAGAACAGATAATTAAGAAACAGGATTATTCTCTTCAACAAATGCATCATTTAAAATTTGTTTATCATATAAATGTATTAACTAACATTGATGAACAATGAATGAGCAATATATTTACGTATATATACACCCGACCCCCCCCCCCCCAAAGCTGTAAACCTAGGGGAAACACTGCACTGTAAAAAAATCTGTAAAAAACTGTAATATTCCGGCAGCTAAAACCCACAAAATAACGGGCACAAAAATTACAGAAATTTTCTGTAATACAAAAATACAGTTTCTTCTGTAATTTTACATTAACACTGTAAAAAGAATTCTGTAAAAAAGGTAAGATTTTGGCAGCTGGGGTGCCGGAAAAATACTGTAAAATAACGGCACAATAAATTACAGAAATTGTCTGTAATACACAAATACAGTTTTTCAGTAATTTTACATTACAGTTTGTACAGTAAACAGTCAATATGTTAAATTTCACCTGTTCCCTCTAGCATGCAAGTTTTTACTTTGACGCTAATTTCCTCATGCTTTAAAATAGCTTGAACGTAACTGTACACACTGTCAGAATGAAAAGAACAAAGCTGTAGCTTTTCTGTCACTAGGGTGGTACCTTCAAGCTCCTTTTTGTACCTTTAAAGGTATTCAACACATTGAACCTTTTTGGGTACAATATTATACCCTAAAGAACCTACAGTATTGTGTGCCTTGTGTTTACAAGTTAAATGTTACAGGTATAACATAACATAACATTTAACTGTACCTTTTAAAAGGTACACAATAGGTCCTTAATGTACAGTAGTGTACTCAAAAAGATAAAACATTGTATTATGTTTTGAATACATGTAAAGGTACAAAACGGAATCTTAGGGTACAGAAAATGTACAGTTTTGTACATATTTTTCTGACAGTGCACCCCTTCAATTAGTTTACATCCAAATACAAATTAGTCCCCGCCTCTACTTAATCGCACCAGCTTGCACCATAGATATAAACATGTAAGTGTGATTGTGTGTGTGTACATGTGAGAGTCAAGAGTCAAGTTTTGTTATTTGAATGACCTTAAGACATCACTTTACATCAATGGGATTTCCTGTGTTTGCTCCCTCTTTAATGAGCAACAAGAAAGGATAAATAACTAGCCGAGCACAAGGGTCTCATGAATAAAGCTGAATGTGTAATGAAGAAATTGAATTAAGCATATTTTACAGACCTTTGCTTGAAACACATTTTGTAGGAAGGGCAATATTGAACGTGAGGGTAAACAATCTCCCAAAGCTTAGTTTACAAGTCCACTTTTTTGTGTTCTCAGAAACACACGCTGCTACGCATTTGCATCCATTTATTTATTCAGCTCTTTCCTCACACGCTGTTATCCATAAATCACATCCACTAGAATCTACACACTCTCAGAAATAAAGGTACAGAAGTTTCACTGAGGGCACCACTTCAAAAAGTACATCTTTGAGAGTACCTCAAATATACATATTGGTGCTAAATATATACATGTATATAATTATATGGTAGGACCTTTTTATAAGGTACAGCTATTTCTTTTGAGAACGATTGATTGATTGATTGATTCTCCAATTGTTCAGAGCAATTGGCTTACATGCAGAAAAAGGCCACATCCACACAAAGCCAGAGCTTTCCCTATCCAATCTTTGTTTTTCCTCATTTAAAAAAAAATGTCTGCAAATAGGGTGGCGCCTCAAGAAACATCTGCACACACAAAACCACAACAAACACTCAAATCGATGTAGATTATATGCCAGACCAGTATGTGGTGTTGTCATTCTGGCACAGAGATGAACCTTTTTGGGTAACACTTTATTATAATGTTCATGATTTAACATTAGTTAATGTATTAACTAACATGAACAAACCATGAGCAATACATTTGTTACAGTATTTATTCATCTTTGTTAATGTTAGTTAATAGAAATAAAGCTGTTCATTGTTGTTCATGTTAGTTCACGGTGCATTAACTAACGTTAACCAAATTTTAATAAAGTATTAGTAATTGTTGAAATTAACATTAATAAAGATTAATAAATGCTGCACAAGTGCAGTTCATCATTAGTTCATGTTAGTTAACTAATGTTAATTAATGAACATTATAATAAAGTGTTACCCCTTTTTGTTGTCCATAATCATATGTTGCTCAACGTAGTAGCCTGGGAGCTGAAGATTTTGCTGTAGTAAAGCTAATAGGCTCAATAAGAACACAAACACGTATAAGTCCGCCATAGCTGTTGTTGGTGCTTTTATGTGACGTAGCGATCTCTGACTAGGGTTGAGACGTGGGGTGATGACATCATCGCTTTAAAAAATATACGGATTGGCTCTATACACAAAACCGCATGGGTGCTGTTTTCAGATTTATCCACTCTGGGACCCAGTTTTTTTTAAAATAGCCGTTTCAGGCTCCCAAAATGACTGATCCATATATACGGAAAGGCCCTAAAATATTTTTTTTACGTATACAGCTTAATGCATCTTCGTGTGGACAGGCTCTAAATGAAGACTTCCTGAAATCTCCAGCTTCTTAAAAATTTCTCTCATTAGCAAGTAATCTAATTTACATTAAAACATTTAGCAGACGCTTTATCATAAGTGACTTACGAAAATGAAGAGAATAACAAAGCAATTAATCCTAAGAAAGCATTAATATGAGAAGGGCTAATTTATTGAATGTTTCAACAGTTGTTAGAGACTAGAAGAGGAATTGTTTTGTTAAGGTCACATTTTATTTTTATCTCTCATATGCCTCCTCTAGAGTTTCAAAAGGTCTCAGGAGGTATCAAACGGTGCACAGACTTCCCAATATACCAAGGTCTGCAGTCAAATGTGATTTTAATATGAACTAAAGAATGTGTCTTATCAAGTTGCTCCAAGACCACATTAACGGAGGTATGCTATCTACATTCATTTTATAGCTCTATTACATTACTGTTTGTCAACCATTTATTGCTATAATAATGTTTCATTTCTCCAAAAACAATTTTAGGAAAAACAACCATGGATAAAATTTATACCCGTTGAAACAACAGAGAACTCCATTAAGATTCCTGAGCTATGAAAGAGCATCTTCATAGCAATAAAGTTGTCCTTTGCAAATCAGCATAAAATACATTATATACCAAGGTTTATTTTTATATCATGAAAATGCATGAAAAGATTTTTATGGTGTATTTAAAATTCATATGTCTGTGTGCTCAGTTTAATGCATCAGTGAGATTCAACCTGAATACAACTTGTGCATAGGGCTGTCAAACAATTAATCGTGATTAATCGTTTACAAAATAAAAGATTATTATTATTATTATATCTATGTGTACTGTGTGTAATTATTATGTATATACAGTGAGGAAAATAAGTATTTGAACACTCTGCTATTTTGCAAGTTCTCCCACTTAAAAATCATGGAGGGGTCTGAAATTGTCGTCGCATGATGCTACCATGCTTCACAGTAGGGATGGTGTTCTTGGGATGGTACTCATCATTCGTCTTTCTCCAAACACGTTTAGTGGAATTATGACTAAAAAGTTCTATTTTGGTCTCACCTGACCACATGACTTTCTCCCATGAATCCTCTGAATCATCCAAATGGTCATTGGCAAAATTAAGACGGACCTGGACATGTGCTGGTTTAAGCAGGGGAACCTTCCGTGCCATGCATGATTTCAAACCATGACGTCTTAGTGTATTACCAACAGTAACCTTGGAAATGGTGGTCCCAGCTCTTTTCAGGTCATTGACCAGCTCCTTCCCTGTAGTTCTGGGCAGATTTCTCATCTTTCCTAGGATCATTAAGACCCCACGAGGTTAGATCTTGCATGGAGCCCCAGTCCGAGGGAGATTGACAGTCATGTTTAGCTTCTTCCGTTTTCTAATGATTGCTCCAACAGTGGACCTTTTTTCACCAAGCTGCTTGGCAATTTCCCCGTAGCCCTTTCCAGCCTTGTGAAGGTGTATAATTTTGTCTCTAGTGTCTTTGGACAGCCCTTTGTTCTTGGCCATGTTAGTAGTTGGATTCATACTGATTGTATGGGGTGGACAGGTGTCTTTATGCAGCTAACAGGTGCATCTAATTTAGGATAATAAATGGCATAAAGGCAGGTCTTTGAGGGTCAGAATTCTAGCTAATAGACAGGTGTTCAAATACTTATTTGCAGCTGTATCATACAAATAATTAGTTAAAAAATCATACATTGTGATTTCTGGATTTTTTTTAGATTATGTCTCTCAGAGTGGACATGAACCTACGATGACAATTTTAGACCCCTCCATGATTTCAAAGTGGGAGAACTTGCAAAATTGCAGGGTGTTCAAATACTTATTTTCCTCACTGTATATTATGCAAATGTAAACTTTTATTTTGTATGCCATTAATCACGATTAATCGTTTGACAACTCTAACTGTGCTTATTCAGTGTCAAACCACAGGTCAACAATCTTAGAAACCAACACTACAAGCAGTTAAATGTTCACTCATACCATACAATCTACAAACAAAAGATGTAAGTGATCACTAATGACATCAGCAGCTACAAACAGGACTGTCATTTGAATACTAACTCATACTTTCACCTGTGACCCGCATAAAACACATGGCTTGTCATGCCTTCAGGCATCATTCAATTTCAAACAGCATAGCTCGTAATTAATGTCTGCCTTTGCTGTTGAGCTGAAAACAGCGTGAGAATTTGAGTACGTGTGAGGTGTAGAATATCTAATCCTCATGTCAGAAATGAGTGAATGTGTCGGTGTGTGAGAGAGAATTTTTGAAATCACAGAGAGGGTAAGGGTGTGATATGCAATTTCTATTTTATTCTGTATGTAAGCCAAATTAATACATTTTTCCAAAGCGACTTACAGTGCATTCAAGCTATAAATTTCAGTTTGTCATCTCTTAGGACACATTGCTCTAAGTTAAAGGAATAGTCTACTCATTTTCAATATTAAAATATGTTATTACCTTAACTAAGAATTGTTGATACATCCCTCTATCATCTGTGTGCGTGCACGTAAGCGCTGGAGCGCGCTGCGACGCTTGAACGCTTCGATAGCATTTAGCTTAGCCCCATTCATTCAATGGTACCATTTAGAGATAAAGTTAGAAGTGACCAAACACATCAACGTTTTTCCTATTTAAGACGAGTAGTTATATGAGCAAGTTTGGTGGCACAAAATAAAACGTAGCGCTTTTCTAAGCGGATTTAAAAGAGGAGCTACATGTTATGGCGTAATAGCACTTTTGGGAGTACTTCGACTCGGCGCAGTAACACCCTCCCTCTCCCATTATGAGAGTGAGAAGGGGAGCAGACTTTTCAGGCGAGTCGAAGTACTCCCAAAAGTGCTATTACGCCATAACATGTAGCTCCTCTTTTAAATCCGCTTAGAAAAGCGCTACGTTTTATTTTGTACCACCAAACTTGCTCGTATAACTACTCGTCTTAAATAGGAAAAACGTTGATGTGTTTGGTCACTTCTAACTTTATCTCCAAATGGTACCATTGAACGAATGGGGCCAAGCCACATGCCACCGAAGCGTCGCAACGCGCTCCAGCGCCCACGCGCACGCACACAGACGATACAGGGATGCACCAACAATTCTTAGTTAAGGTAATAACATATTTTAATATTGAAAATGAGTAGACTATTCCTTTAAGCTACAGGAACCATTAGCTAAAGCTATAAAACTATAATGCAGCGTAAAGGCACATCCCAAAATGAACAAGATGTCATTTAGCCACCCTTACATTTATTCTGTGGTGCACAAACAGAGATGCTACTGGCAGCCTCAATCCCCATTCACCTCCACTGCATTGAGCATATTTTTTTGGATGGTACAAGGGTGAGTTAATAATCACAAATATTTTTTAAAGAAATCATATGTATCTGAACTGTAATGTAATGTTTATTTTAAAGCTTCAATCTATAATCCTTGCCTCTATATCGCCATCTCTGTTTGAAACATAAAATTGCAGGTTACTTTACATTACGTGTACACAACTGATATTTCCTGCTGAGTCCGACCTGACAGTTATAAAGCTTATCATTGTGTTTTAAATCAATAAGCAAAATTTGTGTTACTCTCCCTGTATAAAGTAATGACCACAGGTCAAGCTAATGTGGTTAATTCAAAGAGGTCACATAGGACAACAGACACCTAATACTGATCAGAGATGAGCGGTAACAGAGGTGACCTTAAGTGATTAAAGCCACAGCTTTCTCACAAACACACACCAATCGCAACAGTGCCACTAAGTTGCACACAGACACACAAACACACGTACATAGTCAAGAAGCAAATACTGCTTACATTTCCCTTTGTTTTCTAGCTCATCTGTGTTTCTTAGTCAGCTGATTGCAGAGACATTAATTACAAGCTTATCAATTTTATCAGCTACCCCACACTCATGAGTCACAGAACACAATCAGCAGATAATAGGATAATAATGAAAAGAAATAAACATAACATGAAAGAGACAATAAGGGCAACCAAGAGAGAGATAGAGAGAAAGAGGGAGAGAGAGAGAGAGAGAGAGAGAGAGAGAGAGAAAGAGAGAAAGAGAGAAAAAGAGCGCAAGGGGGGAGAGATAGAGAAATAGAGCGGCAGCTACTCATAAAGTATGTGCATCGCAATGTGTAATTCATCAGTTGTCATGGTAATCATGCGTTGTGGAAACTTATGATCATTGTTATGGGCTAGACCGCATGCGCAGATTACCAGTGCACACCTAAGTGCAAGCAGCTTTTACAATCACGTGAATCTCACAACAGTCCCAGAAACCCAAACTCGGATCACATCGTTCAGGTAGTCTTTGGTTCGGTACTCTGGTGTGCTCCAGCATTGGTTCTCAGATTTAATTTGTGTGATCAGGAGTTTAAAGTCTTTTCTGTTATGGTCACGAGGGGTGCACCAATAAATGCTGATATACACTAATAACACGTGGCCGATAACTATTCTGAATCACACAGGCAATATTATTCACAGCTATTTCATGTACTACGGCTTTTGATCAGTAAGTCCTTATCGATCTGAAATCACTCGTCAAACATAATCATTATACATATTCTTTATTATCATGAAAATACCTGAAAAGGTTTGAAGAACAGTAATATCAATATATCCTTAAGCAATTTCCTGGAGCTGCGTCATAGCCATAGATATGTGTAATAAAGGCTAGATGTGTTATGGCGGAGTTTCTAACGTCATCACCTGGTGTCCATCTTACCTCAGACAGCTCGCTCACTCATAGCATTGAGTTTAATGGTGCAGGTACATTTAAAGGTGCAGTGTGTAAATTTTAGCGGCATCTAGTGGTGAGGTTGCGAATTGCAACCAAAGGCTCAGTCCACTGCCCAACCCTCGCTTTTGAAACACATAGAGAAGCTACGGTAGCTGCCACCGGACAAACATGTCATCGACAGAGACAACTTAGTAAAAAAGTTTGTCCGTTAAGGGCTTCTGTAAAAAAATGGCAGCACAAAATGGCGACTTCCATGTAAGGGGACCCTCGGTGTATGTAGATAAAAACGTCTCATTCGAGGTAATAAAAACATAACGCTTCATTATGAAAGGTCTTTATAAACCCCTGATAATATAGTTTTGTATATTATTTTGCATTTTTGTCAAGAGATCCTTCTAAAAATTACACATTGCACCTTTAAATGACCATAACTTGCTCAATTTTCTACCGATTTTCGAACAGTTTGGTTTCATACAAACATTATTAACGTGGCTATAATTCTGGATCCTTGAACATGATTCATGAAAATGATTAATTAAGTATGCAGTCTCATAGGTACATCTCTGATATTTATAACAAACCAAACCATTTAAAAAAATCGGTAGAAAATTGAGCAAGTTATGGTCATTTAAAAGTACATGCTCCATTAAACACAATGCTACGAGTGAGCGAGCGCCAAATGTGGATGTTCCACTCAATTGGCGAGACATCTAGCATTTATTATACATATCTACCGTAAAACTTCAAATAATAGCCCGGGCTTTTATTTTCCCAAACCTATCATTACACCAGGCGTCTAAAAGAGACAGGCGTCTATAAGAGACAGGCTTTTAATTTAATTGTTCCAGCATGACAGCAGGAGGTTACCACATATTACGTTTTATTTTTAATTTGAATGTGTTTAACAAATTAGTTCGTGTAATAACAACAGTCTTAAATTATTGGCAGTATAAATAAAGCAAACAAGGATATGTTTTTTTATTGGTTGTTGCGTGAAATCTTACCCAGATACAACAGTGCTATTTTCTGATTGGCTATTGTGTAGCCTCTTTCTTTTTTTTTGTATTGGCTCGCTCGACTAGAACTCTAGGGAAGACGGGCTTGATAGAGAGAGAGAGCAGTGCGGCCAGATACATTTTGGGCGCTGCAGCATATTAAATATGATAAATAGTGTTTCCGCGTGAGAAATACAATGTGTGGCGAGAGTGCATGCATGACAAAAGACTGAAAGCCCGGCTATTATCAGCGGCCCCAAAACACTACCGGCCCACCGTGAAAAGTCCTGACTCTCCCGATTGCCACTTCGCTACTGTTATCATCACCTCAATCCTTGCGACGAAGCTTGTTGTGTTGTCATAGTGATGAGTAAAGGAACGACTGCGTCTGTCACGTGACATCTACCGGTAAGCAAAAAAAACTTTATCGTGTTCAATCTGCACCATAGAACTGTCTTAAACAGACTATCTGACGGGTTTTAGAAGATTAAATACAACCCGAAACTAAAAAACAGACCAGGCCTTTATTTGAGACAGGCGTTTATTTACCCAAACCTGTCGTCACACCAGGCGTCTAAAAGAGACAGGCGTCTATTTGGGACTCGGCTATTATTTGAAGTTTTACGGTATGGTCATAGCTGCATGTGTATAGTTACTCGTCTGCAGCGCACATTGGGTTTCTGCACAAGAGCGCCCCCTGGCTTCATTGAGAAGCATAGGCAGCATCATCGGCCGATATATCGGTGCACCCCTAATGGTCACCTTATAGTGATTGTTTGTTATTTACAGAATTTTCACATTTTTGTAAGATATATTTTCTAAAATCAAAATAAATCACTTTTTTTGGCAATTTACAAAGAACTCAACAATCAAAATATATTGTGATTATTATTTAATAAGTGAAGAACGAAAAATGTTGACAATTCTTATAAAAATGTATCGTCATAATGGTCAAAGCTGTGACAATTAATCGCAATAATCACGGCTATTTATCCAAGTAACACCTCAGGCAAATTTTATAACTGTGACAATCCTACACAGTAGAGCTGCACGGTTAAAAGTTTAAAGATTATGATCTCGATTCGATTCCCCAAACGATCTTAATCCAGCATTTCTACGATTCAGGTAATTATATTTTCAAAGAGAAAAGACGCAGTCTTGGCAGTTCTCGCGACAACATCAGGTATTGCGCAAGCCAGATGTGCTCAAGTTCGCTCCACCGGTACTGCGGATGCTTTCGCAAAGACGTTAGACAGAAAGAAACAGAAACTAAAGAGAATGAATGAGGCAGAGCAATGCGCAGGTATGACTGACAAGAACCCTGACATTGTTTTGGTACCAAAAAGAGGATCTTATTCCGGAGTGTGGGCTTATTCCAAAGTATTATGTCTCATTTTTTGTCATCTTGTTTGTTAACCTTAGAGCTGTCACGGTTATGAAATTTGGCTGACGGTTAATTGTCTAATAAATTGTGAAGATTATGACGTTTAATTGCCTGTTTTATTGCTTTGATATTTAATTCGCATATTTTTTTGGTTTGTTCATGAAATAAGGTTTACCTGGCAGTAAATATTAATACACATAACACGTATTTAAAAGTATTTATTTAATGAATATATTTTAAAAAATCTGAAACTTCTTCATAAGAAATAAACACAATAAAGTGTCTGAAAAATAACTGAAAATAAAAATGCAATCTAAATAAACGGACTATACCAGTAGCCAATCCTACTAAGGTCATATTAGTACTGGACCACATGTCTGTAGATTTCTTTAAATGCTGTTTTTTACACTGTGTTGAATGGCTTTGCAATGTATCACTGTATTACACTGTCAGTTAAGAAGCGCCATCTGATACAGTGTCGTTAACACAGGCGCTGCAGCTCCCCCTTGTGTTTTTAGAGAGATGTGCAATCATTGTGGTGATCTGAAATCATCGTGATGAGGTCAAACAATCGCGAATAGACGATTATTTTATCATTGTGACAGCCCTAGTTAACCTTATGTTGTACATTTTTACAGCTTTATTGAGAATTGTGATCTTTATTTTAATCATAAGATTTGTGCAGCTCTACTCCACAGCCCATCTATCACCTGGAATAGTAAGTGGCCTAGGCATGTTCTTTTAATGCAATCTACAAGATTATGCCAATCTTTCTTATTGTATCCGAATCTTAAATTACACCTTCTAGCTTTAAAATATACAGACACACAAGCACATTTTCCCAAACAAGTGCAGGGTCTCACAACATGGGGTGCAGAAACACATACCTGTACTTTGCTTTATAATTCACATGTATAAACGCCACAAATGCAAAGCATTTTACCTCCTGACACAATACAACCTTTACAACTGCTGGCAATCACAATGACTGACATTTTTTTCATTGAGGATGTCAAGTGCTGAATAAACAATGTACTCGATTCTTCCTTTCAACTCAAATGAAAAGAGGAATAAAAACAAAGATATGGGAGAACAGATCAATCTCAAGACATAAATAAGGTCCAGGGCACATGCAATAAGGAGCCAGGCACCATTATGAGGTGGAGGGGGTATTGACTTTTTGAATATTGAAATCCACTGCTTATTATTTGCAAATGAAAGTCACAGAGTGAACACCAAATCCCAAATGAAGTCTGTGGACACCGAATCCCAAATGAAGTCTGCAGCTCACTGTATTCTCATGGAGATTCATAAGGACTTTCAATATTAAACAAACAAAAAAAAATAACCTTACTTATACTGTGAGAAATTAGAATTGCCGTACTTCATTTGCTCCTTTTATTTAATATATTTTCAAAAACACAAATAAAGTTAAAGGGCCCTATTTTAACGATCTAAGCACATTGTCTAAAGCGCACAGCGCAACGTCTAAATGGGCGTGTCCGAATCCACTTTTGCTAATTTAACGACAGGAAAAATGGTTTCTGCGCCGAGCGCATGGTCGAAAAGGGTTGGTCCTATTGTAGTGGGAGTATTTTGGGCGTAACGTGCAGTAAACCAATGAGAGACTCAGCTCTCATCCCCTTTAAAAGCAAGTTGCGCTGGCGCTATGTCTAATCCCTATGTAGATGACGAACTTTGTAAACTGAAAAACTAAGCGGAGGAAGAAGATCCCCAGTTTAAGATTAATGTTAAATAATTGTGTTGTTTTTCACTTGTATTGAAATTGTTATTTTTTTATTAAAACCTTTAAAACCCGTTTTCTTTTAGTCATGGAAGTAAAAAGCAGGCTTGTAATTGCTTTAAATGTATGGCTATCCAATATCATCAAAACATAATTTACAAGTATGTAAGATAAGGTTTGTACTCTAAAAATACTTTATTTGTAACAAACAGGAGATAAAGAATTTACAAACGGCTCTCCTCACGTTTCAGCACTTTGGACAGCGTTTTTTTTAGGTAAGAGTTTTTTTAAGCATTACATAAAAATGTTTCTCATCTCACCATATCCACAGGTACAGAGTCATCATATACAATAAATCCGTGAGGTAGCATTAAAAAAAAACATTTAAAAACAGATGCATTTTTGTTCAAAGCAAAGCATTTATTTACTTACCAGGCTGCAGGTGAAGCAGCTCTTTGCGCCTTCTAACGTCTCATAATTAGTCCTCATTTATGTCCAAGAGACTTAATAATAATCTTTTACATTCAATCCTTTAATCTTTCATATTTAAAAGCATTTTTGTGATGCTGCGCATTCATGTATATTGTGATAAGCAAGCGTTGTCCTCCCGTTTATAGGCGCATTTGACTAATGCGCTCTTTAAATAACATAAAACACATTGCGCCATTGACTTTAGACTTTAGACCAGGTTTTTGTTGGTCAATGGTGTAGTCTATTTTAGTTGCCTCAAAATAGCAACGCGCCAACAATGCGCATGAACACACCTCGTTTTCAGACCAGAACGCCCATGGGCGCAAAAGGGGGCGCAAATGCATTTGCTATTTAAACAACGCGGCGCTAAACGTGAAAATTAGGGTGGAAAATAGCAAATGACACTTGCGTCGCGCATTGCGCTGCATTGAGACGGGTGTAAGAAAGAGCCCAAAGGGTCATACAGTAAAACCAAGCCAATGGTACGAAAAGGTTGAGAAACTACTCTGAGCTTTCGTACATTATTATATATGTTTAATTTGACATAAAAGTAACATCTGATGTTTGTCTCTGTGTGTGTTGTACTATACTTAGAGCTATCAGTCTAAAATAGACAAGATCTCACTTTTCTAGAATGAGTATCTCCGTTTTTTTATATTATGGATGAGGCTTTTTTCTCTGACGTCTACTGGCCATCATAACTCATAGATTAACAGGCTGATGGAGGCTGTATGGAAGATTGAGTGTGGTTTTCTTGGCTACGCTTTCAGGGCAAAACTGTCCTCTGAATTCAGCTAAAACAGACAAAACCTTTATTTTGTGACATCCTAGGACAGTCTCATTGCTACAAACAGTTCATAGAGAGCTGAGGAATAATACCTCACTAATATAGCAAAATGGACCTTTGTGTGTGGTTTTGTACTGTACAGTATGTGTTTCTGACAGGTCTTCAGAAGACACAAATACAAAAAAAGCAATTAAAGTGGAGAAGAACTCCAAATATTGTTCAAAATGTGCTGCAGCTTTATCAGAGCCCAGCATGCAATGCTGCAACAAAGCCTATTCCCAAGCTCTTATCACAGAGAGCTGGCCCCAGCACGGAGCTCCACCCTAAGGCTCATTATTCCAATCATATCAAATACAAGCAGGCACTGCTCCTCGTAGCTTAGGTTATCCACATTGTTTGATGATGCTCAGTGAGGCTCAGCACGGAGCTCTGCTACAGGCCTCATGCAGCACCTTAGGTCAGAGTGAATGGTCCTGAGTGTTGAGCTGCGCTGTGAGCCATGGCTGATTGAACGCAGAGGGCACAATCTCGAGAGCTGGGCAGGATTTCAACTGCCTGCGATGTGCTGTGTTGGGAAATATGATTGAAAGCATGCTCTGCGAAAAAGCCGGACATAAGTGAGAGACTGGACGAGCGAGGTCTTCAATAAAGCATCCTATTATGCCCTTTTACAAAGTCTTGATTTTGTTTTTGAGGTGTACTAGAAATTCTAGTCCCAATGAGCCATTTGATGTAGTTCTTGAAAAGTGTTTTCGGTTAGAGAAAATATCTCTGTTTGGGGTGGACTTTATAAATGGATTTTTTTTAAACTATGATCGTTTTAAATGCTCAAACAACCTTACACACTAACAAGGGATATCCAAAGGCGATCCCAAAAAATGATATCAGGGCTGATCAAGCCATTTTTGAACTGGCTGGAATTGGCTGTATATCGGCCTGACTCTTATTAATATGTCACCTGTCAAGCGGGGACGCATAGGCGGAAATCCCGGGGGGGTCGGGGGGGACAGGACCCCCCCTATCTGAGGGTTGCCCCCCCCCTAAAATATCATTAAAATATGTGTATTGAAAATAATTTAATGATTTATAATACTTAAATAGTTGTGTAAGAAGTAAAGCAATACAAATGCAAACGGAGCAACAACAAAAACGTTGTAAACATTTTGATTCCCCCCTCCTTTGCCTCACAGTGGTTTGGTCCACTGCCAGCGCCACACAGTCGGGTGGTTGAGAAGTGTACGGAGCCGACGCGTTAATCAACTATATACCTACAAACCAATGTTTCCAACCACTTATCAGTTTATCCACATGTGTTTTAAAACTGGTCTGGACATATAAACATGAACACATTTCGTTTTATGAGAACAGAAGCAGATAAACGAGAAAACATTTTTATGCATTCATGCAGAGGTGAGGCAGAGCTGAAAGTAACAAATTACATTTACTCACGTTGCTGTAATTGGGTTTTGAGTAGTTTTTAAAATCTGTACTTTTACTTTTACTTAAGTATGTTTTGTTTAAAGTATTGTACTTCGCTACATTTTAAATCATATCCGTTACTGAGTAAAAAATAAATAAAAAAGCAAGGTGATAAAGAAGCGCCACGGATGATTGATTCATGGGCGGGGGAACGCGCAAAAAGAACCATGGAGAGGGACGAGACAGGTGCGCGCTAATGCAGACCCTCAATTCATATCTTATGAAAGAAACCCCTGGCCATTGACGCGAACCGATTGTTTCATTCAGGCTCTTGAATTGCCGACCGGGTTTTTACCGCTAATTTCCACGACGCGTTTTTAATACATGCGCATTATCCTTCGAGGTCTAGCAGCTTCGTGTCAAGTCAAACATAACTTAAGAACGTCCTCGGGAATGCGCAGGTCATTAGACATTGCAGAGAGAGAGAGAGAGAGAGAGAGATAGATTGAAAGACACCGGGTACACAGATTAGGGAAGCTAGAATACAATAAACGTGTGCAGGATAAACGTATTATGGCACTCATCTCATGATATGCTCATTTAAACTAGGTATATAGTTTAATAAAATAATGTATGTTACCAGCAATACATCAATTACAACCTAACTATAGTGATTGTATTTAGCTGCTGAATCATATTATTTTTGCTTCAAAAGTGCATAACTCACCTGTAAAAATCATTAAATAATTCCATAACTGTTTCTTAGTTATAAAAAAGCTTTTTATTTTATTAACTTTTTGTTATTGCACTTTAATTGTAAAGATGTTCCTACAATAAAAAACAACTAGTTTGAGATGTATATTTCCTTGTCCTTTTTGAACTATACTAGAAACCTCTCCCCGCTGTAAAAAAGTAACTTTTTACTCTGAGTAAAATTAAAATGAATTACTTTTTACTTTTACATGAGTATTTTTAGACAAGTAACTTTACTTTTACTTAAAGAGTAACTAAACCCTTAACCAACTTTTTTTAGTTAATGATCTGTAAGAATGATGCTTTATTAGTGCATTGATTTTAGTAAGTTTTTTGACATTTGGATATAAAGTGTTTCAATACACAATATATGGTGTAAAAACGTCTGAGTGCTGCCGTCTTCAGGTTGAACGGTGGCTACTGCAGTTGAATGTTCCTATTGGATGTTGGGTCCAAAAAGTAACTCGTGACGTAAGCAGGTTCAAGCTCACCACGCCCTTGTTACAATCTCACCACATGCTTGGTACGAGCTTAGTTCGTCCCCTGTATCTCCGTTGGGATCTGCCCACTTTTCTTGCATTTTTCAAATATTGCCAGTGGGTGGAGTCAGGCTCCGACCAGGGGTTTAGTTACGCTATAAGTAAAATATTATTAAAGTAACTTTACTTTTACTTAAGTGGAATATTTTATTACTCTTTCCACCTCTGCATTCATGTGTATTAAAATTACATTTGCGTCCGTTCATAGAGAAAGAGAAACGTTCTATCTGTACACATTTCTTTGCAAGTACAATTTTGCCTGTATTATTGGTGTCCCCTTCAAAAAAATTTCTTGAAAAATTGTATGTTTATTGTCCCCCCCAACATTTAGATGAAATTTTCGCCCCTGCGTAAAGAGCGTAAATGGTTGTGGCTGTTATACTCATGTATAACATATATGAAAATCAGTGCAATAGCCACATGTAAAGTCAGCAATGCAATTGTTTTGTGAGGTGGTAGCAACAGATCTCCATTTAGTATTACTGTCAATTCGACGCAACCCCTCAACATCGTTACACCCATGCTGGTGAAATAAAGCAAGTTCGCTCGGGTATCTCTGTGGTGTTGATAAAAGACTTTTATCAACAAGACTATGTGGCTTTAATAAAAGACTGCCTTGCCATTTTAGGTTGTTTTTTTTAGTTTTACTGTAATGCTGCTAGTCTATTAAGTACAGTAGAAAGTGATTTTGACCACGATTTCTGTTGTTTATGTTTAGTACACTATATTAGTTTTACTATAATGCTGCACTAAGCTAAATTGTTAAAGAGACAGTAAGTAGGATTTTCCTCCATCTAGTGGTGAAATTGTATTTTGCATTCAAATTAATATTACTCTCTAGCGCCTCGCTTTTCCAAATGTGTGTTTCAACTACGGTAGCCGTTATTTACTCACTGATATTCTTGTCCATTTGTAGCTGGTTCACGTGTTCTTAATGTAAATGCGTTGTGGAAACGTGTTACGGTAGACTAGTGCTTTTGGTCCCTTTCTGCTATTATAGTTTTTCAATATGGCGGAACGACATGGACTTACATGTTCAATGTAAGTAAAGAGAAGAAATTTTAAGCTTACCAAGAAAAGTCAGATCATTGGCAGAGGTCATTTGACACCAATGAAGACATATTTATGAATAAAGACATTGATTTTGACTAATAAAATACTTTAAAAACTACACATTGTCCCTTAAATAATAATATATAATAAGATCAAAGTAGAAAAGAAAGTATATTTAGTTATTTTTTTTATATAATTTTTTTTTGGGCCATTTTTGCCTTTATTGATAGACAGTAGTTTTGAGAGACGACGGGAAAGTAGAGGGTGGAGAAAGGGGTATGGGATCGGCAAAGGACCTCGAGCCGGAATTCGAACTCGGGTCGCCGGAAGTGCATTTGCACCATATGTCGGAGCGCTGCCCACTACACCATCGGCTCTGACATATTTAGTTAATTTTTTTAATAAAATTTTTTTTAATAAAAATTAGGATTTTTTTCTAAATACAATTCTAGAGCTATTTAGTAGTCTAGTAATTAATCCTTGCATTGCTTTGATTTTAATAACCTTAATGTACTTAAAGTGTGCACCTATAGCAATAAGAAAATACATTTATTAAATTGGGGCTCGGTTTTGGCAGATGCTCACAATTGAATGACTCTGATCGGATCAACGCACAAAATAAGTGATCGGGACATCCCTAACACTAATTGAAGTTGAAAGTGATAAAGCGTAATAGCATTAACCTTTAACTAATTTGAAAAGACATTAACCTTTAACTAATTCATTCAAACTGTCTAAACAGTTCATACAGCTGAAATAAGAGAGAGTAAAAGCAACAGTTTAACAGTCATAACATCCCAAGGCCCTAAAAACCATCCGCAATACTCAAGCCACTGCTTAGCAACATCATAGCAACCTAATGAGTTTTACCCGAGCTAGAAACACGTTTCTCAGAAAATTTTGGAATCTAGTTAAATTTACACATTTGGCAGACACTTTTATCCGAATCAACTAACACTGCATTATAAAAAAATTTGACCAGTATGTATGTTCCTCTAAGTTCGAACCCATGAAGCACATAGTTACTGCACATTGTTAGATAAAAAATTACTGGGGCAAAATACTGGAGAGTACACTTTAAAAATGTCCTAATATGTAGCATTTATGTACAGATATGTATACATTTGGTCCTAACAGGTACCTTTGAGATACTAATAAGCTTTCTTTGGTACCAATATGTACGTCTGAGGTACTACTATACACTCTTCAGGTGCAACGCTGTACTTTTTGAAGCAGCTGGGGTATATGCAGTACTGTGAAAAGGTCTTAAGCAGGGTTCACACCAGACGCGGTAGAGACGGCAAGCATGGGTGAATTACATGTTAAGTCAATGCAAAGACGTAATTAAGCATCCTACGGTGCGGCACGCGCTGCGCAAATGGCGCACAAGGTGCTGGGGGGGAAACACACAAGTTGAAAAATCTGAACTTCATTTCCGCACCACATTAACCAATCAGGACCTTGCTGTAGTAGTGACGTGATTACAAGAAGCAAGCGAGTCTCAGCAGAGTCGCTGAAGCCCCTCCCATGACGCGAATTTCCGCGTGAATGACTAGAATTTCACGCGCGGCTTTCACGCGCGAATGAAGCGCGTAAACTCAAATGTTCAAGCATCCAACTACGCGCGAATAGCACATTTTTTGCTGTCTCTACCGCGGCTGGTGTAAACGCAGCAACGTCCATCCATATTTATTTTTCACTCTTTTTATTAGGATACAAACAGAAAATACAGGAAATATGTACACAAAATTAAAAAAAAAAAAAATTCAGAACTAAATGTCTTCTTCAGGCATCAGTAAGTATTTAGTATGACATCTCTTGGCATGAAACACATCTTGAACCTCATTTAGGTTTAAGAGATCCTGCAGTTTACCCTTTATAATTTTATACAGTATGTAATACTACATACACATTTCCTGTATTTTCTGGTTGTATTCTAATAAAGAGACTGAGAAATAATTATATATGATCACTATACAATTGCAAAAAAACAAATCTAATGGTAGCATGGTGGCCTATATTTTTGCAGAGTACTGTATTTGGACCATTTATTCTGACAGTGTATGTACCTGCCATTTATCCAGTAAAAAAAGAAAAATGGCAAGACTGAATGTAGTCTATTGGTCAGCTCCTTTAGAGGTTATAAGTTGAGTTGTAAGTAGAAATTACTTCAACATTTCAGTGTCATTGAGCACAACCTCTTCACCTCAGACCGCTCTAGCGGAACGGTTTTTGCAATTAGTGTACCTGGATGAAAGTGTCTGCTAACTGGCAAATAACAACATGCAGGCGTAAAGAGCCTTATCATGTATTACTGGAGTCACTTTTAAAAGCTTTAAAAGCACCTCGGCTTATTTTAGCACATTCTTCACTTTTTCCCAAAAAAAATATGTAAAAGACAAGTGAAAGCAGCGGTGGGTGATGCTTTGGCACAGGGCTTCGTCCACCAGGAGCTATTACATTTAATGAAGTCTTTCTTTGCAATGCCCAGAGCACATAAAGCTACCAGCTACTGCTCTGTGTGTCTCTGAGTGATTTTAAAGGAAATACAATCCCACTAGGGTTTACATTTATACCCTGATCTGAGAATAACTTCATTTATCTAAACCGTACAGCAGAGACTAAGAATAGTAAAACTCGGTCTCGGTTCAGCAGAAAAAATATCAGAAGAATGACCTCCGAGGTCATTTTCTTTGGCTTAATTTATGATGCGTAAATATAGAGAGGAATGAATCAATATGAACAGGTGGACACGATAGAGCAGTCAATGAGAATAAAGCAGCACATGAGAGCAATGAGACTCAATCATTTGAAAGAATGTGTAAACAAACAGTGAACGGTTAATGACAGATGTTCAGATGTCAATGAAGCGTTCTCTCTTTACAAACATGAATCCACTGTTGGCAAACGATGTTATAATGAGCTGGAGAAAAGCGTTTAGCTTTAAATGGAGTTATGTGTACACACAATGCATGGGTTGAGATTGATAAACGATTGAATTATAGACAAGGTTCGAAAACAATAAAAGTCAAACCGATAAAAATTAGAAGAAAGACGAAATCTACAATGGCCTCCAAAATAAAACTGGACACTTACTGTAAGGCAGACTTAACATTTTTTGAATGTATTTGCATTATTTACATAACAACCATTATCAAATCAAGTGACAGTTGTTGTACCAAAATGGTGATATTAACTACCCAGCCAAAAAAAAATAAGTAACAAAATCTTATGAAAACAGGCAAGATTCTCTACTCTTAAATAGTGGGGGTGTGTTTGCTGTCTTTGCTGAAACCATGCCCACTTGTGGGAAAGCTGCTGGTCTCTCTCAAGTTTCAACAGCTACAACCTGAATGGATGCTAACAACTGTGTTAGGGGTGGGGCGTCATCGAGCTACTATTTTAGCCCCGCCCAAATAATCACAGAAATGTGGAAAGCCTGTTTAATGTTTTAAGTCCCAATTCAGTACTGCATAGTTCACAGTCTTTGCAATGTGTTTCAGAAATACATTTTTAACATTTCTGTTGTGTTTAGAAACAATTCTCTGAAATGTACATTAAACATTTATGCATTTGTGTTCCCCGGGGTTTAAACCCATGACCGTTTTCATTGCTAACACAATGCACACAATGCTCTACCACTGAGTAATACAGGACAGCACAGAAATAGATATACTGTTTAACTCTTTCCCTGCCATTAAGAGAAAACGCATCCCTGCCAATGACGAGTTTTTTCAGCAATCCCTAATAATTAGGGATGCACGATATTTCGGCCGACATATCGTTATCGGCCGATAACTGCTTATTTTTTATATTATCGGTCTGATAGCAAAATTAGGCAGATAAATGAAAGCCGATAAATGATGGATTATTTTGGTTTGTTGAACCACTTCACTTGCTCATTGCTGGCCATGTGGAGTTTTGATTGGTGCTTTCTGTGACATAGCACGAAGATGACACGTGTTGCGGGCTTAAGAAGAGTATGCTAGTCTAGCGCAAAGACAAGATGTCCGCAGTATGCGAGGTTTTCATTGTGAAAATAATATGAGTATTTATCGGCCTATAGATATCGGTTATCGGCCCCCAAATTTAAAGAGTTATCGGTTATCGGTATCGGCCAAAATCGGTGCATCCCTACTAATAATGCTATTATTCACCAGGTGGCTCTTATGTGACTTATAAAACCTGAAAATATAACCCTAGGGCAAACAGTTCAAACTCCGTGTATGTTTTGAGGATCGCTCTAAATCTGATCTCTATCAAAAGTCCTTCACAAAAATGCAATTATCTCAGCTTTTTGCTAAAAATTTTGTATTTTTGAAGAAATCTACCTATATTTGAGAGGTGACAAAAAGAGAACAAATAAAGGTAGGAAAAAATTGTTTATGTTTAAAAGCAGAAGGTCTGTTCTTTCATTTGATATATTGTATGTTTATATATTTAAAGAAAAACAATTTCTGGAAGGCATTAAGCTCTGCGCAAATCATGAAAAATTTTGGCGCTGGCTGGCAACTTTTAAAAAAAATGCTGGCGGGGAAAGAGTTTTTAAAGTGTTTTTACTTTATGTATAAAACGAGGTATTTCTGGTTCAGGTTGTAGACTTAGGCTGGCTACACACGTGAAGATTTCAATCCCCATCAACGTTCAAAAGGGGGCGTTACACAATTAACGTTTTATCGCAGCCATTTTTTGGTAATAAAAAAACTCCAGTATGGGGTGCCATTACGATTATTTTGCTACTCCCGATTGCGTTGTAGCCTCCCTGAGCCCAAATCGTAAATATCAAACTTGTTTCTTTATCAGGCAACCTTTGACATGATGGCTGCAATGGCCAATGAGAGCGTGCAAGCTTCAACCGGATGTTGCATGCTTTTATAACTGAAACTAGACACCCACAAACATGGCATGAAAGAGGAGTATAAAGAAAGTATATCGACTTACAGTACAAGTGGCAACAGTTCAAGTGATTTTATAATGTGTCATTCAAGTCACATTTGATCTCGCGTTTCTGTGAGATCTCGGGTCACTTTAAAATCATTATTACACAGCACATGTGTGATCTTGTGCTCTGGTCTGAGGATTATGTTCCCTTTAAACTGTCCTTACGTCTGTGGTCGCCCATGGATTTAAAAACATTTACAATGTAAAAATTGTCCAGTGTGTCCCAGGCAGTGGCGGCCGGTGACTTCTTTTTTTGAGGGTGCCCGTTGCGAAGTCGTCACAACATGTATGTAGCCCCTCATGTGTGTGGTTCCTTTTTTCAAAATATGTGTTTTGCACATCAATAGATATGTGCATCATGTGTCTTGTCAAAATAAGGGCCTGCTGCAGATGCGTCTAAAGGGTTTATGATAAGAGAAGCTAGTGTTGGCAAGTAACTCACATAATCTAAAGCGTCATCACAGTTTACTGTTAAGGAAGTGTCTAGCGTGTATTTTGTGAACGTGAGCGTCTCTTTTGATGCGTGTGCAGCAGGCACTTATTTTGACAAAACACGTGATGCACATGGTTTACATGATGCAACAAACACATATTTTGAAAACTCAAGCAACACACATGACACTCCGAACACTTATTTTGAATTAGCGCCCCTCGGATGAGCAGTCACGAGCCGCCATTGATCCCAGGCATTAGTGGATGCTTCTGTAGGTTTGCTAGGCTGTTATGGTTATTTTCGCTAGGACACCTGTGACAACTTGAAGAGAACCAATTTTATTCGTCCATTTAAAATGACCTTTAGTCCAGCTGGTTTTAAGTAACTGCAAAATGGCTAAGAAAAGTGAAGTTGGTACTGAGTAAAGGTTGAACATTGCCGATGTTTCACAGATGTCACTTGGTTTAATATTTTGTATCTAATAATATGCCATGCAAGTCAAATTTTTAAGGGTCACTTCACTTTTGTTTCCAAATACTTTTAAGGGCCTCAGTAAATAGAATGAAATCAATGGAAAGAACAAGAGAAGTCAAAACAGAAGCCAGAGAGGACAAGAGAAAGGTTGTAATAGAGATGAAAGGGGAAAGTGGCAGAGAGAGGGATGGGGAAAATATATAAAGGGGAGAGAAATGTAAGGAAAAAAAGAAAAAAAGAGGCAAAGGTTGAAAACTGAATCACAGAGATTGATAAGGGTATTAGTGTCAGAAAGAGAGGTGAAATAGCTTTCCTGGTGCTGGGTCACCAAACCCTCACTCACATTTGACTTTACCTTTTCTACAAGCTTCTTTCTTGTGGTTTTCAACTTTTTTCTGTTTATCATTGTTACTGTGCACATGCTTGCTCTGTTTTAAACAGAGGTAGCACAAAATAAAGATTCACTGATGCAATTTAGTGAGATTGTTGCGCAGTCATTACTCAATATGTGATGCACATACAGTACTCACTGACACAAAACATGCATTGTGTACATTAGGGGTGGGTGAAAAATGTAGAGTTTAAAATACAAAGATATTTCCTTTACAATAATAAAACAATATTCTTAAAGGAAAACATCACAGTTTTTAATATTTTACTATGTTCTTACCTCAACTTGGACAAATTAATACATACCTATCTTTATTCAATACGTGCACTTAATCTTTGTACAGCGCATCATGAATGTGTTAGCATTTAGCCTAGCCCCATTCATTCCTTAGGATCCAAAATTTTAAGCGACTTTCAGGAGCGACTACCAATGAGAACAAAGCAGTGGAGTCTCCCGTCTTTCGTCAGATACTGGAGTGGACATTACTCATTTGTTTATGACAACCAGATATAGAAATGCCTCTTTTGAAAGAGATGAGCGACACACAACGACGCTTAGACACACACAAAGTCGCTTATAATCTGAATGTACCTTTAGTTTGCAGCACTCTGACCTCAAAGCTCAGTAACATCATTACTCCTGACTACTCTTGCAAAAAATATTACTGCGCCCCCGAGGTCGAAGTGCTGCAAACTAAGTGCTCTTCCGCAAGACAATATAGTTCTTATTTTTTATCTGCCGAAAAAATCACCACGTTTTGTTTTGTGCCACCATACTTACTTCATGTTACAGTCTTTAAATAGGGAAAACATGGAAATGTTTGGTGGCTTCTAAATTCATCCCTGTTTGGATCCTAAGGAATGAATGGGGCTAAGCTAAATGCTAACACAGTCACGATGCGCTGTACAAAGATTAAGTGCACGCATTGAATAAAGATAGGTATGTATTAATTTGTCCAAGTTGAGGTAAGAACACAGTAAAATATTGAAAAACGGTGATGTTTTCCTTTAAAGGACAAGTTCTGTATTTTACACTTAAAGCCCTGTTTTCAGATAGTTTATGATGAAATAGAACGGGTTTGACTGAAATTTGGACATATGCTGCTGGCCCGAGAATTTTCTGTTTCTGTGGTATCACCGCCCCACCCTCACAATGGCTGCATAGGTGCACTGGAACAATTCTTCCTAAAATGCATTAAACTTTCGTTTACAAAGACGTGAAACTCACTCAGGGGTCAGGGGTATTCACTGATATGCTCACACAAAAATCGCTGCAAAAGATGCATTCCAACAGGTTTTATCGTAGTTTTTGTCCAACTCCATTGACTTGTATTAGATGTGCTGTGAGGTACGGTATTAATTCGCGCCGGGAACTTTGTTTGTATTCTTGCAATTGGCAAATGAATTTATGCCCAAATTTCAGTCAAAACCATTCTATTTCATCATAAACAATCTGAAAACAGGGCTTTAAGTGTAAAATACCGAACTTGTCCTTTAACCCTCTGGGGTCCGACCATTTTGGGACACTGTCAGAGGTTCTGACATGCTCTTACATTTGGTCTTTTTTCAGTTGCTTTAAAACATAATAATGGCAAGTGTCTCATACCACTGTGTTCAGCACAAACTGGGCTAAAATATTATATGAGCTACATGTATGTACATGCTTGTATTTTTGAGAGAAAAAGGTTTATGCGTGTTTTTTAAAAAAGCTAAAATTTTAAGTCACTGATATAAGTCCACAAAACCCATATTAAACATGTTTTAACAAGACTTTCCTAAACAGAATCTAGTAGTCTAGAGTTTTTTCTTTAAAATGATGTGAAAATCATCCTGCCTACTCATTCACATAAACCAATATATTGATTTAGAAATTGTAAGACACTTTTTGTTTAGAGGGGCCGTATGCGAGAAGGATTGATTGACAGCTAGCAAACAAAGGCTCGCATAATGAGCTGCATAATGAGCTGCATAATAATGAGGCAGGAGGGAACTACAGTAAAGAATGTGAGGACAAATGAACATGTTTGTTTGAGGTTTATTAAGAAGTTAACAATATAATCAAAATAGAAATGAAGGTCAGTAGGACCCTATTCAAAAACTTAACTTGTATAAGAAACTGATAAACAACAGAGCTGTAAACTTCATGTGGCTCATGTTACCATACAACTTTATGTCCAAAAAGTGTGAATATGTTTTTCCACTTCATAGTTTTGTACTGATGAGAGGGATGCAGACCTGTAAGAGAGTTATGAACAGCTGTTAGCATAAATTGTCCACAGAAATACCCTTACATACATAACTGATGGGTAAATTATAGCACTTGTAACGGTGGTCGCCTAAACTCAATATACTCAATATACTGTATATATTAAAAAAACTTGGCCTAGGCGGGTTTCGAACCCGGGTCTACCACGTGGCGGCCTAACGCACTACCGCTGCGCCACCATTTGGTCACGTGATTGGCGTCTTTCACACACCTAGGTAGACTGGCCAAGGTAAATTTATAATAAAAAAAAAAAAGGCGAGTCTCCGTGTAAACAACGCGGAGCTCATAATAAAACGGTGTCGCGTGTAAAGCGCAATGTATGGAATGCGTTGCATGTAAACAATATCATATTACAGCAGATCCCCCAGTGCAGCATTACTCAAAGTTGCCACGAAGGATACGAAAGTGTCTACTGTACAGCATGTAACAATGAAATCCGCCATTACGTGATCACGCGTAACGTACTCGTTTGTAAATAAGCATGTAAACATGGAATCATATTAACCTACAGCACACACTTAAAAGACACAGCAGTGCAGCATTAACTTACTCAAAGTTGCCATGAAGGATACGAAAGTGAATAACTGTGTCTAACACTGTACAGCAAACAATGAAATCCGCCATTACGTGATCACGCGTAAGTTACTCGTTTGTAACGTTAAACAATGCGAACGTTTTTCAATCCGAAGCGTGCAGTCTGTTGAGGTTGCTTATGTAGGCTGAACTGCACAAGCCATAACATATTACATGATAGCAAATATAAATGAAGACATATGACTTACAGTTTCTTCAGGAATATATCCGCCTCCATTGCGCCTTCCATTGTTCGTCTTCTTAGGTAACGTTAAAGATAAACGCTTCTCTTCCTCAATGTCCAGACATAAATGAAGATATTCCTCACGTGTGTGTATAAAGTTTATAATCCAAACATGCGCTAAAGTCTTTAAATCTTATCAAACATTACGCTTTGCTGGTTTGAACAGCTCGTCTCTTCATTACCATGTCAACAGCGTGTGGGCGTTACCGCATTAAAGATAATGAGCTCAGCCAGGGAAAACGGTACTCTCTTTACTTCAATGCAGATTATATAAACAGGAAATATTTGTTTTTGATAATAATTAGTTTGTTTAAAAGTAGACATTTCAGGCTTTCTTTGGATATGTGTATTATGTTTGTGTGACGAGTATTCGCGGAGTTTCAACTAATTTTTGTAACGTGATTTGAGAGACAGCTGGCAGAGACAGAAATGTCTGAATGAGCACCCTGTTTATTTTCTTAATTTGACAAAAACACAAAGATCTGTTGTTATTGTGAATGTACACTAATTAAAGAGGACCCTTCAGAGTTTCAAATGATGTCAAACACGTAAGTGTTTGATTATTAATGATGGAGTATTTTAAGTTGATTCTGCTATGATAAGGAGAAAACACGTCAAAACGCGTCCCCGCGTTTTTGGACCCCTGGGGGTTAAGAATGTATATTTTATAAAGTTGTTTTTCACATTGATTTTTTTTCATGAATAATTTTGACAAGACCGACTGTGATCATGTTTCACCAGATACCTGCAAATTCCCACCCCATACATACACACACACACGCGCACACACACACACGCACACACAGTGCATAACCATTCATACAGAAGCACAATTCTAGAGCAAAGCATTTTACAAAATACACAGACATAAAAAAATGCCTCCATATGCAAAATATAATTTGTGTATAATTATGCAAAATACACCAGCAGACATTCAAACACACAATAAGACTGTAAACACAGGAACAGTGATAAAGGAAACAAATGAATTTAACAAACCAAAGCCCACATAAGAAAGAAAAAGACAAAGTGATACAGAAAATAATTAAGGAAGGTAATAAAGGAGTAAAAAAGAGAATATAAAAGACCTAATTTTGCTTTGTTCCTTGTAATAAAAACATAAAGAGGAAATGACAGTTTTGGTTCAAACCAAAGAGAGACACATTCACACACATATGCAGTCACATTATTATGAATTCACACTAATGTATAAAATGAAACTTATCTTTCATACACACAGCACACCAACCCATGCATCTGCAGCGAAATGCATGCGCATAAATATAATAGCATTACACAGCATGTGTAAAGGAGACAGTATAAAAAGCATGGCAATGACAGGCTAATTCCCCTAATATATTTCCCTAAATCCTCTGCAAATCTAAGATGGCAGCACAAGCAATGAGAGCCAATTCAGTGCACCACTGTCAACTGCACTTGACAAGTCTGATATCTATAATGTATGAGTCTCCATTTCTGTGGTGAGGAACTCGCTCCGAGAAACATAACAAGTGTGTGTATATCTGTATTTGTATGTGTGTGTGTGTGCACAGGCAGAGTGATAGAAGTGCTATCAATCATTTGGCTCATCAGTGCATTAATGTCTGCGTGCTTGTCAGCATCTGTGTGTGTGTGATGAGATCAGGCTCATCTCTATGTCATTATAGAGCAGCTCATAGTTTATCAGGGGAGGTGAGAGCTATTTATAACACCCCTGGATCTCTTCCTTTTCCTCTTTTTGTCTCACACACATGCTGTTTCCAACACATGTTCTCTCTTGCTTTCTTTCTCCATCCCTCTTTCCCCTTGACCATCTTTTCAAGGTGGAAATAAACATTTATCCTGGACACCATTGACATGTCAGTCTGCAGCACGTACATACTCACATATCATCTTAGCTACCCAGCTATCAAACTTTTTATATACAGCTAGCTTTAACTACTGTATATATACACACACACTAAAACAAATGTGCCAGCATTGTTGAATGCTCTCACACGTTTACTTTTTAATATGCAGATTTTGTTAATCATTTAGCTGGTGGTCCACAGGGGAGCGCACTTAAATGAAGCAATCAAAAAAGTTGACTCATTACATACTAAGGTTACTTCAGGCGATCTTAGGGCACCGATCTATGACTCACAATCACCTCAGCCAAACTATTAAAGTCTGTGTAAAGTCCGAAATAAAATGTGTTCTCAGTTTGTGACACCACAGAAAACATTTATAATCGAAAACAAATATTGCCTGTTTATATCATCTGCATTTAAGTAAAGAGAGTACTGTTTTTCCTGGCTGACTTCATTATCTCTAATGCGGTCACGTTTACAGGTGTTACCCGCTGTTCACATGGTAATGAGCAGATGAACAGTTCAAACAATAACAAACAAAGCCTAGAGTTTTATAAGATTTAAAGACTTTACCGCATGGTTGGATGATAAACTTTGTACACACACGTGAGGAAGATCTTCATTTATGTCTTGACATTGGAGAAGAGAAGCATTTATCTTTTACGTTACCTAAGAAGAAGAACAATGGAAGACGCACTGGAGGAGGATATATTCCTGAAGTAACTGTAAATCATTTATCCTCATTTATATTTGCTATCATGTAATATGCTTATGGCTTGTGCAGTTCAGCCTACATAAGAGACCTCAGCAGACTGCACACTTCGGATTGAAAAACTTTCACATTGTTTACAAACGAGGACGCGTGAACTCCCGTAATGGCGGATAACTGTTACATGCCGTACAGTGTTAAACAGTAATTTACCCATCAGTTATGTATAAGCTTATGTGGTATTTCTGTGGACAATATATGCTAACAGCTGTTTATAACTCTCTTACAGGTCTGCATCCCTCTCATCAGTACCAAACTATGAAGTGGAAAAACATATTCACACTTTTTGGACAAAAAGTTATATAGTAACATGGCCACATGAAGTTTACAGCTCTGTTGTGTATCAGTTTCTTAGTTTATACAAGTTAAGTTTTTGAATAAGGTTTGTTTCCAAATGAACTGAATGTCCTACTGGCCTTCATTTCTATTTTGATTGTATTATTAACTTCTTAATAAACCACAAACAAACACGTATACATTTATTTTGTCCTCACTTTCTTTACTGTAATTCCCTCTCTCACAGTCCTGCCTAAAGGCTCATTATGCAGCTCATTATGCAAGTCTTTTGTTTCCTCAGCTGTCAATCAATCTTTCTCGCATACTGCCCCTCTAAACAAAGAGTGTCTTACCATTTCTAAATCAATATATTGTTTTATGTGAATGAGTAGGCTTTTTTAAAAACCATGCATAAACATTTTTCTCTCAAAAATACAAACATGTACATACATGTAGCTCATATAATATTGTAGCCCGGTTTGTGCTGAACGCAGTGTTATAAGACACTTGCCATTAATATGTTTTAAGCAACTGAAAAAAGAAAAAATGTAAGAGCATGTCAGAACCTCTGCCAGTGTCGCAAAATGGTCGGACCCCAGAGGGATAATCGTGAGTCCTGTCAAACTGATTTTCAACTGGCAGTGGAGGTAAAGACTACAACTCTCATCATTCAATGCTCATCCAAAGGATCATCAAGCTGTGCCTTTGTTTTTGTATGACAATCTCTAGCGGTGATAATTACATATCTTATAAGAATCTTCCCCCTGACTCACTTAGAAAAACTAACATTGTTCTTACACCAGTCTTTGCTACAACTGTCTTTGTACTGACCTTCCATCAGCGTATCACGAACAGAAATGTTGTAGATCCATTGCCACGTTTACACGGCAATGCGTTTATATTGTGTTCATAATGGGATTTTGGCAATATTGCAATTATACTTTACCTCATTTAAACACAATACTTAAGCTCATAATTGCAGTAGGTATATTGGTATTAAAAGAGCTGGGGTGGTGTACGCCGTTTTTAATCGCAGTATGCATTCATGTAAACACTTTAATCGCATCTATACCCCATTAAATAAGGTGCGCGTGTGTTTTAGTCACGCACCTTAAGCGCAAATTAGTTTTAAACTTAACATTAGAACGTTTTCCCTGAACTCTGTCAACATGGCCCACTGTCAGCAGTCTGCTTCATCCAGAAACAGCTGAAATAATGCCACAGCAGTGTATAAAATCATTACAAGCATTGTCATAATATTTCTGTCTTCATCACGGCACACAATAACGAAATATGTCCATAAAAATGTTTGTGTTTGTCACTTAACATAAGTAAATTAAAACAGTGGACAGTATACTGCCCTACAAAGCGAAAGCGCAGTAACTACGCATTTGGTCAAAATTGAGTTAAGGGTTAAAATGGGCTTTGTGAGATCTGTTGTGTCTTGTGACAAAGTCTCCTGGTTAAATTTTGTCCCATTTCAGAGAAATGTGTGTGCCAAAATTGCAGTAACATGTTTGACTGGCTGGTGTAAAAAACTTTAAAGCCATTTTTCTCAGTTTCAGTGTTTGCGTAGATACTGCACTTAGCCTTTGTAGGGCAGTATATGTGAGTTCATCATTTGTGCTCTGCATTGGGCTAAATGTGAATAATCAGAAAATAAAAACTGCATGTGAAGAGGTTAGCTCCAGTCATGTAAACATCTCACTGCAATGAAGTCCTTACTCTGATTATTGGAAATTGTGTACATGTAAACGTAGTCATTGATGGTCACATTATAGTCCTCTGCTTAACTGGAAAATTCACACCAACTTAAGGTTTTGGAACATGGTAGCTGTTTTGTTGCAAAGTTACAACAATTTGACCAAGATAGTCTACAATGTTGAATCCAGCTGGCCAATCATCCAGACCAGTTCAGACCATAGATGATGAGCCTGGATCAGTTATAAACCATGTGAAATCATTGAAGAAACTGGTTAAGCTTGACATTTATGTGTGTTGCTCTTGGCATATACATTTTAGCACTAGACTTTTGGTTTGCTAACTGAACGTGACATTCTGAATGCACCTGCCTCCAAGTTGTTTTGGTAAGAAGGCGTGTGGCTACAGCATAATGGCATATGTAAATGTAACGTCCTCCAGACAAAGAAAGAAAAAAAGCCACAAATAATCATACTGTGCCTGCATACTCATGTACTGTATACATACACGCTCACACATGCATGGATATAAGCATACACACAAATCCACTTCCAATGCATCTTGCTGAGATGTGATTTAAGGGCTCAAGAAACATAACGTGGCATATTTTAGACATCACCAAAAAAAAACAATATACAGAGAGTTATGAGTAGAAATATTTTCTGAGACAGATGTCTTGCAGTTCAAATTCAAAAAAGAGATAGGAATTGAACATTCTTTATGAATGCTGTTGGGTTTTTCATTTGCTCTTCTTTGAACTTAATATATGCCAAGTTAACATTTTGGAAAACGTCTAAAAAACCAGCTATACAAAAAACAAACTCCCAAAACTCCTACTGTCTCTTTGTAATGTTATGGTGTCACTCACTCAGTTATCTCCTCTGTAACAGTGTGTTCCACCTGTAGGCGAGAGTTGACCTCGATAAAGTAGTGTTTTCCTTGCTTGTCCACAAGGAACTCCACTGTGCCCGCGTTCTCATAGCCCACCTATAGAAAATATCACCGAACTTAAGTGTTGGCATGAAAATATGCTTATAAAACATACAAATATATATTGTAACCACCTTAAAAGAGCAAATGTAATGTTAATAGTCAATACAAAAATAAAGAACATCTATCTATGAATGTAAATGTTTGACTTAAGCTTATTTCACTTTATTTTTATAATTTCTTTAGCAACTCCTCACTAGCCAAGATAGTTTTAAACTTAAATATGTAAGTGCAACAAGTAATTTTTAACAGTGTAGTTGGGTCCCCCGATATGCCTCTAGTTAAGGTTGCACTGTGCTTAGGAATTAGCTGTACTGTTGTCTAATGTACTGTAGTCTAATAAGATTGATTGGTTAGTTAAGACACAGTACAAGACGCCAAAACCTAGTGCATTAGTAAGATTGATTGGTTAGTTAAAACACAGTAAAAGATGCCAAAACATAATGCATTAGAGTGTATAATCATACCATCAAAATTCATCAATAAAAGAAGCAACGTTGTTTCAGTATTGAAATTTTGAAAACATGAGGTAAAAGAAGGTTATTTACATATATTGAATCCCTACGGGCGTCTACTTTAGCTTCTAGCAGAACGACAGCTGCCAAGACAATGAGCAGAGATTGAGTTAAAAAGCCCAAACTTTTCCTTGTAAGTCTCTCAAGCTTGTAAAAAAAACCCTGGGGCGATTGACTAATTCTGCTGAACAGCATGACGCCGGTAGAAAGAAATAAAGAAGCTTCTCGGAAAAGCCATGAGATCACTTGGACTACTTTGGCCGGTGCATGAACTGTTTAGACTAGTCTTACAAGTGTAGACTAATCTCATTTCAATCTGAAAAGACAGGTTTGCCCTAATTGGCAGGTTGGTCAGACTAGTGCTATAAAAAAATAAAGTTGAAAAAACTTAAGCTAATTCAGCTTTATTGAACTATAACTCTTCAGTAGTCAAGAAAATTGTAATTAATTGTAAATTCAAGTTGATTAAATAAAAAAAATGCAAGTGCAACAAGGAATGTTTTTACTGTATACAACCGGCCCCTCGTATCGACACCTACCCTAAAAACAACCCATGAAGCAAGAGCTGTGAACAAGATACAGACTAGGGTTGTGATAATTATTTGGGCAAATGCGCGTTTTCTCAATGAATGAATTTGAATGAATTACGGTGAAATGCTGCCACATTCAAAAGCCAGAGGGCGCTTTCGTGCAGAAACTTCATTTGTGCCACAGAAGAAGTATCATTACAAACACTATTCCAGGAAATATCTAGAGGCATATTTATATTGCTGTTCTTCAGATTGTTTCAGGTATTTACATGATAATAGAGAATATTTTAAATGATTGTGTTTGACGAGTGTTGCTTTTTTAAAGGTTCTCTAAGCGAATTCACGCGTTTTAGACCATAAACATTTTTTTGTTACATACAGCAAACATCTCCTCACTATCTGCTTGCGTCCTGTCCGCTGATCAAACTGTAAAAAAGCGATCTCTGTAGACAGCCCAGCCTCCACAAACTGCAATAATAACAAACTGGCCAAACCTACACCAGAAACCATAACAAAGTGTTCTAACCAATAAACGCCAAGAAGGATTTGGGGGTTGGGTTTGGGCGCGTTCATGAAAGCACGGAAAGGAGGGGGAGGGGGAGGAGTTAACTACGCTCAGTTTGTTCGAAAACACATTTAAAAAATCAACACACAGATTCGCTTAGAGAACCTTTAAATGCACGTTATAAACGAGTCAAACTCATAGTGATTTTAGACTGATAAGGACTTCCTACTGATCAAGGAGCCGTAGTACATGCAAAAGCTGTGCATGAAACACTGAATCGGAGCCTTACGATTCAGAATCGATTTTAGACAGGTCTTTTTAATGGGAACGTGATGCATCGATGCACATCCCTAATACTGACAAATACACCAGAAGAGCCAAAGACAGCTTTAAAATAATGTACATTTCCATAGATGCGTTTTGCAGAAAATGCAAGTCAATTCAACCTACGATTTTAAGTTTTGGCTTGTGAAAGTTGACATAACTTATAAAATAAAGTTGAACGTTTAACTTAAAGGAACAGTATGTAAGAAATTTATATCAATTAATCATAAAATGGCCCTGATATGTCACTAGACATTAAGAAAACATTTTCATTTCAAATACTTATATCACTGACAACAGTGGTCTGGCCAGGATATTGTCATTTAAAAAGTGGAGTTGCAGCCCTCAACTAATGTTTATGTTGTCATGTTGTGTATTGGCCACCAGTTGTGTGATTGCAGTACCGGTTTTAGCCACAAGTTTTGTGATTGCAGTTCCAGTTTTGGCCACAATCCTACATACTGTTCCTTTACTTTTTTTATTTAAAGGGACACTCCAGTTCTTTTGAGAATATACTCATTTTCCAGCTCCCTTAGAGTTAAACATTTGATTTTTACCATTTTGGAATCCATTGAGCCGATCTTTGGGGTACTAGCACTTTTAGCATAGCTTAGCACAGTCCATTGAATCTGATTAGACCATTAGCATCATGTTAAAAAATAACCAAAGAGTTTCAATAATTTTCCAATTTAAAACTTGACTCTTCTGTAGTTACATTGTGTACTAAGACCGAAAGAAAATTAAAAGTTGCGATTTTCTAGGCCGATGTAGCTAGGAACTATACTCTCATTCTGGCGTAATAATCAAGGACTTTGCTGCCGTAACGTGGCTGCAGGAGGCGCAATGATATTACGCAGCAGCCGAAAATAGTCCCCTGCTATTGAAAGTAACCAAGGGGACTGTTTTCGGTTATTTTTTAGCGCAATGCTAATGGTCTAATCAGATTCAATGGATTGTGCTAAGCTATGCTAAAAGTGGTACTGCCAGACCCAGAGATCAACTGAATGGATTCCAAAATGGTAAAAATCAAATGTTTAACTCTAGGAGAGCTTTAAAATGGGCATATTTTTAAAAAGTGGAGCGTCCCTTTAAAGTAACAAAATATATGTTGATTTAACAAAAATGCTGCACATTTTTTACAGTGTAAAGCTATTTACAGTGCATTCAGGCTTTTATATTTAATCACACTTTGTGTTCCCTGGGAATCAAACCTATCACCTTTGCGTTGCTATCGATTTGCCCACCAATTAGCATTTCGTACTAAACAATGTAAAGACAAAAATGTGATTATTCACGAACCTATTTCTTCTAAAGCCTGCAACTCATTTCTCTGTTTTCTGCTTTCTCTCATTCATAAACACTCATTCAGGCTATTTGGATAGACAGAAGGGATTGAAGATAATCCAGTGCCAAAATTCACTGTAATCTGATCCAATTTCTCCCCACAATTCAGAGCTGTCTACTAATCCCACACTGCAATGAGCTTGCCAAATGCAGACACTCACCCACACAAATACACACAAAAATATAATTCGAAACTTAGTTTTGTAAACTTACAATGACGTTTTACAATATTTTGTTGAAAAAAACACATTTTGAGACCTGTCACTCTTTGTAGACCTTTTCAACCATTAAACTACAGTGACAATGATGTGACAAAATGCATTCACCTCCTCCCTCTTCTTATTCATCCCTCACAGCCCATCAATCATGTTAAGAGGATTGTATCCTTTCTAATCTTAACTGACTAAAATGACCATGATGACAGAGTTCAGTTCAACCACCGGTAATAACACACAAAAAAAGAAAGTTACAAGAATGAATGAAACAATTAATCAACAATGTTGTGTAGTGTCCTAAAGATTGAGTTTCAGATGTGCAAATCTTGTCAGTTTTTTAATATGTAATGTGGGGCGGGTTTTGCTAAACACATGATGGTTTCAGCGTAAATAAACTAAACTGCATAAGCAAAGTCATTTATCAAGCTTGAAAGTCATTGTAGAAAGAGTTACTGAATGGTGCAAATGGACACCGCAGGAAGGCTGTTATTGATCTGATTCACACATTGCATGTTGGCTGGTGTCTGTGTGGCTGCTGGCTCGCTGACATGCAATAATTTGATACGAAATTATCTCACGCAAGCGTCTTTCTCATATGAATCCATAGTCTGACAGCTTAAAATTATAAATTCTGTAACTGTAAATACTGCATTTTGTACTTGTTAGCCTTATATTCAGTTTATACATTTCATCTCTCTTTGAAATGTTTTTTAATATAGTTGGGATCAAATTGTATAAATATATATGCTATAAACAGCATTTTTATATATATATGCTCCAACATGTTTATAGTGTAGATACAGATCCAGGCATGTGTTTAATACACCCAAAATTTGACGACCAATCCAGGAACATAAATAATGAGCACGGAAAACAAGACATCTCATGATTGTTCCCTCTTTATTGGTACACATGCATCCTTTATATTATTTTTAATCTCTATATGTTCTCAGGTGTCACGTCTTTGCTCATGTCTTGTCACTGGCTGCCAGTTCTTGTTTTAGTTCATATTAAAATGTTCTTCCTCTTCTACACAGCTGCCAAAGCTCAATCTCCTCAAGACCCCACACTGTCTTTTGACCCACAAACAGCTATGCTAACAAACATATATACCAGGAAATAATAGATATTGTGTATTCTTACTGTCACTGCTTATATTTGCCAGTGATTTGTTCACTTCACCCATTTGACAAAAACAGCCAAATCTAGCCTAAGGTGGTTGGCTGTTCTCCCAGCCAAACTCATTAGAGTGGTGTATTTTGCTGGTTTAGGGCAACTCTCAGCTGGTCGAGCTGGGACACCAGCTGGCCGACTAGCTAAACATCAATTTGGCCAAGTTGGGCGACCGGTCAAAGACCAGCTGAAGCAAAAAAAAATCATCTTAGACTGAGGTTTAATCAAGCTTAAGCATTTTATTAATCCAATTCCAAGCTGGGAAGAACTGCAGAGTTTAGCTGGTCACAAAGCTGGTTAAATCTGGTTGAAGTGATAGCTTCTTTCAGCAGGGTTTGTAAAATGGTTTGATAAAAATGTTTTTAAAGGGTGAACCGAAAACTGTGCAACTGAATAATTCAAAATAATAAATAAAGCCGCAAAAGATAGGAAAATATGAAGTGACCCAGTCTGTGAAAACCCAGCATAGGTCATTATGTCAACCTACATAATGTAAAGAATATTTTGTGAAAATATAACCTTGATATCTTTAAAAGGTGGGTTGCATGATCTCTGAAAGCCAATGTTGATATCTGAAATCACCTAAACAAACACGCCCCTACCCCGAAAGAATCTGGACCTTATTTGATAAGAACCGCCACACACATACGCAACCCAGGCAACAATGTCGGTTAGTAGACATGCCCCTTACTGCTGATTGGCTACAAGTGTGTTTCTGTCCATCTAAGTTTTGAGGACCACTCTGCATCTGATCTCTATCAAAAGTCCTTTACAAAATTTGGTGTTTTTGAAGATATCTACCCATATTTGAGAGGTGATATAAAATAAACTAATGAAGGTATGATGAAATGTTTTTTTTTTTTTTTGAAAGCAGAGGGTCTGTTCTTTCATTTATTGTATGTTTTTACAGGGTTTCCCGCAGAAAATTTGTTAGTTAAGGTGGTAGGGTTGGGCGAGTGGGCGGGGCAGATGGCCGTGGCAATCAAAGGGGCGGGGCGTACGCGGCATGATGAAAATTTAAATATTTTTAATTAAAACAGTCAAATAAAACTTAATTTTGAAGAAACTATGAACACACTAACGGGAATAGCTGCATGATGAAGTGAAACTAAAGGGTTAATAAACACAAACTGAAGCAGATGTTGTAGAACGTCTGGCGAACGATGATAGATAGCACAAAAATTGTAAAAACTGATTATTTCCCACTATTAATTACATTATCTTAAAGGAGTGTAACTACTGTAGCATGTAAATAATGCACATAAATAACGTGAGCAAGAGCGTGAGCAATTATATCTAATCAACAGGCACGTAAAACCAAGCAAGCAGGTTGCTCAAACAACAAAATCACCAGATAACTTACTTTAAATTTGCAAGAACTATAGACTAATAACAGGCTTAAATAAACCCAAAACATAAGTCCACTTACAGTTCTTACGGACACGCGTTTTATCAACTGGCTATCCTCCAGACATGACGGACCACGTCTTAATCTCATTTCGGCCGTGTGACCCACGTGCACGCTCGCGGTGTGAAGCGCGTCCGCGCTATTCTCCGAGATTTTTTATCATCTGGCTAGTTATCTTCCAGACAGTGATGGTCCAGAGCACGTCTTTCTTATTATGGCCGTGTGCAGCGCGTGCCCGCTCGCGTTGTGAAGCGCTTACACGCTATTCTCCGAGATGCACTTGACGGCCTTTTGTGCAGGACGACCTAGTTAAGGCGGTACGGTTTCCCAGCTTAGGCGGGCCGCCCGAACTGAAATGTGCTGCGGGAAACCCTGTTTATATATTTAAAGAAGAGCATTTTCTAGGAGGCATTAAAAGTTTTGTGAAAATCATGAAAAATGCTGGCGGGGAAAGAGTTAATATGTGAATTCAAACTTTGATGCTTGTTATCTGAAAATTTGATTTTTGGACTTAAGCCTAGTTTTCATATGGAGGGTCACATATCATCAACATGATGACAGGACGGAGGTCAAGGCTCATTCTGCAGTTTTAACGTGAAACACTGGTCGTTGTAACCTGATTACAGTGTATAAACGTGTAGATGTGCATATAAAATGAGAGACCTCCATTTCTCTACTGCCACTTTTATTGTACCTCCTTGCGTATTTAACCTTGTTCCCTCTATAGACTTTGCATTCACATGCCTCTTGATGATCTCTCTTTAATTCCAACTTTTAAATATATCAAGAGACAGTAACATAAGGAAACAGCAGATGGTAAAGTGGAAGGTGGTGGTATAATCAGTGTTTTATCTATTTTTGGTGGCATGCATGATTATAATCGGCTCTCGAGATAGGAGCAGCTGCTATGGTGACCGGTCACCTATAGAAATGACCAGAACAAGGCAATGAGAAAGACAGGGAAGACAGAGTGTGTCCGTTAATGGAGGACGATAGACATAAAGTCATGGGTTCACTGCTGCATCTTTCCAGCCAATATGTCAGGGGTCCAGATGTGCCGAGATCCATGAAATCTAGTCCTCACTGCTAGTTACATCTAGAGAATGCTTTACGCTACGAACTAATGAAACTATTCATTGTGTGCACAGACGTACTGTATAATAAACAAAACCATTTGAAATAAAACCATATTGTGACCATCTAATTTATTTTTTTATAGATTTTACATCACAGTGTTTCAGACAATAAAGCAGATGGCAGGATGTCTGTTTGGAATACATGAGAGAGGCATTCAGGCAATCGGTGCATTTCATGCGCGGCGGCGAGCGTTCTGCTCGCTCCGTGTGCAAAAATGTGATATCGGGAAAACCACTGGGGCCTGGGTGTCTTCTATTCCTGCCAATCAACCAGCATTACGCCAAAGAAAGGAGGAGGGGGGAAATACGGTAGACTGCTTCTAAAAGCTACGATTCTCAATCTTAAAAACTGAAATGTGAGCGAGTAAGTCTGCACAAAGTTTGTAATTAAATTTTTTTTAATTGAATTTTTTTTTCCATTTTTATGCATTTTGGAAGATGCTTTTATTCAAATTAGTTCCATCTATACATTTTTTGTTATTAAGTGTGATCCAAGGATCGAACCCATGTCCTTTGTGTTGATAACTCTATGCCCTATCAATAAAAAAAAACAAGATCACAATTTAGCCAAATGAAATCTTTTTGCCCTTACTGGAGCAGTGCACAAATTCATAAACCGAGCGAGTGAGTAAATCATCGCTGTGTTCCAAAACACTTTAGGGATCTTGGGGGATGCCAAGAGTTGCCATGGCAACACAGACAATGAAATAAAATATAATAGGTAGCTCACAATTGCTTATTAAATCGAGCTATCTACCTTTCATTGATCTGGCTCATCTTTTCTCCTTCCATTCCCTATTCTTACCTTTCATCCAGCCCATCACCCTAATAGAAGGAAGAAAAACACTCTCTCCCTTTTTCTGTAATGATACAAGTACAAAGCAGAAGAATAACAGTGAATTTGACTTTTTCCTGTACACCTTTACGCTGTTTATCTTTGTCTATCACTGTACTTTTTCGGTCTTTGTTACATTTTGTATATTTGTGTCCTATCTTTAGTTCTCTCATTTTTCTTCATCTTCCTTACAAACACTTTTAGGCTAAAGTTTTGCTGAATCCATTGAACTGGCCCACAGACAAGACAATAAATACCATGGCAAATGTCCCATAATACTCAGTAAGACTCTAAAGCCTTAGTGAATTTAATCATGGCCTTTATGCTACACTGAAAACCAAAAACGAGCTGGGCACCAATTTGTACATAAAACCAGTAATCTTCTTTAAAACCAATCCCTGTTATAAGACTCTATTAGCAGGCTCTATGTGTCTACAAAATTGCACATTTTCTTTGCAAGACAAAATAATATAGTTAATACTTCATAATAAAAGTTAATAATATTTATAAAACCATTAGATTGATTGGTCAAAAGTTGTGTTTTGATTACAATTATACACAGCTATGACAGCTGCACCCAACGATTCTGTGTATCACTGTGCAGCACCCTTAGCAACATAAACATATGCTAAACATTATCTTTTTTTTGCACTTTAAAAAAATCTTTGCTGCCTCACATTTTTTGTTGAATCAACTGAAGTGTACAAGTCATTTCAACTTACTATTATTATAACTACAGATGAGTATAAAAGATAGGTAAAAATAGTCGACTTCATTTAATAAGTTGTACCAATTCATCTCTTGTCAAGATAAATAATAATAGGTTGACATGACTTGTAAATCTGAGTTGATTCAAACAAAGGCAGCAAAGATTTTTTTTATAGTGTGCGAAAGAAGGCTTTTTGTGATTTTACTTCATGAAAGCTGAGTTGATGCATATTTTTATCCTTTAAAATTTGTATTGTGTGGTAACTGTTTTATAAAAGCAATAAGGCACTCTAGGCTAGTTCTGTACTGTATCATAAATAACTAACTCTATGCGTTGTGCCTACTGCCTAACAACACCCTTCAGACGCGATTTATTCCCACTACAACATAGCCTCTCGTATCTTAATTCTTATTTAGAGCATGAGCTACCATTAGCTGTAAGCAGTTTATGTTTACAGTAATACATTTTTGTTAAAGGGGACATATCATGACAATCTCAGACTTTTTCCATGTTTGAATGCTATAATTGAGTCCCCAGGGTTTCTATTAATCTAGAAATTAGATCATTGAAATTTGGCTCCACTTGTGATGTCAGAAGGGGATAATACCGCCCCTTTATCTGCACTATCCAACCATGGCACTGCCATTTAGTGCAAAGATGATTTGAATTAAAACATTTCTGCTCACTAAGGGTTTCCTTGACTAAGGATTTACATACTCAAATCGGAATTGTCAAATCTTTCTAAAGTCAACCAATAGTTAATCATCTAAGTGTGTGTGCATGGGTTGGGAGGGGGCCAGACCAGGAACAAATGGGTAACTTTTATTTATTTCAGGAATCTCTTGCGTCACAGCAGCGCGACTTGAGGCTGGTAAGGACGTCCCAATTCAAAGGATGCTTAGAATGAAGCCTCAAAATGCGTCCTCATTGCGCCCGCGATGTTAAGGAACGAATGGATCCTTAACAGCCGAGGATATCCCAAGATTCATTGCGCGCCTGCAATGGCTGCATATAATGGCTGGTAATTCTAAAATAAACAATTAAAACCTTCATTAAATAAAAGTGTGTATTTATCGAAAAAAAAGTTTGTCACTGTTTTAGTATTATAAGTTATGTTTGTGTTAATATTATTATTTTTATGATGCATATATTTCTAAGGTTGAATAATTTAATATACTGTTAAATAGTTTAATCTACATCAACGTGTCATATTTTCTAAACTAAATTAATATTTTTCTGATTTCATATTTATTTTAATAAGTCAGAAACGTTTCCGCTATGTCCTGCTGACAGGCGCGTGCAGCAGGTGACGCCAATTATGGGTCGTCTCTTCGCGAACTTCTGAGGCTGCCACCTTGAAAGACCGAGTGCTCATCTTTAAGGTCCCATGCTTATAAGGTCGCAGCCCTTGAATTGGGACACAGCTTCTGTTTTATCATTTGAAAGTGAACACAGACTAATATTAATATTAAATCACAAGAAAGTCGTGTCAGGCATAAATATAGGTTCGGTGCTTACCTGTTATGTAGTTTAACTTTTGACAAGATAACCACCCTGTTTTAAATACATTTTAAAAGTTATACCTGTCGAAAATATGCATACCCCAGCACCATGGCCAGCACGCAACAGCGCAACATCAATACAACGAAAAGCAAATCAAAATTTGCAGACTTAAGATCAGAATTTACGTTTTTAATTAATAAATAAAACATTATAAAATAAGGTCAGAAGTAACAACACTGCAAAAATGATTTTCAAGAAAAAAATCCTAGTATTTTTGTCTCGCCCTCAGTAAAAACATCCAAAAATTCCCACATTAAGATGCTTTTTCTTGATGAGCAAAACGAACAAAAAAAAACAAGTCTAGTTTTCAGACCAAAAATATCAAATTTTAGTGATTTTGTGCATAAAGCAAACAAAAAAATCTGCCAATGGGGTAAGCAAATTTTTCTTGAATTTTTCTTGAATTTAGTGTGTAAGAAGAATGTTCAAGCCTTTTTGCTTTTACTAATGACTAAATACAGATACAACTTTTGATTAATAAAATGCATTAGTAAATGCTGAAATAAACATTAACTGAGATTAATCAATGGTTCAGAAGTGTTGTTCACTCCTCACTAATTTAATTGCCTTATTTTAGAAAATGCATCCTTATTGTGGGTATTATAAGTGTTATCTGTTTCTCTTTAATTATTAGATATCTTCACATGACTGTAGCTCAACTATGTGAACAGAACTCATGTCACTATGGTAACCGTTCACACCAGCCAGTCAGTGTGCACGATAAAAGGTAAATGAACCTCTGAACAAGTGTGCACACACAAGCACGCACGCACACAGCCCTGATGACTTTCCTAAGATTGGTGTTCAGAGTCAGAATATAAAATAAGAGCCGGTAGATAAGTGCAGTTGGGAAGCTTGTTAACACCAGCAGGACTGCCTATCCCTTATCACATCTCTCATTCTTTCTGTACAATGCATTAAATATGAGAGCCCTCATAAGGTTCTTGCATAAACAGCTCAATTAAAATGGTTTGAGAGAAGAGGGTGAAAGTTGGAGCGTGCGTATCCCTGCAGGGAACATGTTCGATTGTGCATGCTGCTCACATCAGGTAACACAGACAACAGCTTCAGAGCTCAGAGACGGGATATATTTGTTGTTTAAGTTTGTATGTTCACTCACCCTTTCAGATATGAAAATGTAGAGATACACAGAGGAGAGGAGGGTTTCAATCCAGTGAGCTGTGTATAAGACACTTTACATAAAGGTTGGAATACATTACCACTACCATAAGAACTTTTTCCCTGATTTGCAGTCTGGAAGAGTCTACAATAGTTGCCGAAAGTCTGCGCCTGTCTGAAGATATTTGGCAGTCGTCAGATTTCACAGAAAATAACAGTGTATGATGGGCACAGACTCTTTTTAGCTTCAGATCTCTTCAGACTGTGATTCCATCCAGCTGGAGGATATCAAAACATGTTTGATATTTTGAGCCAATTTAATAACACGTATCATAGTGTATGACTCCCCTGTAATCTGTAAAGTCCATACTGACCACATCTAAATGCCCTTGGCTCGTTTTTTAACCTCAGTTGGTTACTCTGTGATGTTCGGGTTTTGGCAAGTTAGCAAGTGTGTGATGAGTAGTGTTTTAAAGTCCAGATTTTAAAAGTTGTGTTGTGTATACCATGGAACCGAGTGTGCCTCATACATCTTGAAAAGTGAAGCCGCTGGCTCTTTGATCGCCCCCTGGTGGCTGGATGCAGTACAAGTAATAAACCCCGCCCTTTCCATGCAGACGAATGGGACTTGGGTCAAAATAAAAAATAAATGACACTTCCAATAAAATTTTCAGAAATATGGTTTTAGACCTTTAAAGAACCAGTGTGTAGGATTGTGGCCAAAACTGGTACTGCAATCACAAAACTTGTGGCTAAAACTGGTACTGCAATCACACAACTGGTGGCCAATACACAACATGACAACATAAACATCAGTTGAGGGCTGCAACTTTTTAAACGACAATATCCTGGCTGGACCACTGTTGTCAGAAATGATTTCTTAATGTCTAGTGACATATCAGGGCCATTTTATGATTAATTGATATACATTTCTTAGATACTGTTCCTTTAAGGTAATTGTTATCACGCTGACATATGTTTAATTGTTCATTTTTGTGATAAGTTTTATTTTAGTTAGTAATTTAATGTTATAGAAACGGGGTGTGTCGTTATGATTGACATTTGTGATTGACAGCTTCTCTGAGCGGACTCTCTGAGCTTTGAGGGAAGATTGAAGATATAGCTACCTATTAATTATAGATTTCAGTTATTTCACACTAACAAAATTAGTTAGCTTATTTTAGCAAGCCAGTCGAATAAGACGTCCAAGGGAAGTGGGTGAATTGGGCGCGCGGGCGTTTGGTCATAAGTTTGATACCGCGGCTCAGGGATCCACGGACGATTCCTTCCGTGCATGCCCTGGCTCCAAACTGACGTTTTTGCGTAACATGTCAGTGCCCATCGTGGAACATTTTATGCTCAGTTCATTACAACGGGGGAAGCGGCACCGCGTCGTCCATCTTTTTTTACGGTCTATGCATGGAACTCAAAGACTGACATTTGGAGGGGTGGAGTTAATGAGTGCTCTGGCAAAGTCACCTAGTTGACATCATCATAAAAGGAGCACCACAAGAAGGCATAAGTACAGTACATTTTTAGATTTTAATCTGAATTTTTTTTTTATTTGAAAGTTTTTGAGGCCACATCAGTTTAAAAAAATTAATAAACAGAATTCGCCTTTCAAAGCCTACCACGAACGGCTGGTTTGGACTACAGCCCTCTACTTCCTGCATTAATGACATCATTAGAACAGTTTGTTGACTAAACTCCGCCCACAGGAATACGTCAGTCGCCAGCTAAGCTAAGCTGCCATTGAATCACAACACACTAAACAAGCTACACAATACATATTTCTATAGGAGGGACTTCATAAAACAAGGAAGACATCAGCTCGTTTTGAGAACAGTGAAAACAGCACTATACAGATAAGTAAATTGTGTAAAAAATACAGTGTTTTTTACACGTGATACATGAACACATGTTATATTGCGCACTGTAAACACAATCAAAGTTTCAAAAACACAGAAAGAATGGGACCTTTAAGATATGGCTATAAAATCATTGGTGTGTATTTCAGAAAAACTGTGCATTTACAGCCCATAATATCATAAAACCGAGAAATAATTTATGCGGTGCAACCATCACCCTTCATGCATGAAAAACAGATACAGTGAAGCAAATAATTGTTTCCTATAACGTGATTTGTGTGTAAATATTTTTTCTTATCGTTGAGAGACTGCATACAAAGTATAATGTTTACATTCATTTTCAGATTATTAATAGTGTTTGTAAATAGCCTGCCATGGATCTGTTTACAGTGAATAAAGCATATTCCACTCAAAAAATGGAAATAAAAGAAAAAGTTAATCCAGTAAGTGTTTGCTAAAGTGTAGGTCAACTTCAAACTTTGAGCCCTAGGTCATGGCTAATGCCGGACCAGAGTTTCTAACACCAGGGGCTCGTCTGTTCTACAAAGATTTGGCAGTCATGTGCACAGCAGCCACTTTGCAGCACTTCACACAGCCTTGGGGAAGCAAAGGGACTGCAGTATGCTGAAAAAAGGGTTTTTTTACTCCTCTGTAGGGTGCTGAGAACGGCAGAATCGGTTTATCTCAGACTTGTGGTATGTGATGAACTGGTTTTCAGTTAGATTCTTCTTTGAAGATTAATTCAGAAATTTGGTTTGTTATCACCTCACAGTTAATGGCTTTTGGCTACATTTTCATTGTCGTCCATTAGGCATTTGAATTTTAAATCAGAGAGGGGGAGTGAGAGAATGATAGAGCAGACGAGAGGGAGGACATGTTTTTGATCACATTTGCAGAATCAGTGATCATTATGACACATTAGATAAGCCAGGCTTTAAACTCACTGTTTCTGCAAAATGGCTTAAATTTAATTAGAAATCTATGTCTACTGTGGCTGCGGGTAATAGAGATAAAAATATAAATAGAACATAAATAAAAAAGCTTGGCATTTTTCTTCCTTTTGATTATCTTCAGTACATATCTAAATGCTTATAGATTGATTATAGAACACCGACCGAATTACGACGGTACTGTTGAGGACCAATTCATGTTAAGGGCGCACTCACATTATCCAAACCAAACCAAACCATGCCCCAGCGCGAATGTCACCCCTCCCTACTCCCCCATGTGCCCGCACTCACACTGTACTTGTATCGATCCGAGTCCGGGCGCGCTTTCGTCATTAAGATGCGATTGTTTTGAAAAAAGCAGGAAGTAAAGCTCTCACTGAACACTGGAACCCACCGTAATGAAAGGTCTGTGTTTTTTAATCGGAGTCGTTTGGTGCGCGATTACAGACAGCCCTCTCACATGCCATCATATTGCTTAGTTGATCTGTCACGTGCGCAGCGCGGACATTCACGTAACCCGCTGCACGCATCAAAAGGTTTTTACGGGGGCAGATGAAGGTGAGTGGTCGCGCAACTGACGTCTTCACCTTTTGAAGCGCGCCCAGGCGCGATTGCGCTCACACCACAGCCTTCCGCGCCTGAGCCCAAGTGAACCGCGCTCCGGCCCACCTCTGCAACCCGGCCGCGGCGCGATTAACCAATCCGCGCCCGGGCGCGGAACAGAGCACTCACACTAGTCAAACGAACCAGGCTTTGGGGGTCAAACGCGCCCGAGCGCGGTTTGGTTTGGATAGTGTGAGTGCGCCCTAAATCAATCGGTGCCTAATTTCGGTACCTGGCTGAGAACACATCTGGGCGCTTATATACACCACTTTTGTTTATTTTTCCAATGCAATCAGTAAGTTTAGAAATTTTCTTTTATCCTCAACAGTTATATGACAGTGTGGATGTTATTCTATTTAAATGAAATAAAATGTCAAAAGATACTTTAATACTTTGAAAAATATGCTGTTCCAAAATTATTCAGCATATTGTAGTTCTTCTACGATGTGAGTATGAAAAAAGATCTTTCTAAAGACAAAAAGTGTGAATTATCTTAAAAAAGCAAATTACTTCCTATAGCAATTTATATTTGGTGGACCTAAACAGAAATTATTGAACAATAATAAGATTTATGAGTGATTCACAGTACAGTGAGATTTGACAATATAAAAGCTTTTTAAAATATTTGTTTAGGAAGATATTAGGAAAAAGCAGCAATAAAAATCCACTGTTAGGAAGCAAACATGTATTTAAACCTCCTGGTGTCTCTGGAATCCCAAGAAACCCTTTAATACAGGATCTGTTAAAGGAACACGCCCACATTTTGGTAATTTAGCTTATTCACTGTATCCCCCAGAGTTAGATAAGTCCATACTTCTCATCTCCGTGCGTGCTGTAACTTGGTCTGACGCAGCCCCCGCTAGCTTAGCTTAGCACAAAGACTGAAAGTGAATGGCTCCAGCTAGCAAACTGCTCCCAGTAAGTGACAAAATAACACAAACATTCTCCTATTTATGTGTTGTGATTTGTATAGTCACACCGTGTACAAATAACAAGGTCATATGAGACACAGCCATCTTTTAACAGTATACACACTGGGAACTATATTCTCAGCACTGCTACTTGGGCGGAGTGATTAGTACATCTCCGACCAAACTCTCTGCTCCTCACCAAGGGGCTTCCCGGGTGCTGCGAGCAAATCACTCGCCAAGTAGCAGTGCTTCGCCTTCTGAGAATATAGTTTCCAGTATGTATACTATTAAAAGATGGCTGTGTCTCATATCACCTTGTTATTTGTACACGCTGTGACTATACAAATCACAACACATAAATAGGAAAATTTTCGTGTCATTTTGTCACTTATTGGGAGCATTTTGCTAGCTGGAGCCATTCACTTTCAGTCTTTGTGCTAAGCTAAGCTAGCGATGGCTGCGTCAGACAGAGTTACAGCATGCACGGATATGAGAAAGGTATGTATAGACTTATCTAACTCTGAGGATACTGTAAATAAGCTTAATTGCCAAAATGTGGGCATGTTCCTTTAAAGCTGTATTTCTACCCTGTATTTCTACCATATTTGGGCTGGAATATTGGGAAGTAAAATGGTAGGTCCCCTTAGGGTCCCTGAGGGGGTCAAAAGGACATCTAGAAGATATGCAGAGTTCCTAAAAAGATGTTTTTTCACAATGGGATATAAAGGGAATCATGTCTTCTGAAATAAATTTACTTTTAGAGAATAATACACCATCCCATGCCATGCTGCAAAAAGCATCACTGACTATTTTTATTTATTTGGGCATAAAATAAGAAAGAAATCAAGGTATTACCACCATAATCCTCTGATCTTAGTCCTATTTAAAAGCATGTGGTGCATCATATGAAAGATCTGTGAGGTGAACAGCACTATAATTCAAAACATCAACTTAGGGATGCAATACTAGCGTCTTCAAGTGAAATAAAGACAAAACCTACACTTGTATACTTAGAAGTTTAATGAATGGGAGAGTTAAAATCATGTCAAAGATATGCTCATATATTATTATGTAACTTATGTAAATACATTATTTATTTTACATTGTGTTTGGTTAAAGTGCATTCTGCATAATAATTTGAAACAGCATATTTTGCATATTTTTTAAAAGTATATATCTAATTTCGTTTAAATAGAATAACATCCACACTGTCAAATAAGTGTTGAGGGTAAAGTAAAATGTTTAACTTACTGACAGTATTGGAAAAATAAACAAAAATTGCATGTGCATACTAATTTGGAACGCGGTGTATAGGTTCATTTTGATTTAATGGGGACTTTTTTGTATAACGTCATTTCTATTGCAAAGTCTGCTAATCAAAAATTAACTCTAACCAACTCTGAAACTGTTTTGACTTCAAAAACCTAAATGCAGGCTCATATTAAAATATCTCAGTTTTAAAGCTTTCATACTGTACATACACTACAAAGAAGGATAATGACCCTGAAACTTAAGCACATTAAAATGATTGTAATATCCCAATGTTCATTACATTTGGCATTTGTTCTGTATGTATTAACAGTAAGCTTATTTCCTGGGAACTGAACCCATGACATGGCATCCAGATAAACCCATACACACTAAACAAACAAGCTGTCAAAGAAGCTCAAAAAATAGCTGTCACTGGGGCGGTACTTTCCAAAAAGTACATCTTTGTACCCAAGAAGTTCAAAGAGTGCATACTAATACCTCAAAGGTACATTGGTAAATGTATATGTACCTTAAGTGAATGTGACGTAATGACAAATCAAATGTATTATTATTATTATTATTTTGACAGTGTATAGGCAACAGCTCTGTGCATGCCTCAAATTTCTATTCTTAGTGATTCCCAGTTCATACAAAAAATTTATGAAACACATTAGGTACATACTGTATAAACCCCTGACAGATAAAATAAAAGAAAGAAAAAAGTGAGACATACAACATCAACCAGACACACAGAGCCATTCAAAATGCTAAGAACGGCAACCTGGCGGCTATTCTGCTGTTTATCCCCTGGTTTCCACTGTTTATTAAAGGTTAAGTGCATTTAGTGTTTTGTTTAGTTGGGGTCTGAAGTGTTTCAGGGTAAAGTGGAAAAGCAAATGAAAAAAAACCCAGAAAGAATAAGGCAAACAGTGATATAGAAAAAAGGTTTTTATCCAAACACAAAAGAGATACTAATACCAATGGCCGAATCTCAAAACGCAATCATTTTCTACAAAGATTGAAATACTGTTGGATAGGAAATTTATTGGAAATTGAGGAAGATTGAAAAAAGACCTATTGTGAGAGAGACTATAAATGACTTACAGTGCCCTTTAAAGTGCTTAGATTGCCAGCCGGCTGTAGCCAGTTAGATTTCAGCCATGTCAACAACTTCAGCCAAACGTAATAAATCAATTCAACAGTTCTGCCCATCAACAACAGAGCACAACTCCACATGGCAAACTGTGGGAGCCCCGGGCCGGCGTGTGCACATGATGGATTTATGTCAGAAAATGTGAGGGATTATTTTGTAACCAAGTGAACGTCTTTGACAGTACAGTACAAACTGTTTCTATCTCTGCCAGCATTTTTCTCTTAATAATTCCATCCTTGCATTCTGTCCAAAAGATCCGCTCACTACATATTCTTACTTTCTCCTGCAAATTTCTCATTTAGTTACTACTTTCATAAAAAATGTTAGAAGAGTCCACATCGTTCTTCCTTTTAAAATCTTATTACGGCTGTAAACGTCTGTAACAAAATAAATAATTCCCTCAGAGGATCTGCTGAGAAGATCAAATCTTTATTTCATCCATTTCAAAACTGTATGATTTTACTGTCATTAAACACAAATGGTGATTTTTCTCTGGAGGAATATTCTAGCCATATAAATTAAAACTGAATGGGGACTAGGGCTGTCAAGCTCTAAAATAACCAAAAGCATTTAAATATCATGAAAATGTGCTACATTCTCAGTCACAGCTGTGAATTAGGAACAAACTGGATCATCTGCTGCGACTGGATCAATGAATCAGTCAGTTCAATTTAAGAACCAAATCTGTTTTTGCTAACATGTTGTCCTTTGTTGCTTAGATGGTAGAGCAGTGCGTTAGCAATGCAAAATGAATAGGTTTAATCGTAAATGTAAATGTAACGTAATGCATACTGTAAGGCATTCCTATACAGCATTGGAAATGGATGAATTTCAGAACCACGGACAGCAACAACATGAAGAATCCCAACCGAAATAATGAAGTCCTTGTTACCAGTGAGATTGAAAGGACGGCTGTCATTACAGTCTGGTGAGTAAGAATGGATTTTAGGCCGAATAATACATCTCACCCTTATGCCAGGTGACAAAAAAGGTGTCAGACTTCCATTTTCTGGCATGTCAAGAACACAGTGTCTGTAGCCTTCAAGACACTTTGTCAAGGCATTAGAGCCAGCAGAAGCTGCTCATGTGAGGGCAACCATTATACACGGAGAGAGAGAGATCCTTTAAATCCCAGAAGGGATGCTTGGAACAATACAAACTGCATGATTGACGTTCACATAGCTCATATGAGAACTGCGCTAACAACACCATGGATTCAATTTCTTGGGATCTTAAGGTCTGATAAATGTAAATGTAGCTTGAAGAGGATCTGTTTATGTCATGTACTGACCTGAGACCAGTTTCAGCTGTATGAAAGCACAGCTTTTCAAAGATAAACAAAACCACCCTGCATACTCACAATGGAGACAAGCACTTCATGCCATGCAGTACAGAAGAACAAAAAGACCTGCTGATGGGTTCAGCACAAACACTGTAATGGTGTTGTTGAGCACCAACCGACTCCACCTGCCAGGCATCTTTTGGGATTGAATCTGTTTTACAGGGTTTTTACAGGTATAAAAACTGCATCAATGCATCCGCATTGTAAAAAAAAGTATAATTATAAATAATTTGAATTACATTATGTCTTATTTGCTATCATTAAAAGTGTGCTGTGCATCTATTATCATTATGCCGCTATACTGGCAATCTGCCACCCTCCTCTCTAGTCATCAGTACTGGCTGTTAAAAGCCAATGTAGCTTCGACCCTATATGACACACGAGGTGCCGGATCAACAGGGTAATGCTGCTGCTCAGGAAATACATACTAGGATTTCTGAGTGTTACAATAAAACGACTCAGGGCTTTGCTATTGTTTCCTGGCAGTGTCCATAATTAATGGGAGAGCGGTACCAGTGAAAGATTGATCTATAGGATTTGCCAGCTATACCAGAGAGAAGAAGAGAAGATTCATCATGTGAATCTTATGAACTGGCTCAAGCGCTCTCCTCTGCATGTGAATTTTAAGTAAGTGTCGTGTAACAGGGTGTTTAAATTGAGAAATTTTGTATAGAACTCATTTGCTACCATACACTGTACAGTGTATATATATTTCAAAATTATACAAGCCAACAGCTGCTATTTAAATATATGTATTGGCTTTTAAAAAGCCATGTTGGTCGATAATTTTAACCATCATTGACCATTCTAAAACTGAACTTGCAACAATACTCCTTTACAACAATAATCAATAGAGCTACTATCAAAAATAATTAGGGGTGTGACGAGGCACTTACTTCACGAAACGAGACGAGGCACGAGATGGGGTTCACGAGATTTTTACACTTTTTATGAAATCCTTAATGATAAAATGTACAGTGAGGAAAATAAGTATTTGAACACCCTGCTATTTTGCAAGTTCTCCCACTTAGAAATCATGAAGGGGTCTGAAATTGTCATCGTAGGTGCATGTCCACTGTGAGAGACATCATCTTAAAAAAAAAATCCAGAAATCACAATGTAAGATTTTTAAACTATTTATTTGCATGATACAGCTGCAAACAAGCACCCGAACACCTGAGAAAATCAATGTTAATATTTGGTACAATAGCCTTTGTTTGCAAAAACAGAGGTCAAACGTTTCCTGTAGTTTTTCACCAGGTTTGCACACACTGCAGGAGGGATTTTGGCCCACTCCTCCACACAGATCTTCTCTAGATCAGTCAGGTTTCTGGCCTGTCACAGAGTTTGAGCTCCCTCCAAAGATTCTCTATTGGGTTTAGGTCTGGAGACTGGTAAGGCCATGCCAGAACCTTGATATGCTTCTTACAGAGCCACTTCTTTGTTATCCTGGCTATGTGCTTCGGGTCATTGTCATGTTGGAAGACCCAGCCTCGACCCATCAGCAATGTTCTAACTGAGGGAAGGAGGTTGTTCCCCAAAATCTCGCAATACATGGCCCCGGTCTTCTTAATACAGTGCAGTCGCCCTGTCCCATGTGCAGAAAAAAAATGCTACTACTCCCATGCTTCACAGTAGGGATGGTGTTCTTGGGATGGTACTCATCATTCGTCTTCCTCCAAACACGTTAAGTGGAATTATGACCAAAAAGTTCTATTTTGGTCTCATCTGACCACATGACTTTCTCCCATGACTCCTCTGGATCATCCAAATGGTCATTGGCAAACTTAAGACGGGCCTAGACATGTGCTGGTTTTAGCAGGGGAACCTTCCGTGCAATGCATGATTTCAAACCATGACGTCTTAGTGTATTACCAACAGTAACCTTGGAAACGGTGGTCCCAGCTCTTTTCAGGTCATTGACCAGCTCCTCCCGTGTAGTTCTGGGGTGATTTCTCACCTTTCTTAGGATCATTGAGACTCCACGAGGTGAGATCTTGCATGAAGCCCCAGTGCGAGGGAGATTGACAGTCATGTTTAGCTTCTACCATTTTCTAATGACTGCTCCAACAGTGGACCTTTTCCACCAAGCTGCTTGGCAATTCAAAAAACGACCTCATCTAATAAATGGAGTGGAGGTGGACATTTTAAAGGCAGACTAACAGGTCTTTGAGGGTCAGAATTCTAGCTGATTGACAGGTGTTCAAATACTTATTTGCAGCTGTATCATACAAATAAATAGTTAAAAAAATCATTTATTGTGATTTCTGGATTTTTTTAGATTATGTCTCTGACAGTGGACATGCACCTACGATGACAATTTCAGACCCCTTTATGATTTCTAAGCGGGAGAACTTGCAAAATAGCAGGGTGTTCAAATATGTATGTTCCTCACTGAATGAATGGAAAATAGTCCTTTATTAAACTGAAATCACATAATTTTGAAATGTTTTAACCTAGGACTGTCAGTAACAATTAATTTGGTAATTGATAATAAAGTAATTTGATATTTTTGGTGTATACATATATATATATATATATATATATATATAAATATAAATATAATTTTTTTTTAATACACATTTTTCTTAAATGTACATATGTATGTCTTTTGACAGCCATAATTAAAGGCGGAGTCCATGATGTTTGAAACCCAATGTTGATATTTGAAATCACCTAAACAAACACGCCTCTACCCCAATAAAATCTGGACCTTCTGTTGATAGACCCGCCCCACATATACGCAACCCGGCAAGGATGTCGGTTAGTAGACACGCTCCTTACTGCTGATTGGCTATAAGTGTGTTTTGGTAGTCGGCTCGTCTCCTTTTCCAAAGCGTTTTTCAAACATCGTGGACTCCGCCTTTAAAATATATGTATTATAACAAATGTCTGCGGAGGGCGCCAATAGATTAGGGCCTGATTATTGTTATTTTACTTTCATTTTACATTGAGAACGTGCTCACTTTTGGACAAACGGCATTTAAATCCAGGTAATCTTTAAAATTTGACCACTTCTTTACAATAAAAATTATACAGTCACTGTAATTCTTGAGCAGAAACATGCAGACATTAAATCATGTAAACTCAGAGCGAGTGTTTAAACTGCTGAGACTATCCACATGTTAATGATTAACGGTCAAACACAACGCGCCTCAGACTTTATAAGACTTCCATAACAAACATTATTTGAAACCCATACAAAAAGCATACATTGTAAAAGACAGAATAATGTAATGGAACATGCAAGGTTGCCATATCTTTATAACAAAACCAACATAATGGCCAATCAATGATCTAGTCCAATGATCCAAGCCCACATACCAAACTCATGTTACCATTGACAGCTAATGAACAGTGGACAGTTCACTTATATAACCCACTGGCAAACATTTTATGGTCCTGTGCCTTGGAAAGATCCTTCCAATTTAGACCACTTTACTTAGTGATTGAGATCTGGATGTGAAAAGATTTTCAACTAGCATAACAAAAAGTTAGACAAAATCACATACCCCGCTTTTAAAAAAACTCCATGTCCATGTACCCATTAAACAATTTGAATAGCAGGCTAATAAACATGCCAAATCACACTGCCTACTCAAAGGGTGTGATGAACTTTCAAAAATGTGATCTATAGTCATGTTTAAGAAGTACACCACATTCACGCAAGCACAGTCTGCTTATAATACTACAACAGTAGACACAATGACCACAATTAAAGTTGCCTGTGTAAATTGAAATAATCAGAGGTTAATGCAGGCCTATTACCTTACACCGATAAAATACAAAAACAGCCGTCCTAATTGCTTTAGAGAACACAAGCATTTAAAGTAATTAAAAGGTCATTTAAGGTGGAAAGAATTCTGTATTATTATTTTTTTTAAATAACCAAATACCTAAAGGTCTGAATTCAGTGCGAAGAGTGAAACACTGCCACCTGTTGTAAATGTATTGCAATTTGTATGTGAAAGCGATAGGGACTACAGACATGCAACCTCTTGCCAGGTTTCATCAAGCCAAAAATATAGAACAATAAATCCATCCTGTCTGCTGCACCTGCCCAATATTGATTTATCCTGTCTCTCCATCTTTTTCTGTCATTCCTTGCTTTCTCTCTTGATTGCATGGTCTCTTCCCGAATCTCCCTTCACCTTTTCTCTGGTCTTGCCAGCATCACTAATAACATTTCAAAGCATGATACATACAAATCTGACTCTTACTGTGGCAAGTGACTTATCAAAACTGACAGCATCTGGTTTATCAACAGATGGGAATTGGTAATGGTGTGTATAGTGGGTGCGCAAACACACACGCACACACACACACCTTGTAATCACTGGGTTGCGAGTCTGTCTCTCCAAATCCATAATCCTTCTGTCACTAACTCTAAGGTCACTGGAGATATCTAGGAGTGTATCTGTGTGTGTGTGTGTGCGCGCGCGCGTGTGTGTGTGTGTGTGTGTGTGTGTGTGTGTGTGTGTGTGTGTGTGTGTGTGTGTGTGTGTGTGTGTGTGTGTGTGTGTGTGTGTGCGTGTGTGTGTGTGTAAAAGAAACACCTTGCATTCAGTTTTGACATATCAAACCCGAATAATCCCTAAAAATAAATATACTTTACCCATAATGCACCATGATTGTTTTTACCTTTTTTCCCTAAAAAGTGAAAAAGTCACAGACTACCAACTTTTTCTACAGGAATCTTCTGACATCAAACTCCAGCATAACGTGAGTGAAACAGTCAATATCCTTTGACATGATGCATGTAAACCTTCTCATTTTAATGCCAAATGTCATGTGGTCTTACGTTGCTAATCAGTGTCTTAAGCACTGCGAGCTCAGCTCTAATAACAAAAACCACAAACTATTCTTCTCATACTGTATGTATAATAAGGCTACTTCTGACCTAACTGTGTTATACTTATGAGCCCATCTATGCTTGCTATATCTGTGTAGAACAAGAATAGTATTGTTTCTGTTTAAGCATATACTGAATTCTGTTTGATATTGTATATTATTTGACAAAACAGCGCAATGTGAGAGCATGAGAAAGAATGAGTAAAGAAAGATCCATAATAGGGCGGTTTCCCGGATAGAACTTATCCTAGTCCCAGAATAAAATGCATGTTAAACTGTATTAAAGGGATAGTTCATCCAATAATGAAAATAATGTCATTAATGACTCACCCTCATGTCGTTCCAAACTCGTAAGATCTCCATTCATCTTCAGAACACAGTTTAAGATGTTTTATATTTAGTCCGAGAGCTTGTTGACCCTTCATTGAAAATCTATGTACCGTATACTGTCCATGTCCAGAAAGGTAATAAAAACATCATCAAAGTAGTCCATGTGACATCAGTGGGTCAGTTAGAATGTGTTGAATTATCGAAAATACATGTTGGTCCAAAAATATAAAAAATTATATTGTCTTCTCTTCTGCGTTTGTTTTGAAGCGCATCCGCGAGACTAAAGTCATGTGACTGCGGTGACGCGGATGACTTGTTATCATCAGACATGTTTGCGAAGTTTTTTTTCAAACTTACAGCGTGCGTCTCTCTCAGATTGAAAACGAAGGCCGGGCGCACAAAAAACAAAAAAACAAAAAAACAGTTGTGGCACACCAGATAACACGTCAGCCGCGTCGTACGTCATCCACATCACTGCAGTCACGTGACTTTATTCTCGCGAATGCGCTTCACAACAGACGCAGAAGAGAAGACAATGCTGAATAAAGTCATAATATTCGTTATTTTTGGACCAGCATGTATTTTCGAAGCTTTAACACATTTTAACTGACCCACTGATGTCACATGGACTACTTTGATGATGTTTTTATTACCTTTCTGGACATGGACAGTATACCGTACGTAGATTTTCAATGAAGGGTCAACAAGCTCTCGGACTTAATTTAAAACACCTTAAACTGTGTTCCGAAGATAAACGGAGGTCTTACGAGTTTGGAACGACTTGAGGGTGAGTCAACAATGACATTATTTTCATTTTTGGGTGAACTGTCTCTTTAATTTAAAAACATCTTGCACTGACATGTATATCAGTGCTATTGTTATGTCTTAAGATGCACACCAGTTTTGTTTTTTGTAAGGAAAGTTTTTATGAACTACTTAAATGTCCTAATATATAACTAAGGCCTAGTCACCACCATCCGACTGTGTCTGCAATATAAGTGTGACACTTATCATACATATACAGTACTGTGCAAAAGTCTTAGACTACCACCAGCTTTACTATTTTAGCAAAGTTTTAATGATCATCCAAACATATTTTTCGGTCTCTTTATTCAGATACAAACACAAAATACAGAAAACACACAAAGTAATTAAAATAAAAAGCAATTTTCTGAACAAAATTTCTTCTTATGGCAAACGTTGGCATTTAGTTTGACCTCCCTTGGCACTAAACACATCTTCAAACTCTTTTGAGGAGACTGAAGTCCTGAAGTCATGAGATTAAATTTAGAAATAAGGGTTTCTTTTCATTTAGGTTTAAGAGAGCCTGCAGGTTCCAGCTATTGCTCAAGAGTAAGAGCAGCAAATCACACTAAACACTTGCCACTTTTTCAGATTTTCTTTAGTTTTTTAATTCTGCATACACATTTCCTGCATTTTTTGGTTGTGTGCTAATAAAGAGACTGAGATATAATTATATATGATGGCAAAAAAACAACAAATCTAATGGTGGCATGGTTCCCTAAGACTTTTCCACAGTACTGTTCCTGTCATGTTCCTCCTCTGGGATTAAATGTTTCTTAAAGCAGTACTGAGCAACAGCATATGTTAATCATTCAGTAAACACACAGATTTCTCAAACCCTAACAGGCATAATGAAGTAAGCCAAAGTATATAACCTGGAGTCTCTGAGATAAGTATGTTGTTAAGTGAAAAAAGTGCATGTGCGCGTGTTAACAGGTTGTGTAGTGTAAACCGTACGTACCTGTCTGGCCAGTTTGACAGAGTCTGAGGTGAGTCTGTCTCTAAGTTGAGGATCTAGCTGGGCAGCAGGTGCAATCTCCACCACTTTCTGATGTCTTCTCTGAATGGAACAATCCCTCTCATATAGATGAATAACATTTCCATATTTATCACCTGAGAAAGTAAAAAAGAAACGATTCAATATTGAGAGAAGGGTATAATTTTAGGTTTTGTGTCCCCGGTATTACTTCCCATCCTGTTCCTTGATAACATCATATTTGGTGGACAATCAATCAAACATGTGCTGCATCTGAAATCACCTATACATCCATACTATATAGTAGACATAAATCAGTAGGTGAGGCGAGTAGTTGTCCGAATTTAAAGTATTCGAAACACATTAAAAAAATACCCAAATGACCAACAACTTCAAGATTTTGGGGAGTGTATTCAATAGACTCATGTGAGCCCCCAGGAGTCACCCAACTAAAGAGAAGAGGTGTTGGCAGTGTCCGAAATAGCCCCTTATACACTGAACAACCTACATTCATTTGATAATATAGTCCCCTTAAATGAGTGAATGAAAACGGCGGAAACAATCTGGTTGCTATCTTGTGTTGAGTTCATTTGGCACGCGCCTCAATGTAAAGGGGTAGCAGCTAGTTATTGCGGTGCATTATTGGATTAAATAAGTGCACTTGATAATGTCCACTATCATTTCAGATCAAATCAAAATTTTAAATAGTGCACTATAGGGAGCTATTTTGGACACAGCAGTTGTCATACTATAAAATATCAGAAAGCGGTAATGCAAGCTGCTCTATTCAAATGTAAATACACAAGGGAAACATTCGTTGTGGTTAAATTGTAATTGTTTAACATCATTCAAGTTAAAGCTCACTTCTTGTTATGACAACGTATGCCATGTGATGTATATCAACATGGCGAATGTACGTCTGAATTTCATTCACACATTTCATATTCATATAACGTACTGGTTTAATGGTTGATGAGTAGGTACTTCATCTAATTCAGTACGTACTGTCACAGTATGCAATTACGGAAACATTAGTAAGTATACTAAACAAGTATACAAACTTCAATTAAAAGTTTCTTAACGTTTCTCAAATTTCTATAATTAACAATAATATGAATAAATAGCTCAATTTTCTTATCATTGTGTAAATAATCAAGTTAGAATTTATAATATTTAAGTGCTTGCGAGAGCAATTTTCTTTTAAAGCATAACAACAAGAAACAAAATCTACCTAATGGAAGGCATTTGTCTCTTTCTAGTGAAAAGACTGTGCTTTACTGAAACTTTCCTTTTATATTAAGTTATTTGCAGTGTATAATATATAATCTTGTTAGCATGTCTATATGGATTACATTTTAGATTCACTGAGGAGATTGACAAAAAGTTTTTTAAAGAGAGAGAGAGAGCGCGAGTGAGCGAGAGAGAGAGAGAGAGAGAGAGAGCGAGAGAGAAAATGGTGTTCCCTGGACACACACAGAGCCGTTTTGTTAACAAGCCCAATTCAATTCCAGCTGTATGTTATCAACTATGAGCTCTGTTCCAGACAAGCAAATCACATCTAATGAGCCAAAATACTCTGATATAATGCTTGAAATACACCAGAGAGAAGCTAATAGATGATGGTAAACATAGTAAACAAATGTGTACACACTTCCTGACAATTTATCTTAACAGTGAAACTTCTATTTGTTTCTTTCAAACAAACACTCATATACAAAAACGACACAAGCGTCAATATACTTACCAAGAATTTGCACTTCAATGTGCCGTGGCTTCTCAATGAACTTTTCCACAAACAGTGCACCGTTACCGAATGCGGCGAGAGCCTCTGAATAAGCTCTGTGATAGTTTTCATCAAGTTCCTGCCGAACAATCACAAAATCAGTTTAGTATTTTAATTATTATAAATAAAGATTTATTAATAAAAGCAATAATTAAACTATAAACAAGTAATAAACAATAAGCCGCAATCAATTAAACCTAAAAGTATAGTTCAATTTTTATCCATACGCAAGTGTCCGCGTACTGTGCATGTGACGCAAATTTTGTCATCAGAATAGTATGCGTGCACTATACGTGCAATACCAGATTTTTGTTAACGTACGTACTTTGTACGCATAGGTTGTGCATGCTCGTACAGGAGAATGTAGCATGTAGCCCAGGAGGTGCATTACATTTTGTCGGCACGCGCATGCGGAGAACGTCTGCATACACATACGAATCAAATAAAAGATGCTTTGCAAGGCTGTGCATTCCACTGTGTGCGTATGTTCGTGTACAAAACAAAGTAAAAAAACAGACTATATTCCGGGCTTAAAGGGACACATTTGAGTTTAACCATTTTGGAATTGATCTCCCGGTCTGGTGCTACCACTTTTAGCATAGCTAAGCATAATCCATGGAATGTGATTAGACCATTAGCATTGCGCTAAAAAAAAGTTCCCATCTATTGAAAATTATCAAGGGGACTATTTCGGGCGCTGCGTAATATCATTGCGCATTGCGCCATGTTACGGCAGCAAAGTCCTTGAACTTTTAATTTTCCGTCGGTCTAAGTACACAATGTATCTACAGAAGAGTCAAGTATTAAATAGGAAAAATATCGAAACACTGTGGTCATTTTTGAACGCGATGCTAATGGTCTAATCAGATTCAATTGATTATGCTAAGCTATGCTAAAACTCAAATGTTTAAATCTAGGAGAGCTGGAAAATTAGCCTATTTTCAAAAAAAGCGGAGTGTACCAAAGTTGCAAAAGTTTCCAGTTTTTAGTATGGGTGTAATGATAAATCTTGCGATTTGCTTGCTATGCTTCACAATGAATTATGGTAAAATGCCGCTACATCCAAAAGCCAGAGGGCGCTCTCGTGCAAAAACTCAATATGCACCACAGAAGAAGTACCATTTAGACATGCATCTCCAGGAAATGCCTATAAGCAGGTATTTTCATTATAATAAAGAATATGTATAATTATTATGATGACGAGTGTTTTTCAAATGCATGTCATTAACGACTCAAGTGATTTTAAATTGATAGGGACTTCTTACCGACCAAAGAGCAGTACACGGAAAAGCTATGCAAAATATCGCCTTCGCGATTCAGAATATCGACATCGAACAGGTATATTAGCGCGTGTCACGATTCATCCTTACAACTCTAGTTTTAAAGGCGGAGTCCACGATGTTTGAAAAACGCGTTGGAAAAGGAGACGGGCCGACTACCAAAACACACTTATAGCCAATCAAATCAAATCAAATGCCGGGTTGTGTATGTGTGGGGCGGGTCTATCAACAGAAGGTCCAGATTCTATTGGTGTAGGGGCGTGTTTGTTTAGGTGATTTCAAATATCAACATTGGCTTTTAAACATCATGGACTCCGCCTTTAAGTGCAAGTATTGTTCTTACTACACACATTCTGTGTTCTGTACGTTACAGTTTGTTTTTATAATATATCAAGTTTTATCTCTAAAACAAAATAAAACTTTACAACCACTTTAAGCCAGATAGTCTTTGGAGTAAATGTCTGTTACACCAAAATGAAATCCAGAACTGCAGAGAATAAAAAAGCATTTGTATTCTCAATGAAACAGAGTCTCTAGTCTAGTGTGTTAATAAATGTGGCCTGCAAAGATCGAAGTCTGTTTATTTTCATTTCTCTCCAAACCAAGAAGAAACCAAATCAAGTGTCTCCGAAAACCTTGGTGCAGGACGTTTAACGCTCCTTATAAGACAAAGCTTGTTGTTTCACTGGTGGACACTGGCAATAAATTTAAAACGCTACCCACAAGTGGCAATAAATACAGAAAATGGACTATCTACAGTATAGCCAGCTGCGAGCCATTGTGATAAAGTGTTGTACTGTGTAGTTATCATTGCATACGCATGTCTACATGTCAAGCTGAGGGCGGCGAGCATCTATCGTACCGTAACGCTGTAGATAAGCAGTCATAAAACATGCTCTATCTTCACACGTGCGGTAAAATAAAACAGTACAGGATATACATGAGCAGAAACTGAAGTCCATTAAAAGACATGAAGTCCACTGAGAGGGTGGATTAGGTTTAGTGGACAGGCCTTGTACATAGCAGCTATCAGACTAAGTGCGCAGGGCACTGCAGGTCATGATGTCTGATGCTGTTCAACAGCCTGATAGCCGGTGAGAGAAAGCTGTTCCTGAATCGTGTGAATCCAGCGAAAAATTACTTTTGAGCCCTCAAGGGGGAACTGGGGAAAATGGGTCAAGAGGAGAGGTGGGCTATTCCTTAAAGATTCTGCTGCCAATTTTTCAATGTTGAAATACTTTCGACTACTGGGTTTAATGTGCAGAGACAACCACACGGTTGATTGAGCTTGTGAAGTTTGTATGCAATGTGGGGCTTTATAATTGATCTGCACTCCAACATGCTCAATTTATGGGATGAGTTTGAGGTGCCAGTGATAGCCAATATCTATCTTTAGTGACACCGGTTTGCAAATGCGTGAATGTATTATGCATTGTTTAAGACACAATGGTTTAACATTCCTGTCTGTGGTCAAGCAGCGCTGAAACACTAATGTTGCTGGGATGCTCTCCAAACACATTTGTTTATGTTGATGAATCTAGGAGTGCCCGTGCCAGACTTCTGGAGTCTCCACGGGAATTGCAGGCATTGTAAAGCCTTGTTCAAGACGTATTAGGACAAATTAAGGTGCAAAGCGAGCATCTTGTATCGTAAACCTGAGTGTGTCTCCTTAGGTGTAAAAAAACTAAAGTAAATGTGGTAACACTTTTTAATAATGTTGTATTTGTTAACATTGTTTAATGCATTAGCTAACATTGAACAAACAATTATTAATCTTAGTTCATCATGTATTTACTAATACATTTTTTTAAATCAAAGTTGCAATTGTTAACATTATTTGAAAGCATAGTTAACGCAAAATTTAAAGGCAGGGTATCTCATTTGATCCAGAAACATTTTTAGTTATGCTAGTTAAAAGTCTCCTCACATCTTGATAGCATTCACTAAGTTAAGTTGTTTAAATGTATTTGTAGAAATTTATGTCATCTGTGAAAGGCGTAGGACCAAAAAATGTTCAACCAATCATAGATCTCAGCCCGAACGGATGTTGCCTTTTTTGTCCCTTATTCGTAAGTCTAATTTGAATGCCATTGCGCAGCTTGTTCACGCAGACACCATACGTCATCGGCGCGTTCACATGCACTCACCTCCCATCTGTAAACAGAGGGAGAATGGCAAACTTTTCTGCTGAATTGACAACCTGCACAGAAGCCACGAAACGAAAAACATCAGCAAAAACTGCCTTGATCAGCAAATAGCAAAAACCCAAATTAACATCGGTAACTTTACTGCTTTAGATGCAAACAGCTGCAGGAGGCAAAGGGTCTGACAGGGTCGTTGCATTGTCTATTTTGATAAGGTACGTGATATGTTTGTATCATAGACTGTACAAAAAAAAAGATGGACGATGCCCATTTGCTTTTTTCCATTGGTGAAAAGTGAAGCCGCCAGTGTCCTGATACGGCGCTGACATCTTGGGTCTTGAGTCTGCGCAGAAGCAATTTCGGGACCAGTCCTGCGCAGTAGTGAACAGGAAGTAAAGTCGCGAAATCAAGGCCTTGCAATCGCAGAATGCGCATATCACAGCTGTCAATCATGACGTGACACCACCGTTTTTATAGCATTAACTTGTTTGACTCTGTGGACCCTGTACCGGGTCCAGAATTATCTTATTTTGACTTAATATAAAATATTCCTTTAATTTTTAATGGTCTGTCATGGACCCAGTACCACATATGAGATACTGTTTGAAAGCTTAGACTCTCTACTTTCTGCAGATATGCATCACTTTGAGATATGTTTCACTGTAAGAAAGTTAGTTACACTTTAATTTACACTATCACCCCCCCCCATAATTTTTTATATGATTTAATATTCACATATTTCATATTTTTCAAGTATGACAAACATGGGCAAGTCTTATATCAAATGAAAGCTCTCACTCTCAGGAATAAGGCTGCAGTGTTATTTTTTTATTTTTTATTTTCCTATTTTTATCACAAATCCAACAATCGTCGAATGAATAATGATGTAAAAAATCGTCTTTTATAAACATATGGGAAACTTGAGTGTGGACTGCCTCAGATAGCACAGATAGCTACAAATGATACATCATCTTTTCTCTTAGGTCCTACTCTAAAAAATGAGTCCATTCACAGCATTTTCTTTGGTTGTGTGCATGAATAATCCCTTGCTATATATTATATGTGCAAAACAAAAAATTAATATTTATATGAAAATGTATTTTCGCACACTTCAGTAAAATGAGAATAACTTTAGAATGCGACATGCTAAAGAGTTCATTCTTTTTTTGGGTGTTTACTGTCTGCTGCTGGTAACAACCAGAATTGTCTGCAGTCTGCTAGAGCACCCAGAACCAGAGTTATACACTATCAGAGGCAGTATTTACAACATAAAACAAGAAAATTTGGTGTTTTATCATATGAAAAACAACATAAATAACAATATTTGTCAGAAACAGCAGCTTTTTATATAACTTCAAAAGGTTTTCTGCAAAATGATATAAAGATATTGCATTTATTCCACTGTATGTGGTTATGGGAGCACTTCAAATGTTTTTTGGCACAAATTGTACTCCATAAGCGTATTATTCCTCCCATCAGTTGGAGTAAAATAACTTTTGCATTTATTATGATAGAGAAAAAATTCCTTTTTCCTCTGTAAGCTGGCAATTGCTGGAATCAAACAAAACTGTCTGCAGGTTTCGTTCCCACTCAGGGCCAGAGTTATACACTTTTAAATACAGACTTTAGAAAAAAAACATCAAAAAGCGCCTATTTATTTTTGTGTTTATTAGAGGACTGACAACACATACAACCATGTTGAGCAATTTTAACGGTGTTTTATGTAATTTCAAAGGGTTTCCTGTAAAATGATACCAAACTTTTGTATGTGCACTTCTGCTTGTGGGTATGAGAAGCTTTTGAAATTGGGTAGGCCAAATCCAGGCGAAAATCCCCAAAATAGCCTCAGCTAAAAACAAACTTAATTTAAAAACAAACACTTGAATTTACATCAGCGTGATAAAAACTACAGTAAATGACAGAAACCAGCTTCGGAAAAAAGATAATTGAAGTGTAATTCAATTGTTTAGTTGGTCTCAAGTCCCATTGAATAACATGGGGGAGGCGGGGTTTATGACCTATACTGGGGCCAGTCACTGGGGGGCGATCGAGACGTTTTGGCTTCACTTTTCAGGGCTTGTGTTTGTATTGAGATGGATTCAGATATTCTACTTTGATGAAACATTGTGTTGCTTATGAAATTTGTGTTCGTTTACGGATAAGCGTAACAATATAGTTAATACGTCTACACAACCGAAAAAATGCTTTAACTAATTGTTGTTTATGTTGAACATTTTGGTAATGTTATTCACTTTGTTCTGCAAAGTTTTCTCACTGGTGAATGAGACATAAGATGTGACCGTCTGATCTGTGCGTGTTCGTGTGTTTTGAAAGAGGCGTGACTTTGGATGGCGATTTGAATGGAGGGTGGGATCATGATTTCATTGCTAGTCGGCTACCCTTAGCATTTAAAAAAAATTAGATACCTACCTTCAAAATTCTGTCATCGTTTACTCACCCTTATGTTGTAACAAACCTATATACATTTCTTTGTTCTGCTGAACAGAAAGAAAGATATTTTTAATCAACCGGCAAACAGGAAAAAATCCGACTATGAAAGTCAATGTTGCTCACAAATGGTTTGGATACAAACATTGCTCAAAATATCTTCCTTTGTGTTCAGCAGAACAAAAATATTAATACGGGTCTGTAACAACATGAGGGGGAGTAAATGATGAAAGAATTTTAATTTTAGGTGAACTATTCCTTTAATGCACAATGAACATGAACAATCGCCTTGGCATTACAAACATTAACAAAGATTAATAAATGCTGAAAAACTAAATTTTTCAATATTAGTTTATGTTTACTTATGTTAACAAATACAACTTTATTGTAAAGTGTCACCAACATAGTATCAAGTCAAAAACATACTTGATTGATTTAACTCTGTAGTGTTAAGGTGGGATAAGACTATTATTCCTTAACGCATGTGGTTAACAATCTCATTTAAATATGTTTTATTGCATTTTTTTCACATGGAGGCACATTGTTATTTAGATGGATAAACTGCTTTGGTCATCAATGTCATCATCTGACAGTATTTGTTCCACCTTTACAAACCAAAAATAAAAAAAATACACAAACCTCATAACTTTTGACCACCCTCATTCCACGACCTCCTCCTCCATATGCAGCTTTAAAGATGATGGGAAAGTCATACGTCTTTGCAAACTCCTGAGCATCCTGAAGGCAAGTGATCGGGGCATGTGTTCCGGGAACTACTGGAACACCTTCACACAAACACATACATGCACATTTAAGCATTTTTGTAAACTGTTGTATACATAAATCACTCTAATAAGGAAAAGAAGAATATGAGACAAAAATAACTACTGTAACTACTGTTTGACATTTTGTTCTCAACAATGTCTTGACTACTAAATAAACAGAAGCACAACACAAACAGCACAAAACAACATAAACAGTCTGCGCAAACAAACAGCTTTTCAGCAAGGCACAATTCATCCCAGTCCTTAAAACTGTAAAGAGAAATTAACTTACATATTTAGTTGGGGAGAAGATAAATTATTTACCATCAAAAATTACAATTCTGTCATTGTTTACTCACCCTCAAGCTGTTCCAAACCTATATAAACGTATTTGTTCTGCTGAACACAAATAAAGATATTTTGAGCAATGTTTGTAACCAAACCATTTTAGAGCACTAATGACCATTATAGTAATTTTATTTCCTACTGTGTAAGTCAATGGTGCTTCTGTTTCCTACTTAAAGGTGCAGTGTGTAACTTTTATAAGGATCTATTGACAGAAATGCAATATAAAATAACTATATTATCAGTGGTGTATAAAGACCTTTCATAATGAACTGTTATGTTTTTATTACCTTAGAATGAGACGTTTTTATCTACATACACTGAGGGTCCCCTTACATGGAAGTCGCCATTTTGTGTCGCCATGTTTTTTACAGAACCCCTTAACGGATAACTTTTTTTTACTAAGTTGTCTCCAACAATGACATGGTTGTCCTGTGGCGGCTATCGTAGCTTCTCTATGCATTTCGGTGAACGGTGGACTGAAACGTTGATGCACTAAAATGTACACATTGCACCTTAAATTATTAATATCTTCCTTTGTGTTCAGCAAAACAAAGAAATGTATCCAGGTTTGGAACACCTTGGGTGCAATGATAAATCGGCCAATGATGCTTGTTATGCTTCTCAATGAATTACAGTAAAATGCTGCTACATCCAAAAGCCAGAGGGCGCTCTCATGCAGAAACTCAATATGAGCCGCAGAAGAAAAACCATTACACATGCAGCTCCAGGAAATGGCTTAAAGTCGGCATGAAACTGAATTAGCTATTGCCTTATTTTCCCTGTGGTGACGTATATCCGAGCGAAACCGGCTTCTGAAATGAAAAAGGGCTAGGGCTGGATTTGAATTTGATCTGTAGAGATCTGATTGGAGCGTTTTAAGTTGGGTCATGTTGCTAATCACTGCGATCTTTTACCGGACCCCGGCCATCTGCCATACCATATGACCGTAAGTAAAGAGAGATCGTTTTGAGGAGGGGAGGAGATTTGCGTTTTTGATTTAAGATTATGAGGGCACATAAATAAATAAAAAAATTATGAAGCATACAGATACCGGTGTTTCAAAACAAATGACAGTTTTTCATTTTATTTTCATGGCGACTTTAAGCATATATTTATATTGCTGTTCTTCAAACCTTTTCAGGTATTTTCATGATAATTAAGAATGATTATGTTTTACGAGTGTTGCTTTTTCAAATGCATGTTATAAACGACTCAAACTAACAGTGATTTTAGATCGATAGGGCTTACTGATCAAAAGCCGTAGTACATGAAATAACTGTGCATAATATCAGCTGCGATTCGGAATAGCTGTTGGCCACATATTATTTAAGCAATATCGCTCGAGTAGGAGTGTGATATAGCTCTATATCATCACGACTGTGATTAGGCCGGAGGCAATCACAGCCGTGATGATATAGAGCTATATCACACGACTCCGAGAGCGACATTCCTTTTATACAACAGTTCGACGTCGCACGTTTGAAAAACGAAAACTAGAAAACAACAACAAAGTTATTTTAAAAGCCTCTTTGTTTTGAGAACTACTTTCTTCCGCCACGAATTTGAAGGCCAGAATGACAGGTAACACTTTCGGCTGTTTTGAATCTCATAATAACTCAATGGACGGAATCGCCGTTTTTAAATACTACAATTTCTTGGTCACAAAGTGTAGTTTTAAGATTAGTTAAGTCGAGAATATATATGTATAATATTCAAATCTGCAGTCGATTAGTAAAGATTGGGCATGTTTGAACGTTTGCTTAGAAAGATTCGGTACGTGAGAGAACAAGAGCCATGAGCGGACGTCAGTGTTCACTCGCCCCACTGACCACCGCCCTACCTGGGCTATATCTCTGACAGGGATTCCCTGGCTCTGATATTGGCCCTGTCTGTGTTTGATGGTCAAAAATAAGATAAAATCAGCAGTATTTGGTGTCATGAAACTATTACTTGGTTTCTTGTTCATATTTAGTGTCTTTTGTGTGTTAGGGTCAGAGAGTTTTTTTGCATGCTGTTTATAAATATATTAGTGGCGATATCTCATAACGTGTTTAATAGTCACGTCACGATAAAATAAATTATCAATTGTCCAATTTAAAAGCTTACCTGCAGTTCAACTGTGTTTTCGCGTTCTGAAGAGAGAGATCGCTTGAGAGAAAATTATTGTTTTCATTCCTTTTTCCAAGTCTTAATCGTCCACACGATGTGACATTACTCCACTTAAGTTTAAAGTTACATCCAAGAGTGCTGATCTTTGACAGGATAGTCACTTCCAATTGGGATTACAGACTGATTCACGAGCTAGTGAACTAATGATACACACGGAGAGTGTTTAAAAACAGTGCGTCTGTGTGCATCCGTGTGTACGTGCAGTTTTTCCAGTCAGAGATGAGCCTGTTTAAAGGACCTCCATTCACTAATACTAAAATGACCACTAGGTGGCGAAATGATACGTGAAGCGGCTACTGTGCCGTTATCAGTAGAATATCGCATAGCTCTTAGCCAATCAGATGCGAGAACCAGAAAGAACTGTTGTATAATACTGTATATCGGCATTTATCGTCGCATCCCTAGAGTAAATATGACAACATTTTCAGTTTTGGGGGAACTATTCCTTTAAAAGTTGTATTTCTGTAGTTCATTATAATATTGCAAACTGGAGAATGTAGAAACAGGTATAGACTTGATCTGTGTGCAGTGCAGAAACACACCTGCTTTAATGGCCAGGGCACGAGCTTCCACTTTATCCCCCATCTTCTGCACAACCTCTGGGGAAGGACCAATGAATCTCACCCCAGCATCAGCACAGGCCTGGGCAAAGTCTGCCCGCTCAGATAGAAACCCATAACCAGGGTGGATGGCATCTACACCATTTTCCTAAGAGAAAGTGAGAGAGAACACAGAGAAAGACAAAAATAAGACCTGAATAAAAATAAACATTATGTGTATGTAGCTCGGCAGTCAGCCCTAATTATTCTGATGCCGGAAAATACTAATTTCATTAAAATCCCAATCAGATAGAGAAGTTGAAAGCCCCCTCTTTCTGTTGGCTGACTGTGTGCAACATGGTAATTGCATTGGAGAAAGACTAATTATTCGGAGGCCGTCTGCTGAGGTTAGAGACGATGGTGTTGGCTGCGTGTTCAGTTTCATTATGGTGTGTGTGTGTGTGTGTGTGTGTGTGTTCTTCTTGGTGTTTATCCATTATTAATGTATTGTTGTGGCTAGGCTGCTGGTTTGAAGGGTAAGCTGCCTGTGCTGTATGAGAGAGAGCACCAAAGGATCTGAATCTGGCTGGTACCTCTAATGCCAGATCAAAAAACAAAAACAGATCTATCAAGCATCACATATTATTGACGTAAGAAAATAGGAAATAGTACTAAGAAATGCAAGAGGAGCATTTTCTGAACAGAGATAGACATTCATTTAGGTAGATAAATAGCAGCATGAGATACAGACGTATAGCTCACCCTAGCTACTTTGATGATGTCTGGGATATGTAGATAGGCTCCAACAGGAGGCAGGCCTTTTCCGATCAGGTAAGCTTCATCTGCCTTCTGTCTGTGCATCTGTCCGGTGTCCTGCTCGGAATATACAGCCACCGTCCGGATGCCAAGTTCTGTGCATGCTCGAAACACCCGGATGGCTATTTCGCCTGAATTAAAAGGTGGATGGCAGCTGTGGTTAGTGAGTGTTAAATGAATTGTTCACCTAACCATTTTAATTCTGTCTGCATTTATGTTCTTCTAAAACCTGTATGCTGTGTTTCTTCATGAAGCCCATAGTCAAGATTTTTTTTTCAAAAGATAAAACCCCAAAAGCACCACAAATGTTGTCTGTATTTTGTGCTATATATGCAAAGACCTAAGCCATATCCCTTCATTAAGCATTTAAATTAAATATGCTGCCTGACATCATGCTTCACGTTATGAATCACGTTAACAACACTGACTAATACTGAGACATGTGAGAACAGTGACATCAAACCTGACATTTTCTTAAAGTTTAGTCTGCTCTTCACATGAAGTTATTAATCAATTTCTTTTTGAAGCTTAATATACACTCACCTAAAGGATTATTAAGAACACCATACTAATACTGTGTTTGACCCCCTTTTGCCTTCAGAACTGCTTTAAATTGTACGTGGCATTGATTTAACAAGATGCTGAAAGAATTCTTTAGAAATGTTGGCCCATATTGATAGGATAGCATCTTGCAGTTGATGGAGATTTGTGGGATGCACATCCAGGGCATGAAGCTCCCATTCCACCACATCCCAAAGATGCTCTATTGGGTTGAGATCTGGTGACTGTGGGGGCCATTTTAGTACAGTGAACTCATTGTCATGTTCAAAAAACCAATTTGAAATGATTCGAGCTTTGTGACATGGTGCATTATCTTGCTGAGAAGTTACACCACCACCACCAGCTTGCACATGGTGATAACAAAGGCATGGACATGGATCCAATGTTCTCATTCCGTTTACAATCCCTAAATTGGCACTTAGGGGCCCGTCTGGCACCAAGAACAACCATGCCCCCACACTCAAAATTGCTTAAATCACCTTTCTTTCCCATTCTGACATTTAGTTTGGAGTTCAGGAGATTGTCTTGACCAGGACCACACCACACAAATGCATTGAAGCAACTGCCATGTGATTGGTCAAATTGATAATTGCATTTAAATTGAAATTGAACAGGTGTTCCTAATAATCCTTTAGGTGAGTGTACATGGTCACTATGTTTCAACAATCATGCATGCAGGTTCATATAAATGGTAAGTAAATAATGATAGAATATACATTTTTTTATTCATGCTTTAAAGCTAAAATTGCATTTGTGCTGTGACAATAGAGCATTAGCCATGGGGCCTATGTGCATTTAGACAATGAGAACACTCCAAGGATCAGACTTGGTTTTTTTTTAAATATTTTTTAATCTTTGCAAAATATCTAATCTTAGGATAACAAGTCTTACCTCTATTTGCCACCATGACCTTTTTGATTGGTCGATACTCCGTGCTTTGGGGAGCCAAGTGGGCAAAACGACAGGATAAACCCACTCTCCTCCTGAAGAGCAGGATCCCTCTGGTCCCTCCGAAACGCAGGAGCATCCTAGAGAAAACAAAAATGAAGATTAAAAGGTATAGTAAACCAGAACAATTGCGCTGATTCTACCCATTCTTCCTAAATGAATTAATGATTAACTGTCCAGTGGAGGACTCGACTTTAATTCATCTGAAAAATTACCCATTTCTGAATACACAGACAGATTCTTGGTATCTATACCAAACCAATGGTCCAGGACTTTCATTGCAAATTGCTATCCCCTTGTTAAGTCATGTAGGGAATAATGTTTCCGGGTCCAAGCCTCCATTCATTTCAATGGAGGATATTATTTAAACAGGCATTTTTGAGCACTATTTATTCATAATACGCATTTAGGCAAAAAATTGTATAAACTCGCAGTGTACACTGCAGTCTCCAGGGTTATGGAATCACAGACCGTAATAATTCATAAAAAAAATGTATGTCCATGAGTCCATGTTTGGTCATCTCAGATTTTGTTATGGAGATAAAAATTTAGGATCAGGTGTTTTTGGTAGTTTTGCATTATGATATGAGTGTATATTGGCGTGATTTTCCATATGGCATTTGAGATCGCCATATTGGAACACATATTGTTTAATCAGATATCAACTCAGGTAAACATTTCCTATATTTTAAAGGGGACATATCATGAAAATCTGACTTTTTCCATGTTTAAGTGCTATAATTGGGTCCCCAGTGCTTCTATCAACCTAGAAAATGTGAAACAGAAAAACCTAGTAACTAAGTTTTGGTAAACCATTGTCTGCAAGCATGTGAAAAATAAGTCATTGAAATTTGGATCCCCTTGTGATGTCAGAAGGGGACAATACCGCCCCCCAATCCGAACCATCCAACCACGCCACTGTCATTTAGTGCAGCGATCAGCTCGTTTGCATTTAAAAGGACACACCCAAAAACGGCACATTTTTGCTCACACCTACAAAGTGACAATTTAAACATGCTGTAATAAATTATCTATGGTATTTTGAGCTAGAACTTCACATACGTACTTTGGGGACACCAAAGATTTATTTGACATCTTTGACGGTCTTGTGAAATGTCCCCTTTAAAGTAATGTTGAAAAGATCTCCATAGGAGGGCATGAAGTCCACATCTGGGCAGTACCTCCAAAAGGGGGCATTTAAGGTTAGGGCTTTTGTCCAAAGCGACAAAAAAGATTAGGGTTAGGCATATCGTGTCTATCTGTCAATGGGAGGAAGCCATGCCCCCTTGTACTATTATAAGCCAAATAGCCACTAGCTTTTAGTTTACCTCACAACTTGGATTCTGATGAGAGGCTACACAAAATCATTGATCTTTATTGATGGAAGTAAGACTGAAAGTTGTAAATGCTCATATCTTCTCAATGTACATTTTGTCGATGTTTTGAACCACACTTGTTTAGAAATCTTTAAGGCTGACATACTTATACTTAAAGTAAAAAACTAGCCCTGTTTAGTTCCTGATAAATTCTGGTCATTTAAGGTCAACATACTGGAAGTTAGTCACTGACATCCACTGGTCACTTTACCAAAGCAGCTTGTTTCTCCATTATCAATTCAGCCTTCTGCAATCCAGTCAATGGATATGGAGGTCAGACTCAGTGGTGGGGTCTTTTTCCACCCCTAGCTACAGCTAGGTAAAGTATATGTCACGTTCTACTGTTTTCCAAAATTTTAACAATAAACATCTGTACTGCCCCTCTTTTTAGACTCGTATACATTACATTTTACTTTGTATAAACATAACAACCTTATATTAAACAGGTTATTTACTTTTAGTTAACGACAGTATTGTAGTGTCTTCGAGAAGTTCAGAGCGTGAGTTAAGAACTGTCGGTACTTACACAACGCATAGTCGCGATAGGCAATGCTTATAAAATGATGATTTGCCAAATACATTTTCAATAAGTCTCTCTTGCTCCAAAAATTGTGCGGTGTTGATGTAACAAAATAAGGGAAACACAGCAAACACTCATGTTTGACCTTAGACTGTAAAAAAAATAGTGTTTGGCTTATTTGATTGGACTATTGATTACAAATGAAGAGATTTCCAATACCGCTCTCGCGGTACTTTGATGTCATACACTGATCGATCTGCGCAGATTTGCATGAACACGAAAATGTGCACACATTTATGTTTAACATGTGAGAAATATCGAAACATTTTAAAGCTTTAAATGTTTTATATGCTTTGTGTTGCGTATACACCGCTTACCCCACAATGAAAACCACTGAATTATACAATTTACATTTTGAATCCGTTTTAATAAATGACTGCTGCCACCTTGCGGTTTAAAATTACTTTGATATGTTAAATATCTAACCTGAATGTAAACTTGTTTTACTGCTGTAATTGGAGCTTGCTCGCTTACAGAACTCCATAATTAATAAATGTATATTAGAAATGATTTGGAATTTAAGATGGAAATATATGGAGGAATGTTAACTTCCAAGATGTTTATAGCACTGAGGTAAGCGCTTAGTAATTATTTTTCTGGTGGATTAAGGATGGAATCAAACAAACAAAAAGTTTGGTTTTTGTGTTCTATAAATAAGATCAAGTCAGAACGTTTAACTTTGTCTCCTGGTTTATCAAAACTGGTTAAGATCCAAACGTGCCCTTATCCTGCTGATCTAGCAAAAAAGCTTGCTCAAGGGATCGATTTACATTTACAATCTTTGGGCGTTCTCGCAAACGCAGTTTATGTTTGTTTGCATAAGCAAGTGCGCGCGTGGCTGTCTGTCTATCACAAGCTTTATCAGAGCTCTGAATGAAAATGAGAGGATTGTGGTGTCTCCATGGGTGTCTCAGACCTTAGTAAAAGACAAAGTCCCAGTGTGTATTTAATCAAGAAGTTCATCGGCTAACCCATTCACATGTATATTTTAGGTCTAAAAGGCAACCTAGGTGTCACATCATTTATTTTTTTATCATCAAAATAAGTTCGGATATTTCAAACTTTGTTATAAGTTACAGGAACTCACCAGTACTCAGTGTTGATAATAGTAAGTTGACGGTGTACGCAGACAATTTTAATTATACTTAAAAATGTAATGCAGCGGGGTTTTTTACAGTATGCGTGCGTGCGTGTAGGACGCAAACTAAAAATTATGCGCAAGCAGCTCTCATCCCACTGTGTATTTTTGTCTTTGTCTCACCTACTCAGTCTCACAGATAGCAGACATAATATTCAAATCTATTTTCTCACCCACCTGCCAATTCAATTCCAGCATGCCAACCTTTCACTTAAAATTAAATGACGTAGCTTTCCATGCTTGCATTTGAATGAGGTAGCTTTTCATGCTTGAATTTGAATTAAAGGAAAACACCACAATTTTTCAAAAATTTACCATGTTCTTACCTCAACTTAGATGAATTAATACATACCTATCTTTTTTCAATGCGTGCACTTTTAATCTTCGTACAGTGCTCCGTGAATGTGTTAGCACCCAGCCCAGCCCCATTCATTCCTATGGCTCCAAACAAAAGTTTTATTTTGTACCACCATACTTACTCGTGTAACTACTCATGTGACAGTCTTTAAATAGGGAAAACATGGAAGTGATGGTGGCTTCTAAATTCATCCCTGTTTGGAGCCATAGGAATGAATGTGGCTATAATGCTAGCATATTCACAAGGTGCTGTACAATGATTGAAAGTGCACGCATTGAAAAAGGATAGGGATGTATTAATTCTTCTAAGTTGAGGCAAGAACATAGCAAAATGTTGAAAACGGTGGTGTTTTCCATTAAAGTAAACAGAGAAAGCCTAAAAATACAATAATTACAAGATTTAGCTTTTTTGCTTACATCTGTCTTGATATATAATAGCATTGTAACAATTTTTTTACATGTTTTGATAAAAATGTGATTGATGCTTATTAGTGGTTGCGCACAGCATTGCTATGCAGTTGTTAGGGTGTTCTGTGTGGTTGTTAGGCAGTTGTTTATTACCCAAAAGCGACCACTCCAAAGTCTCAATGATATTCTAGGTATAGCTCCATTCCCTCCTTCAGTGCAACTATATGGGATTTTTATGTCTTTTTTATTGTCTGTTGTTTGCCCAAGCTCAGTCACTTGGAAAAGTAATAACACACCTCTCATCAACAAGCCACATTCAGGTATTATTTATGTCTATAGCATAAAAACAGTTATGACCCAAAGTTTACGCTTATGGATATGTGCTTCTACAAATTCATAATAATAGGACTACGAGCAATAAAAAATTAGTAATGCTTGGATGCCTTCCCAGGTGAAGAAGTACACTTCCATAATGTACTTAATGTGATATCTTTTCGCACAGTAATTTTGTTCTTAACTCTTTCACCGCCATTGACGAGATATCTCGTCAATTAAGAGAAAACGCTTCCCCGCCAATGACGAGATTTTCCGTCTTTCTGCAATACCGCTATTATCCACCACGTGGCGCCCTTCCGCAACTTTTTAAACATAGAAAATTGCAACTTTTAATTTTCCGTCGGTCTTAGTACACGATGTAACTACAGAAGAGTCAAGTTTTAAATAGGAAAAATATCAAAACTCTTTGGTTATTTTTGAGCATGATGCTAATGGTCTAATCAGATTCAATGGATTATGCTAAGCTATGTTAAAAGTGATACCACCAAACCCGAAGATCGGCTGAGCAGGGGAGCTGAAAAATGAGCATATTTTCAACAAAAAAAGTAGTTCTTAAGTACTATTTAAGATAATCTTAAGAACATTTAAATGTACGTATTTGTGCTATTTTTAACACCATTAAGTCTTTCGCCGCCATTGACGAGATATCTCCTCAATCTTCCGCAACTTTCTAAACCCGGAAGTATTGCCCTATGGCAAGCGGCTGCATGTCCGTGTCTGTTTTAAAGATCACTCTGAATGGGAACTCTATGAAAAGTCCGTCACAAAAATGGAATTATCTCTGCTTTTTGCTCAAAATGTGATGTTTTTGCAGAAACCTACCCATATTCAAAAGCTGATTACAAAAGAACTATTGAAGGTAGGATGAAACGTTTTTTTTTTTTTTTTGAAAGCAGAGGGTCTGTTCTTTCATTTGGTATGTTGTATGTTTATATATTTAAAGAAGAACATTTACTGGAAGGCATTAAACTTTTGTGAAAATCATGAAAAACGCTGGCGCTGGCTGGCAACTTTTTTTAAAAATGCTGGCGGCGAAAGAGTTAATATGAACTAAAATATGCTTTTAAAATACTATATTTGTATTGAAAAAATTACAAAGATGGGTTCAAATGTATTACAAGTGGTTCCTAACCACTCCTAAATGTATTTTTAACACATTTAAGTTTATATTCATGGTGTCTCAAAATACCACCGATATACACTCAGATTATTTTAAGAAGTTCTTAAGAAGAATTTTTTGTATATTAAGTACACATTTATTGTGTGAAAAAAGAGCACTTTAGTTACATTATGGAAATGTACTTTAGTTTCACCTAGGTTAAATGCACCACTTTGAGTGGTTGATCTGTAGGTAAGCTTTAAAAATATCTATTTTTGCAATAGATATTTACCATCTTTAAGTAAATGGGAAACCTTCTTAACTGGCTCTTTGTAGGTTAGATGTTATAGACATCAGTGGTTGAATGAAGAAGTCAGATGGTTTAAAGCTCATAAATAGAGCAATACTGAGTTAGTGGGGGATTAAATGTCCTTTCATCAAGACTTCTGTGTTAACATGAACTTCGATCATGTGGGAAAATCCAGTGAACAACCTTTTTATAAACGCTATTGACAACCACATCAATGACAAAGTCCAGCAAAATGTAAATGCTATCTCCTTCTGTATGGGGGAAAACTATATAATATTTTTATTAAATACTGTAACATAATTATTAAATAACTAATATACTTTAAATATCATTTAAAACTGCCATATTATAAATAAGTATATTACTAAAGTGATTGTTCCTAACCTTACATGTATGCATTTTGCAGACGTTTTAATACAAAGCGACATACAGTGCACTACAAGCTATACATGTGTTTTCCCTGAATTCACACAACCTTTTGTGCTGCTAACACAATGCGAGCTAACAACTATTACCTGATATAATATATTCACATTGTTGCACAGCCTCATACCTAAAGGCTAAAGTCAAAACCTAAATGGCCATGGCTTACCTCTAAACCCACTGAGAGCTCCACAAGAGGCAATTATAAGAAAATAATATGATCGGGCCATTGGTGCCTACCAAAATTGCTCACTTACTGGTAAATTACGCTGAACACTGCCCTGACAGGTCAAGCTGGGTAAAATCAACAAGTTTAACCACCGCCTTAGACAATCTAAATAGAGCTCTGCATCAGCTGTGCTTTTGGGACTATTTTATTGCTCTCTTCTTCACACTTTTCAGTCTCACCTCTTTTCCACCTGACTGATACTTCCCCCTGTGTTTGTCCATTAGCGCACTAGCAAATAGGTGCCCTACGCCTTTACATCCTGAGCAGTGTAAATGTTTTGCCATTAGAGTAGATAAGACGTGCTCAAGCAGTTAAAGCCCACATTGAAATAAAACTTTATGAATTTGCAATCTGAGTCAACATTTTAGCATCACTCTCGAAAGTCAATATAGGCAGAGGAGTTACAATAATATGACTGCCTGAGTTTAGTCTAGGTCTGTTTGACTAGTGCTTTATCTGAAAATTTACAGTTTGCTGATATTTTATTCAGTTTATTTTTTTTAAAGTGTGATTTAGTTTGATGGCAAAAGTGAAATTCTGCTTACACACACTACTATGCACTATAGACCCTTAGTGGATGTGTAATACGTGATTACTGTTATCTCTCTGTCAGACATAAACAATCCCATCCTCCTTTTATGAGCTTTACGTGGATACAATGTACAAAACTGGTGGTCTTAGTTTGTTTCTCTGTGATGTTTTGTAATCATTGACATATTAAACAACCAGAGTGAACTCTGTACAGGGATTCTATGTCCTCAAAAGTTGAATGGTGGCTAAGTTAATGATAACAAAACAAATTGATTGGCCAAGTTATTTAAATACAAAAGATATGCAATCAGATATGCTATCACACATGAGGCATTTTGTTTTGATCATTAGAGTAGTATGTCACATAAGTATGCAAGATAGTCACCTTTAATGGGCTCGTTCGTTATCATTTGTGTGATGATACAACATAATACCGGGGGATTGCGGTTAAATGTAAACACTGTCAAAATTACTTGTTCATTTAATGATCATTTAATCAACTTTATTGACTGGTAAGGAGTTGCTATACATAAAAAATAAGGTTGGATAATTTACTTAAGCTATTAAACTTTTTTAAATAATTTATACAGAGCAACTCCTCACTATAGAAAGTTTAAATTAATTGTAAATTCAAGTTGATTAAACTTAAAAATTAATTGCAGCAAGTAATTTTTTGAAGTATAGATTCAAAAATTCTCAAAAATTTGTTTTGTTTTGTTTAATCAACTCGGATTTACAAGTCATTTCAACTTACCATTATTTATCTTGAATAGAGATGAGTTGTATAACTACAGGTGAGTTTGTTGTGTAACTTATAAAATTAAGTTGACTTGTCTCAACTATATTTTATAAGTTGTGACAACTCATCTTTGTTGACATGACTTGTAAATCTGAGTTGATTTAACAAAATATTTTAAGTTTTTAAGTGTATGTTTTCTCAAGCATGGATTTTGCATGTTGCTTTAAACACCTAGTTCTTAAATTAAAATATGATTATGACTGTCCTCCTAAAAATCAGCATCATCATTTTGATAAATGATAGTAATACAGTTGACAGCACTTATTGACCCACATAGTAGGAAAAAATACTATGGAAGTCAATGGGTGCCGTCAACTGTGTGGTTACCGTACCCTCATTTATCAAAATATCTCCTTTGTGTTCAACAGATTAAAAAAAGCATATATTGATGGAACTTTCATTTTTGGGTGAAGTTTCTTTTTAAGTCTATAATGGGATGTTTAGGTTCCACAGTGACAACATGCAGCAGTGGTTTCCAACATGGTGCCCGCGCAGAGTCTGTGCGTTGCCCGTTAATGCACATTCTAATAGCCTCAATTTGAATAATAATGCTAAAACATATTGACAAGTAAAATAAAATTAAAATCAACAATTAAAAAAAAGTTTTGAGTAGACTATATAAAAAAGTAGCACCCCAAATTGTTTTATCCATTGTGGTATCCCTGCACACAAAAAGGTTGGAGACGCCTGTGGTGCAGTGTCAACATGTTAATACAAATAACTACTGTATATTTTATTATACTATTACTTTGAGTAGTAACAAGTAGGTGTGTAAGAAAATATTGATACATGTGAATATCGTGATATTTTGTTTGGCAATACTGGATCGATTCTCAAAAAAATGCTATAACAATTTTTTTTATTATACTTGATAAATGGCAGTTGTTTCGTTTTAAAGTTTACCTCTCGACCACTAGTTTGGAGTTTACATGCACTAACATTCTTCTTATCTCTGAACTTAAACAGTGACAGAAAGTACAAGCCACGCCACTTTTTGTTGTTGTTGTTAAGGTTTGCATATTGTGGTGTGTTCTCAATGACAGCTTTGCTAAAATTATATCCTATTATATTCCAAAAATATGAAATATCTTAAATGTATCACCTTGATTTACAGTATCGCAATGTATCTTAACAAATTTCATCACAACCCATGTATTGTGATACGTATCGTATTGCGAGATTCTTGCCGATACACAGCCCTAGTAAGTACAGTAGGTAATATGTATTCGATTATAAAAATGTGTGACAGACAGTCACCAAAGGTCACATGGTTAATAATCAAAAAAGTGTCAAGTGCACACACAACACAGACCTAAATTTATTTGGTTTGTGTTGTCTTCTCTAAACAATAATGCATTAACATTAACATGCGGAGTAAGCTATTTACTCAAATCCTCATTCATTTGTATAAACTGAACATAAGCACATAATAATCTTTCATATCAGAATGCACATTTTTAGAATACAGTATTTTAAAAAAAAAATCTGTCACTATTTTCTTATCTTCATGTTTTCCAAGCTTGTTTGGGACTAAAATTTTCAGTCTCCATTAAATTGTGTTGCATGCAATTAAAGTGAACCGATGCTATCAGTCCTGTAACATGAAGACAGACTTTTAATTTTTGGGTGAACCATCTCTTTAACAGTACACAGCTGTACTTACTTGTCCAGATGAATTCAGATCCAGTCCAAAATCACTAGAGATGTCAGGAAACGACACAGTGTGCACAAAAGTCTGGGACAGAAAGTTCCTCCTAAGAGTTCCTGCTGTCGAATAGTAAGCAGATTCAGAGCAGTGAAAAGAGCAGTGTTGCTGGTTTATAGGAGCTATGTCAGCGCATACAGAGTCACAACTCTACTATAAGGGACTGTAAGGCCTGATCCTTTTAATCTCTCCCTGTCTATCACTTCTAACCTGTGTCTGTCTCATTCACTAGATGCAAGCTTTCAACCTCGCTCTGATTACGTAATACATACACACCCCCAGCACATGGGCCAACCGCAGACGCACTGTTTTCACCAGTAAAGGGCGGCAGGATTTAAAAACAGATAGAGAGTGTTTAAGAGATGGGGGGGAGTGATATCAGGATGAAAATTATTTGCTAAGTTTTGGATAGTTTAGCAGCATTATGGTATTACAGGAGTGGTTCTCAGATCCGATCCTACATGGGGAACCACTGCACATTTTATTGTATGTCTTTATTATTGAGGTTCAATATTATATTTTTAATGCATTTAAATTATAAAATTAAATGATATTGTGCTCTTCACACTGTAAAAAATACTTTGCTGCCTTAAAATTTTTTTGTTAAATCAACTCAGATTTACAAGTCATGTCAACAGAGATGAGTTGTCACAACTTATAAAATATAGTTGAGAAAAGTCAACTTAATTTTATAAGTTGTAACAACTCACCTGTAGTTATAACAACTCATATTTAGGTAAGATAAATAAAAGAAAGTTGAAATGACTTGTAAACCCGAGTTGATTCAACAAAAAAAGTATTTTTTACAGTGCATATATTTCAGTCAGGAAATAAATTCACATATATTGAAGAAAAATTACATCTAATTGGTTTGAACAGAATGTCTTATACAGTGTTGGGTAAAGTTACTTTTAAAAGTAATGCATTACAATATTAAGTTACTCCCCCAACAAGTAACTAATTGCGTTACTTAGTTACTTTTCATGGAAATTAATGCTTACGTTACTTTTAAGTTACTTTTTCTTACTAGGCTGAGACTTGATCTCTTTCAGACCTTGAAGTTGTTTTTTATGATCGCAAAAATGTCAAGCTCTGGCCCGCCATCTCCGTTTCTGACTCAAACTGTTCCCGCTGAGGTGCACAGAGTGCGTAATTCTATGTTAATATGTTCAGTTTAATTCAGTACATTATTTTATTTTTAAATTGAATGAATTAAACCGAAAAGTAACTCTCATTACTTTTTTTTAAAGTAACTTAAATATTATTGTGTACATTTATAAAGTAAAGCGTTACTTTACTCGTTACTTTAGTAAAGTAATATTATTACGTAATGCAAGTTACTTGTAATGCGTTACCCCCAACACTGGTCTTATAATAAAACATCCTCCAGTAGGGAATACATAAAAAAAAAACAATTTATAAAAAGCATTATGTGTTGTTATATTATTTGTTTTTTTAGCCTAAATATATGCCTATTGTATGATTAGAAATGTATGTGCTTGACCTTGAAATACATGTTTAAATATATGTTCATATATGAAGATAAAAACTAGATATATTTTCAAATTCAAAAATATATTTCATTAAACTTTACTTTCTTTAAAATGTATGAGCAAAAACATATTTTTGGTCAGAGAAATGTATTTATTTGCCATATGGGAATGGGACTACAACCTACTATTGATATCTTTTACTCACATTTACACTGGGATAAGATATACTGTTATTGATGGCATGTTGGTGTACTGTATTTATAACATATTTGATGTATAACATTAAACAGATAAAACAGAATAATCTTCTATGCCAACATAGACTGTAGCCTATATTCTGCTGAAAGAGCAATGAATGTTTATCCAACACTGATAAGACTGTAAATCTAACCTTAGAAGAAAATAGGTTTTACGACATAGTTTATCTCCTGCCTGCTGCTGTTATGTAAAGGTGTGTCGAATAAAAAAAAAAACATCCGGAGGAAAACAGTTTTAACCCTCATAATGCGAACGGATTGACTGGTTTTCATTTTTGTTTTCTCAGTTTGTCCGATAAATGCTGCTGTTTTTCCTTTGTGTTTCTGAATGTACCTCTGGCAGAGACTAAAACATCACGCCTTAAAAAGTTTAATGCATTCGGGAAAAGTATGACAGCGAAACTGAAAACTAAAAGTGTATCTGTCCTAGAATTGCCATAGTCTTGCATCAAAGCTAACTTAAAATAGCTGATGGTGTGGAATAGTACTATGGGAGTAGCTGTGGGTTTGATTCTGCTCTATAAAATGAGAAGCAGGCTGTATTGTGTATGTACGAATGTTCACGTAGACATTATTGACTAAAACCTTTGATGATAAGAGAAGCACTTTTGGTTACCCAAAAACCTCCCTGCAGTATAGGATCTGAGTAGACACACCTGGGAATCATCTATGCTGGAAAAACTTTAATCCTAATGCCAGAAAATCCCCAGTAGAGCTGGAGAACAGGGAGAACCTTCACACACTCAAAAAAAGGTACAAAAGTTGGTGGTACCTATCCAAAAAATGCAAAAGGTGCATATAGGTACCTCAAAGTTACACATACATAACGGTACCTCAAAGGTACATATCTGTACCCAGTATTACCATTTTAAAATGTACCATCCTAATGACAACTTTTATACGTTTTTTCTTCTGAGAGTGCACGAACAAGCAGTAGGCTGCTTAAAACATCTGAACTCTGTTCTGGTGGTCTTTCTTTATTGCAGCGATCTGTCTTTTAGCTGATAGCAGATAGACAATGATAAGAATTCCTTCAAAGGAATGAGTACTTAAATAAATAACATAGAAAGAAACAATGGCATGTCTTTGTTTTTGAGAAATCACCTAGATTTACCATGTAAGACATCTAAATGCCTCTTGCGGCATCATGTCATGTGCGTATCTTATCAGATACATTGGTTATCAAAGGTTGCCTCAGTGATGATCCAATGGAAAGGAGAGAAAGGGAATATCAGTGGACAATGTTTACATTTTATTGCAGCACACGTAAACACTGAGTGTTTCGTCTGCCAAGGCCAGCTTGTGATGTCAGAGGTATTAAAATGAGAAGGATTGCCACACTGAACTCTTTAATCAAATACCCACAGCAGAGTCTGATGATGCAAGTCAAATGAAGAGACGTCCAAAATGCTGATCCAAAGGCCACGGTCTTACCACTGTAGCACACACGAACCACGTAATCCACGATGTGTTGGGCAGGTAGCAATATCTTATCAACCGTTACGTTCATACAGCATGAACAGATGTTTTTCATTGAACTGCATAACATAAATTCAAATCAAGTGTCAAATATTTACTATAGCTTTTGTGAACCAAGGATGTGACAGTTAAAGGTGCATTGCGTAACTTTTAGAAGGATCTCTTGAGAGAAATGCAATATAATCACCCGTGTTGAGTGTAACTAGTTTAATTAAATTACATTACTCTTATCTTCAATAAAGTCCTTAGCGATATTACTAATGATAAATTAAGTTTTGATATATTACAGTAGGAAATTTACTAAATGTCTTCATTGAACATGAAAAAAATTATCATTGACCCATGCAATGTTTTATTGGCTATTGCTACAAATATACCTGTGCGACTTATAACTGGTTTTGTGGTCCAGGGTCACATATGTACTATAGTCTAACATTTAAATCAAATAAAATCCCTATTATTGTCACTCAACCATATACACAAGTGCATACAGGTAGGTGAAGTTTCCTGAGACATTTACCCTGTAAAACCCTTGGTTGCAATATTACAACATCAGTTTAAAATCTAATAAAGTATACCTGTACATGTTTTTTTCTCTTTAAAAACACATTTACACAACTCCTAAAAAAGTCCTAATGTTTGACCCTGCAATGATTTTGAATGGTGGACTTTGTAAATAGGTTTGCTTTGCTGGCTGTGAACTTACAAAACCTGCAAAACTGCCGTGAGGAACATTACCCTTTTTACTGGACTAAATAAATCAACAATCATGGAAGTAAAATGCCTAAAAAAAAAATTCTGTGATTAGTTATGTTTAGATCATGCAGATTTTAAGATACAGCTGAATGTTTTGATTATATAACATTTTAAGCTTGTTATGTCAATGTTGTAGTTTTACAAAATGTATAAAAAAATTTACCTGTGCACCTTGCACATTACATGAATTTACTGTTAAAACTTTACTTTTTTAATCATTTTTTGTAGCAACAAAATATAATATTGATGTTAAATGTATATTTTGAGTTTTAATCAACGTTTTAAGATTATTAAATAAGTTTATAGGAAATCAATAATTTATTTGATAATTTGAAAGTATTTATGCAGCAATATTGAGGCCAATATTTGTATCTTATTGTTTATAAAATATTCATAGCTGGTCCTGTTATCTTGTCTGGGCTTTGTTTGCTCAAATATCTGTTTTCTGCATGACGGTTAGGTGATAATGTTTTGGAATGTGAAATATAACTTTGATATGTGTAATATTGACTGAGTAAGGCCATGTCAAAGAGTTAAGAAGTCTGATTCATTTAGAAGTCTGTCTCATTCATAGGAAAGTAAACATACAGCACTGTTTCTAGGTCAGATTTTCTTTCTTCTACTGATCAACATAAGATTCTCTTGGGAATATTCTCATTATGCTGGAATAACATGGATCATCAGGTTGTGCAAAAACATGTTAAACGGAAAGCATTCTGTCATTAAAGCAAATTTTGAGATTCGTGTCTGTTTTTCAATTCAATGTCAGAATATCATTTGTACTATAATTGTTTTTAGGGCAGCCCACAACTGAAGAAAAATATGCGATAACTTAATAATGCAGTATACAATATGCGATACAATAATGCATTACGTTTTAAAATCAGTTTAAATTATATTAAAATATGTTTAAAAACTGAAAGTTATATAACCAACATATACATATTTGTTTCATGCTCTTTCTGGAAAGAAAGCATCATTCTTTCTGTCTCGCCAGTCTCTGTGCTATTAGCATCGACTTTAAACTTTGATTATTCATAACTTTTTGAAGAAGTCATTTATTTCAAACCATGCAATATGCATATTTGCAATATTTGAATCATTTTGATATCATGCAGCTCTATATTTTGTTTATTTAATTTAAAAAGAATGAAAAATAGAAGGTTTTTCGCTGGTGGTCCCAGCCACGCTGACTACAGTATGTGTTCAATCATTTGCTTTGGTTTGTTTAATTCTGGGCATCTTCACTATTATACTTTAGCCCTTTGTTGATTCTATTGGTTGGGTTTCAGCTGGGTGTTGTGTCATTGGCTGTTACTATAATCCTTCTGTTTTGCTTCACTGATTGCCAACATTGTGAGTATAATGGTTATTCCTATTGTGAACCCAGCTTACACATGTCTGGTTTTTTAAAGGTCAGGGCATCATCTGGTCAAGGTGTCGTATTATTGACCTTCTTGCAGTGGATCCCATTATTCCAAAGGGTCTTGTTCGGCCACTCTGTCTGCTGTGTTCATGATTAGCAGTGCCTGGTTTGGTTGACCTCATCTGGGGTGATGCAGCCGAGAATGTGGGTGCATAGAATGGGTCACCAACTTAGTGTAAAGCATACAGATGAACTCATAGAGTAACATACTCCTTGAAGAAACTGTAAAATGTTAGTGTTTGTGTCCCTGTCTGTGAAAACCAGGCTAAAGTCTGATTAAAGATTAGGAGCATTAAAGTTTGATTTTAATCATTAATTTCGTATTGATTTCAATCTTTGACATGGCCTTACTCAGTCAATATTACACATATCAAAGTTATATTTTCACAGAATGTTCATTAGATTATGTAAGCTGATTTTTATGTAGAAACGGTACGGCTTTATCTGGGTTTTCAAAGACTGAGGTAAATTTAAATGTACGAATTGGGGTTTTGCATTTAACGACAGACTAATAACTGCATTTACAGTCATAACATGATTTGTAATACTGTATAGTGTTACCTGAACAATCAATTAGTTTTTGATTGTTGTTCATGAGTCTCTTGTTTGTCCTGAGCCATTACACTGTCCACCAGTTTATCCTGTATGAGTTCTCTTATATATATTTATATTTATATACAAACATTTTGCAGATTGTACACCACACCTGCTTTGTTTGTAAAGATTGAATACACTGTTATAATTTGTAGGGCTGCATTATGATTAATCGCAACTAATCGTTTGCAAAATAAATTTTTTTGATTACATCATACCATGTGTATGTGTGTTTACCGTGTATAATAATTATGTATATATAAACACACACACACACACACTTTTTAATAATTTAAAGAAAAACTATATTTATATCAGTTATATATAAATATAAAAATGTATATACACATGTAAATATTTTTTAAATATAGCCATGTACAGTATGTGTATTTATAAATAATTTTTCTATACTCCAAGAAAGGATGTGTTAATTTGTTACACTTTTTTGTGTTATGCTTTTAACACATTATGAGTAATTTTAACACACTATGTGTAATTTTGTGTTAATTTCAGAGGCGTCATGCCCATTCATACTGAGGGGGCACATGCCCCTTGGTTTTTGAGCCAAATGGATTTTGCATGCAACCTCAAAATCAAAGAAGCGTCCATTAATCCGTTAATGTTTTTAATCTGTTTAATATACACAATATTATCAATTCTGTGCTAAATCAATGTCACTTTTCAATGATTTTTTGCCGTTTTGATAGTGTTTTTATTTTGGCGGCAGGCGCTGCAGTCAGCGCAGCCGCAGACGTCATTAGCGTCTGAACGCGCCCACGAGATTGCGGTTGCTGCTGAATTTGGCTCTCTAATTAAAACGTGTAAGAAACGCTCACAACATTTCCAAACCACAGTACGGTAATGTACAGTTAACCTCCTTTGTGTAGAAAATGTATAGTTTAAAATATGACCGTCTCGACGTTATATCTTAGAGATTTCTAGATTCATCTTGGTACAACGCCAAACTTTGAAAGTTCGCCAGAGTTCACGGGGGCGCGGAATCGCACATGCTCACATGAGGTAAAAAATGTAATGCAAAAATCCGTTCCTCTTATAATTTTATCTAAACATATTTTTTAAAATCATTATTGAACAATAAAATCAATCATGTGGCTATAGCTTATGTCTTTTCGTTGTTTATATATTTTATTTAATTACATTATAGGATAATGCAGTTTTTGTGCAAAATGCATTAATGACACAATTAAACAATCATTAAACAAAACGTAAATAAACAAAACATGCCTTTTCAGATGTAAATATGAATATGTCATTATTTCGATTGAATAGTATTTGATATGAAAGTTAGTCAACACTTTTTGGAGATTTTTGCATTAGCACGTGCGCTCAGATTGACTGAACGCTCTATAATATTTCGTTTAATGTCTGTGTATGCACAAATTTCTGTGAACTGTGCACACTGCCTGAAAAAAATTTGGTGCCTGATGCCCCTGGTTGATTTTGTGTTAAAATAAAACACAAGTTGAAAAAATGTGATGTTTTTGGGACAACGCACAATTGATGTGATATTTTTGAACACATCCGTTGAATATCAAAAAAGTACTTTTATTCTGCAAACGATTAGTTGCGATTAATTGTATGCCGCCCTGATAATTTGTGACAAGCATGGCATAGTTACAGAATTTTATAGTTTTTGACATTTTTTTTTTAATCTTGCAGGACAGATTTAATAACTTTCTTGATGATGAGTTAATGTAATGTCACTTTGTTCCCACTTGGTGTCAGCAAAAGACAACATATTTTTATACAGTAAGCCCAGTGGTGACATATATTTAAAATAACATAAAAATGTAATAAAAATATATCTATTATATATACTGTACCTATATCCAGATTTTCTTGCCATGTTTATTTTGAAGGCTCCCTAACTGTAAATGCATCTTCAAATTAATAATCTCAAGAAAGTCAAATGAGCCAAAATTCCTAAGCTTTATAATGTTGGTGCACATTCTTCATAAGTAACTGGATCAGTTTTTAAATAACTGCACTTAAATAATGAATCAGGAAGGGAGCAAAATAGAGTGAAATATGATCTGAAGACCCAAAGACATTTTAACCCACTTCTTCAAATCCTCAGCTCTTCTCTCTCACCAATTCTTGCTCTTTGTCTAGTTGTCTCTTCATCCATCAGTCTCTCTGTCTGATGCATAATTTATTAATTTAGCCATTCCTCTATGTTTCAGCCTTTTCTTTGGCATTAATGAGAAGCCCAGGTGTCAGGGGAAAAGACAAGCTTCAGAAATCAGTAGAAGTGCACAGGAGAGGGTGGTAACCAAAAAAGACCTAAGAAGTGCCCACAAGGTTAGTGAAGGTAATGAAGTATTAAACCTACAGAGACTGCACTTTTTAAAAGTTCTCATGCATGCTAATCAAACGCAATCAAATATAAATACAGAATAGCGCCCACATTCACACGCAGACGTTTTCCCTCTAACAGATGTATGTTGAATATTCTTAGTGTGTGTGGCAGTGGGTGGCATCATTAGAGACTCTCATTGGGCTGGTAGGTGGCCAGGGCATTTGTGGATATCGGGACGCATGTAAATGTCACGGAAGAAAGTCCTACTGTGCAAAGGACTCATTTATTTCCTACTAACAGCCAGCTCTCTCAAGTTCTGCATTATTGATAAAGGCCACACGTATGCCTGAAAATACACACACATACGTGTGCGCACACACACTTTATATTAACAATGCTAAATAGAACTTACTTATAAGAGGTTCAGCAAGATAAACTACTCTGACAAACTGTTCTTTCTTAATAGTTATGACCATGTACAATTAAAAAAATATTTTATTTCTTTAGCATTTTCTCAATTTTGCTAGGCATCTTTACAGAAAATACATTTAAAAACAAACAGTATAGATGTAATGAAAAAACAGTATAGAAAGATAAAACGGTAAAAAAGAACAAATGAATTAAACAGAAAAATAAATAGAATACAAGGCTTCAGGATTATAAAACTGTTGATTGTCATGTTAAGCCGGGCTCACATTTTTGGCCCAAATTTTCCCCTTTCAAGGTCCTAGACCTCAATCAGATCTGATGTTCGGCTCAGATTATCATGTAATGTGTGACGGTTTCAGCCTGATCTCATGAAAATTAGTTTATTTGGCTAATTCGTATGAATTCGTACAAAGTTAATCATGCAAAACGTACAATTATCATAAAAAAAAACCATAAAGAAAACCCCATCATCACAGGGGTCAAGGCAAATTGTACAAAAATGTACGAATGTGGTTGTTCGAATTAATACGAATTAGCCACCTCGTAAAATACGTATGAATTGCCATAACATAGTGGTGGTCGTTTACAGCAGTGGTTCTCAAACTTTCTCAGCGTGCTGCCCCCCTTGTATATGGTGTATTCCTTCGCGGCCCCCCCAATTTTTTTTTAATAACAAATTTGTTCTAAAACGTAACATTTTAATAAGACAAAACATATTAAAGTATACAAAGTAGTGCTGTTGGTTAGTAGCCTTATTTTTTTTTAGGTTCAATTACACAGAATTCATAATAAATTAATGCGCTTCATGAAATGTCACAAAACTGGGCCCCCCCCGGCACCACCCCGCGGCCCCCCGTTCGAGAACCACTGGTTTACAGATCAAATAAATCACCACCCGATGTGCTCGTGTAATGCAGGCCAGTTAGAGAATGAAAGCTTTGCAGTAATTAAACCTCACTCCCCGATCTCAGGAGGAGCTTCAGCGACAGATGCTAGAGGTCTTGGCCTTTAGCCTCCTTGTTAGAGCGCCTCCATGTTGGACTGATCGCCGATCGACTCCCATGCCGGACAAATCCATATAGTTGAATAGCACCAGAGTAACATGAAGTAAATGGTGACTTGTTTTTAAGAGGTCATCGAATCGAGGTCACTTCTCGATTACTTTCTAGCCAGAAAAAATAATCTGTATTGATTTGATTGTATCTTATTTGTTTACACAAAGTGACGAGTCTGTTGTCGCCTTTCAAGCTTTTAGACGTTCTGGGCTGTAAGGAACAAATACAGCAGGGTGGGAAATTTGTGTCGGAATTGTCTATGAGGAATTCACGCCTTGGCCGCCCAGACACACTGTTATTTCCCAGAGTAATGCTAGGGGCTAACACCCTGCTCCACCGCCAAAGCTCCGAACAACAGATATGAGACACACACTCATGGGAAACAGACTGGTTTAGGACACAGGCCCATCAATTTTCTCAGTTTATTTCACAAGGGATGTCTTCTCACAGTTGTCTTTGTAGTATTGTACAAAATGGGTTCTGCATGCATGCGTGTGTGTGTGTGTTTTAATATTTGTTTTGCTGTTTCATATTAAAATGACAAATAGGCCCAGATGTAACACCTTTCCACCAAAGCATGTTAGAGCTTCTCACTATCCAGACTAATGAAATCCATGATGGAGTCTTTAATAAGGTCAACTTGAGCATTACCCAGCATTTTCTGTCCTACATTTTGACAGGTTACGTTATTTGATCAATTATCATCATATATTCACCATTTCCGTCTTTAAAGAAATAGCAGTTGGCTAATGCAGAAGTGTAATTGTGAATGTTTAAATAAATAGTTCACCAATAATCCAAATGACTTAATGGGTTAATATATGAAGAGCTGAGATATAAAAGGCGCTAAACAGCACCTCAATCAAAAATAAGATAATGATATTAACCGAAAGCTTTCGGCACATATTATTTATCAAATACTTTCACTTTAAATCTGCTTAATCCCAGCTTCAGGCTATTCAGAAATAGTTTTTTGGCAGAATCCCTTAAATGCCACAGCAGTTTTTCAGCAAAGTCTTCTTACAGTAAGTGCACAGAAGAAGAAATGGATGAACGATGGTGCGCATATGTTACACTGTTAAAGGAGGTTTATAGGATATACATATATCCTAATAGGATACTGTAAATTAGGATATTAACCTTTTTACCTAATTTATCAAAATCGTGCAAATTTATTTTTTTCTCATGTAAAATGCAAAATGGAAATAAATTACCCCTGATAACAGACTAAAATGTCTAAGGCAGGGGTCTTCAACTACTTTTCTTCGGGGGCCAGATTTTGAAATTGTAAATATGACGCGGGCCAAACTTTTACCCCTATTTTTACTTTTGATATATTTTTTACTTTTACCATATATATGTGTGTGTGTGTGTGTGTGTGTGTGTGTGTGTGTGTGTGTGTGTGTGTGTGTGTGTGTGTTGTTGTTGTCGTTTTTGTTACTTTTGTTGTATTATATTTGAAAAAACCATATTAAAAATATGCATTTTCAAAAAAAATGAAATTTAAAAGCCTTTTAATTACTGAAAACTCATATTTTCTTTATTAATATTTAAAAATAATTGCAGTTTAACATGTAAGAGCCAAATGTTAATAGTAAAAGTGTAAAAGATCAACACTCCTAAACATATTTTGTTTATAACTGTTAAACTTTCATTAATTGTTACATGTCAAGAATTCACAACAGATAGTCTTCTCCTAATGATTAAAATTGCACTACATCTTTTCTTTTTTAATATTTTATTGATATATAGGCTAAACAGCATTTCCATTGTACATTACATACAGATTTACTGTCGGGAGTTCGCCCTCTAGTGGCAGTCGTAATGAATGTAGTTTAATTGTAAATCTGACCGTTCATGGGAGAGAACCTTAAATTTACGAATATATGTATAGTTAATAATTTACTTACCAGTAATTAAAGTATTCAAGTGTTACTGATAAAGTAAAAAAAAAAAAATTTTAACTTTGCACACAGTTTTGATTGGAACACACTGAAATACATCACTTCCGGTCTCCGCGTCACATGCGGTGTAGTCCCATAAGTTTATTTTCTTTAATGCATCCAAAGCTCGAATTGGATCAGATAATTACGCACCCGCAGATGGTTGGCACCCCACACAGCCCATTTCTGTGTTGTCTTGTACAGTGGTAAGGTAAAAGTAACCACGCTGAATTTAAATCAGACAATGGTCGTTTCTCAATAAGGCTGCAGCCTCCGGAGGTCGCTTTCCAGGCTGCATACGTCATTAAGTCTTATTTCAGAACTTAGTTAATCGTAAATTGTTGTAATATGCTTATGATTTGTGAATGTAATGCTCAGTTAACTTAAACTTGATGACGTATGCAGTCTGCATACAGATGTGGCCTTTAAAAACGCGCGTTTTCTCCCGCGGCATTCGCCAATTCGTCTCACAGAGTCCCGCAGCATTCTGCAAGTGCTTTCGGGGGGGCTACTTTTCCCTTTCCCTTAATGTGTTTCGCTTCAAAGAATATCCACCAGGTGGCGCATAAAAACATTGTCATTGCCGTTGTTTCCAGAAGTTAATAAGGGCATTGCTGAATATTTTACATTGAATTGCTGTTTTTGAAGTGATATGTCAACCCCATCTTGCCAGCATAACAGCGCATACAAATATTAAGTTGACTGTACGTGCAATGCGCATTTATAGTAAGTGCAACAGATAATTTAGTGTGAGCCTAATAAACGCGACTCGTGATATAGGGTTGCTATTTACAATGAATATCTTAATTATTTGTGTTGTCGAATTTTGACACCGTTTCATTGTTTGTTCATAATATTTATAATTGTCAGTTTTTCAAAAAAGTATCAATATTTTAAAGAGATTAATGTGGTATAAAAAAGACATGTTTTAAAGTTTAAAACGTTGTAAAAAATATAGTAGTATTCTTATATTTTAAGAATAACAATATGATACATTTATACTCCGCTAAAATGCTTTACATATGGAAAGAGGAATTCTTCTCATAACAGATATTTTTATGTTATTATTAAGACGTAGGCTACATCTAATAAAATAGCGAACAGAGAAACTGTGCCTTTTGCGGACGAAAAACACCTCAGAAATATTGAGTTTATGAATATTTACACTTACAATATGTACTTTGTGAAATGTGTGTGTAATAATTTTATAACATGTGGCTGTAGAGACAAACACGCTGCGTCGCCTTTCAGATATCTTACACGTTCGCATTCAACACTTTTCAAAACGTATTTATATTAAATCTAATGAATAATTATAAATTATGACATGAGAAAATTAGAAGTGTGCAAAAGAGCACAGTTCAGATATTGTTAATTAAAGCGGTTTTATACACCTTTCTGCCTTGTTTAAATAGAGACAGAGCGCAGCGCGTCACAACCTGAAAACCACGCCCACCGGGGGGGAAAGCGATCCAACAGTCTCCATTGACCTTGTATTGCAAAAGGCCGCCTCCTTGTCATTTCTGGCTTATAACAAAAAACGGAATAATGCCTAAAAGCTGCTTTGGGACAATATGTACAGCTAACAAGCCAAAGAACACAGAAATAAGTTTTTATAAGCTGTCGAGCCGTAAAACCCAGTCTTTAAGGAGAATAAAGTGGATCGCCGATTACGTTTCCCCCTATTGGACGCAGTTTTACTAATAGGAGTACTATGAAAAGTTGCCTGTATCCATTTTTGTGTCTAAACGCTCGTTTTTTGAAGTCGACAGCTTATAAAAAATTATTTATTTATTTTTTGGCGTGTTAGATGTACACCTTGTCACACAGCAGCTTTTAGGTATTATTCTGTTTTTAAGTTTAATCTGTAAATAACTTTTTATAAGCTGTCGACCCCAAAAAACGAGCGTTTAAAGACACAAAAACGGACACAGGCAACTTTTCATGGTGCTTCTATTAGTAGAACTGCGTCCACTAGGGGGAAACGCAGTCGGCGATCCACTTTGTTCTCCTTGGGGGCTGGGTTTTGCGGCTCGACGGCTTGTAGAAGCGTATTTCTGGGTTCTTTGGCTTGTTGGCTGTGCGTGTTGTCACACAGCGGCTTTTGGGCATTGTTCAGTTTTTTGTTATAAGCCAGAAATGACAAGGAGGCGGCTTCTCGCAATACAAAGTCAATAGAGACGGTTGGATTGATTTCCCCCCCGGTGGGCGTGGTTTTCAAATTTGCATAACGGCGCTCTGTCTCTATTAACAAGAATTTTATTTGCCACTGTCAACACGTTTTGTGATTGATTTAATGATTTATTACAGAAACTTCTATGAAGCAAAGCTATTGTACTAAGCATCTATATATATATGTAAATAAATATATATATATATTTATTTACATATATATATATATATATATATATATGTTATAAATGTTGTAAAAAAATATATTAGTATTCTTATATATTAAGAATAACAATATGATACATTTACATTGCGCTAAAATGCGTTACATATGGAAAGAGGAATTATTCTCAACCACCACCAATAAAGTTTAAACATTATTTTTTAGAAAAACGCCTCGGAAGTGTTGAGTTTATGAATATTTACACTTACAATATATACTTTGTGAAATGTGTGTTTAACCCTTAAGAGTTCCTAGGGACATTTTGTGCCATTTTGATTTTGATTTTTAAACCATCTTGACTGTGATGATTGAATATTGCCCAAACTTGCCAAAGGTTAATCATTTTTGATACATTTTAGAATATTGGTTTCAGTTTTTTAAATTAGCTTAAAATGGCTAAGCTACGCAAAAACCGACTAATGTGTTCCTTCGGACAAAAAATGCCCCATTGAAAACCATTATAACTACCATTTTTGACCCCCCATTTATCTTAACATAAACTAATACATACCTTTATGTCAATATATCATTTTAAACTACTGGCCTTGAAGTTTTAATTTTTATACTTGTCCACCAGGTGGCGCTACTTTTTACCATTTCATGCATTCATCAAAATGTCACAATTTTTGCTGTTTTCTGCGGACCGCATAGCTGCTGAAAAGATAAACCTTTAATGTTGAAAATTGGTGTGTGTGTAAAAAAAGTGTGTCTGAGTGGTAAGGGGGTGGTGGTGATGTCGGGGTGGAGTCGATGTTGAGTGAGGCAGGGGGGCATAATCAACATATCCAAATTCTTCTCTCTTTGAAAGGCACATTCTGCGTTATAAACTAATTCAGTAATAAAAACGATGAGAGGCCAGAACCGAAACAAAATCAATCTTCATTTTGTTTCTCGCTCATGTTGTTTATGCAAATACACTGCTATAAGTATGAACAGTATAGCAGAAGTACACTCTTAAAACAAATGTGTTAAAAACAACACAACATGTGTTATTTTTTACACATGTTCTGAGTGTGCGCAGGGACAACACATGTTGAGTTAAATTTAACACAGAATATGTGTTATAAAATGCAACACAAAAAATGTGTTGCTTCAGTAAACACATTAATGTGTAACTTTCTATTAATTTAACACAACTGTGTGTTACCCAGTAATTGTTTAGTTTTAATATAAAAGAGAAAAAAAAACATACGATTTGTAAACTTTAAATAATGAAATCAAGCAGACAACTATTAAATATTGTTCACAACATTTATTTGTATAATAATAAATATTTGACAATTAATGCTAGCATGAAAATATGCTAGTACTTTATGCTGCAAGATGTATGCTAATTTAAATAAATTTAAGTGCAAGTATAATCACTTCAAACATACATTACATTCATACATAAAAAAAACACCATTTATAAAATAATTCATTGAATTTAAAAGCACATGTGCTAAACATGTTGAAACAATGTCTGAAATCGTTTTCAACATACAAGTTATCAAAAATTCTTACCTTGTCCTGAAACATTAACACGTTATTTTACATTAAGAAAAATACTTCAAATGAACTTGACAAGTGTATTCAAAGAAATTTCCATCACAAAATATTTAGGGGCGGTTTCCCGGACAGGGATTATCTTAATCCAGGACTAGGCCTTAGATTAATTAGGAAATATATCTGGTTTTAACAAACATGCCTTACTAAAAACATTACCTGTGTGCATTTTGAGGCAAAACAAAGGGCACTGATGTATTTTAAGATATGTCAGTGCAAGTTGTTTTCAGTTTGGACAGCTCTTAAAAATGTTTTAGTCTAGGACTAGTCTAATCCCTGTCCGGGAAACCGCCACACAGTGCATGCATTGGTTAAAACAGACTGCAATTTTCGGTCCATTTTGAAACTCCATTGGCTTGGATCGTTTGCAAGAGGACTGGGACAAGGGTAGATCATATTCATACAAAAAAAAAACCTGAAGACAGTTGGCAGGGATACTTAAGGTTACTTAGCTAGTAAATTTGAAAAGTCTTTCTACCGCACAGGTCAGATTGTAAACATCAAGTGGAAAGGCAAGAGAATCATTCATTGCGACAATTACATAGTGGCCTCTATGTCCTGAAGAACCGCTGGAAACCAACTGTGGCTGAGCTGATTTTAGACACCTTTTCATCATTTAGTAAGCAAAGAGGTCACGCTGGTACCAGCCTACAGAAATGAAACAATATACATCATTAGAAAATGTTGTTGCATGAAAATTACTTATTTTATATAAAGTTTTTAGTCACAAAGCTTACCGCCACCAAGTCCCACAGGTCTGAGACTTCACACAGAATTCACACAGCAGAAGATCTGGGTGTGGTAAACATGCAGGTCACATGCAAAATATAAATTATGAGAAAAAATTCTTTAAAAAGGATTACTTTTATATCTTACATTAAATGTTACATTTTAAATGTCATTTTCCAAATAAAAAATTTGGAACAGAGACAGGAAATCATACCATTATGTTGACTGTCAGCTTTCTTCAATGAATGTCTGATGTCCATTTTCTTCTCTAAAGATGCTATTTCCCTGAGTTTCTCAATAATTGTCATCTCCCATTTCCTGATAAACATGTCTTCTTTCCTATCGGTAAGTCTGGAAAACTTGATGTCCACCTTCAGTAAATTTAATAAGAAATATTAATATTGAAATGATGAAACACTTTGTTTAAAGTTATCTGCAGTTAAGTATATTACAAAGACTGGCATGTCCAGACATTGGGGATATTCCTTAAAGATTTCACCAACAGTTGGTGATTTTGTCATTACCTGTATCCATCTCCGTTGCTGACTGAAGGTTTTGTCAATGGCATTCTTTATTGATGATGTCCTCTCACGTCAACTCCATTGAAGCTTCCGTCTGATGTTCTGTAGTCTCATTTTTATAAATCCACTGTGTGATGGCCCATCAAAAAAAAAAAGAAAAAATAAAGAAAAATGCTCCTATCATGATCAATGCAAAAATAGCACTAAGTTAGAGTCAAGTACAGTTTTTATACACATTGTCAAGTAAGTAATTTCATACACATTAATGAAGTATGTAAAACAAAGCTTTCTTACAGTACATGTCCCTCATTTTGATAAAAATGAGACCATAATCCAACAACACAATCTCCTTTGCGAGTGCCAGCTTTTCTTTTTCAGATGGATAGCTGAAAAAGATTACAAACAAACATTGACACAAGAATTGTGATTTACATCTAGTAGCACAAGACTACACCCATTTTATTCACTACCTAGCACTTCAGCCTTACTGCAAGCAGTGAAAGGTTCGTAAAGTTTGACTCCTTACATTTAGACCACTACGTTATGTTGAACGCGAGGGCGCGACACGAAAATAAAAAACATTATTATAAAATGTGGTGGTGCATCCAGTATGTTACAGCATCACCGAATAATAATGAGTTTTACCGTCTTTTGTCTCGTCATGCCGCTCACAGGTGTACAGTAGGTACAGTGACGTGCATACAGATCCACCATGTGCTTAACCAAACGCGACGAGGCGTCGCGATAATCGAAAGGCATAATTTATAATATCCCGTCCTATTAACGTCAGGACATAAACTGAAAAGAAACCCGTTACCGCGTGTCACGTCTATTTTATGACACGGTGTTAAAGATTTACGTTAAAGTGCTGCAAGTGTCACACATACTAACCCGTAGTCCAATGTGCCTTTCATTAAACAATGACTGTTAACATGAATCTCCAAACGTAACTTTGCAAAACGAGCGAGCATTTAACGTTACCACAATAAAGTTTAAATGAACAGTCTCCTGCACAATTAATGCTAAAGTTTATTACACTAAATGAAAAATAGATATCATATTATAACGGTAATTTTTAATTTAAATTCTTACCTGATGCAGACAGGAGCATTCTTGACCTCTCGACTGGAAATGCGGTTGAAAAAAGAACGTCACAGCGCAGGCGCAACACAATATGCGTTCTTGTCAGTTTTTTTTCTCCTCAATAAAACAAATACTAAATAGACTGCCAAGGCTCAATAATAATGTTCACGAATTTCATAATAATAAAATAATAATAACACACGCAAAAAAATATACAACAATGCGTGGTTGTCTGTCCAAGTGAAACGTCATCAGCTGACTCGTGTGAACTTACAACAGCCACCAATGGAAGAGAACGCCTGCATAATGTTTGAAATATTACTCTTATTGTGTCACAAAATGTATATTCAAAAGCTATTTAGGCGAGAATGTATGTATAAAAAGATCAAATGTGCGGTCGGTTTATAAAGATAGCGTTTATTAAAAAATCTGCTCCGACTCTTTCGGAGTTCTGATCCAGACAACCACCGGATACTCAGCGCTAATGTACCACGCCCAACGCAGCTTGATCTCGGCAAGTCCTTATGAAAATCCCCGCTGGCTGTTATGTGGTAGTAGTGGTTAACAGTAGATATATTTTGGTTAACAGTAGATATATTTTATTTTGTTACTTCGTTTAAATATAAATCATCATTAAATTACTGGTAAACATGTTTTACACATTCATTGTGTAAGCAGTTAAGCATAATATTTACACATTATGTGTCAGTTCTAACACAAAAATGTGTTGAAATCCTTTTACACATATTTTGTGTAAAATTTTAACACATCAATTTTAAGAGTGTAGTGAAAATGGCAAGGCATTACAGCACACATAAGGCTCCTGAAATAATCATGCACTTCAAGAGCGAGGATGGCTCCTCATCTTCCTCCGAGGATTCTGAGGTCGACACGGAGGCCTCAGAGGTAGAAGTAGACCAGCTGGAGTCTAATTCATTAGAGAGATCTTCAGAAGACTTGTCAGAAGGTGAGAGCGGAGAGGAGATGGATGAAGTGGCGGCAGGATGGACGTCAAAAATTGAAAAATCTTCTGGTCTCCCACAAACATGGAGACGCTCCGCTACTTTCCAGCAGCCAGAGATTTGATCCCAGGGCTCACACACTATGCCACTGCCCGAATCAGCCCTGACTTCAAGCTTTTCATTGATGCTGATGCATGAAATCCTGCAGCATATAGGGGCCATGACAAACCTAAATGGGAGACAGTCACAGACTGGAGAGATCTTGAGACAGAGAAACTGCAGGCTTATGTGGGGCTGCTCATTCTGACAGGTGTTTACAGATAAAAAATTAATTAGCTCTCAGTCTCTGGAGTGAGAAATCAGGACAGGTCACTATTTGGGCTACGATGTCCCACAAAAGGTTTTACGACATCAGTTGAACACTGTGGTTCGATTAACGTTAACATATTGGCATTTAAAGGGTTAAAATTTCCACAAATTTAATTAATATTTGACATGTATGTTTCAGGAAGAAGTAGTGTTAAAAGATTTAATAGTTTAAAGTGGAAAAAAATATTGAAGTATGATATTTTTAGAGCAGGTTTTGGGAAGGTGTCATTTTGGTGTCATTTTGGCCTTAGGATCACAAGTGTGAGTTTTGTATAAAATCTGACCCTGTTCAAAAAATAACAATGCATCAAAATCAATGTTGCTACCAATCGTTGACCCATCCCAGGGTATAATAATAATTATAATCAAATGGTAGTTCAAATGTTTTTTTGTGGGAAAATTTTTAGTTTTTTGTTTTTTCTGTTAAAAAAACATGGACTAATGTAAACAAACAGGCATATAAAGGGTTAAAATTTCCACAAATTATATTCATATTTGATATGTATGTTTCAGGCAGAAGTAGTTCTAAAAGACTGCATCATTTAAAATGAAAAAAAATATTGACGTATGATATTTTTAGAGCAGTTTTTGGGAAGGTGTCATTTTGTGGCCTTAGGAACACTAAAGGAAGTTTTTTATAAAATCTGACCCTGTTCAAAAAATAACAATGCATGAAAATCAATGTTGCTACCAATCTTTGACCCATCTCAGGGTATAATAATAATAATAATCACATGGTGGTTCAAATGTGTTTTTTGGAAAATATTTAGTTTTTTTGTTTTTTCTGTTAAAAAAACATGGGCTAATGTAAACAAACAGGCATATAAAGGGTTAAAATTTTCACAAATTATATTCATATTTGATATGTATGTTTCAGGCAGAAGTAGTTCTAAAAGACTGCATCGTTTAAAATGAAAAAAAATATTGACGTATGATATTTTTAGAGCAGTTTTGGGAAGGTGTCATTTTGTGGCCTTAGGAACACTTAAGGAAGTTTTTTATAAAATCTGACCCTGTTCAAAAAATAACAATGCATGAAAATCAATGTTGCTACCAATCTTTGACCCATCTCAGGGTATAATAATAATAATAATCACATGGTGGTTCAAATGTGTTTTTTGGAAAATATTTAGTTTTTTTATGTTAAAAAAACATGGGCTAATGTAAACAAACAGGCATATAAAGGGTTAAAATTTTCACAAATTATATTCATATTTGATATGTATGTTTCAGGCAGAAGTAGTTCTAAAAGACTGCATCGTTTAAAATGAAAAAAAATATTGACGTATGATATTTTTAGAGCAGTTTTGGGAAGGTGTCATTTTGTGGCCTTAGGAACACTTAAGGAAGTTTTTTATAAAATCTGACTCTGTTCAAAAAATAACAATGCATGAAAATCAATGTTGCTACCAATCTTTGAATCATCTCGGGGTATAATAAAAATAATAATAACATGGTGGTTCAAATGTGTTTTTTGGAAAATATTTAGTTTTTTTGTTTTTTCTGTTAAAAAAACATGGGCTAATGTAAACAAACAGGCATATAAAGGGTTAAAATTTTCACAAATTATATTAATATTTGATATGTATGTTTCAGGCAGAAGTAGTTCTAAAAGATAGCATCATTTAAAATGAAAGAAAATATTGACGTATGATATTTTTAGAGCAGTTTTGGGAAGGTGTCATTTTGTGGCCTTAGGAACACTTAAGGAAGTTTTTTAAAGGAACTCTTGAGGGTTAAAATAATAAATTTCATAACATGTGTATAAAGACAAACACGCCGCGTTGCATGATTTTATAAATACCGAGGTCCATATAAGTATTTTCTAGGGCATGCACCCCAGGAAAAAAACTTCTTATTTCCCTGCTCTACATATATGAATTTTAATAAATCAGAAAACCAAAGAATCAAATACCTATAGATTTCAAACCATATTAGTATGCAGAAAACTTTTGTTGGTCATTAGGAATACATTGTAATAATTATTTTACCATCCTGGGCACACTGCTGCACACTTTCTCTTCTTTTGTTATTTAATTAACTTTAATGACTTTAACAGGTAGGCCTTAGGACTAAATGCAATAAAATGTTCAAGCCAAAATATGAACATTTAAACTCCGTGCACGCGCACTACGGGTGGATGAAGCGTTGTACCGCGCACGTGATGCATCGTTTTCAAGTTCAAGCTTAGCAGCACAACACAGTGAATCTAATTATTATACAGTAAAAAAACATATCTTCAAGAATTAAAGGGTGGCGTTGAATTTTGTTAATAAACACGCTGAATAACGGAAAGTGAATTACTGAAGGGAGTAAGAGCAGCGCATTAAATCTGGACACCCATATGTGCTCAACTGCAGTAATGTTTCTTGTCCTGTCACCTTGACAGTCACTGCGGTTTCACATTTCTCGTCATTAAACTGCTGTATATAATAGTCAGCGTTTGATTACTTAGGCTACATCTTTCTTGCACTACCACTAACTGCGCATCTGACCTGTGTTGCACCTCTGTCTGACTGGTTTGATTTTATTGGTCATCTCGGTTTCATTTTGACTTCATCTTAAAACTTAATAGACCATTTAACTGTTTGTACACAATGATGACATGGCACCGTATGCGTGCGCATTTGGGCAACGGAGCTATGGCAAGAATCAGCAGCAACTGACCCATTTCACAAAAAATTCACACGGCCGCGCCGCTCCATTAGCATGCTACACTTGCTACTTTAGCGGGTTGAAATGCATATACATATTAGGCTATATATTTGGTGTGTTTGACTTTCTGCCGAACTGCGCGATCCAATCGGCATATGAAATTACTATAGCGGCGCGAAAGTGACTGGGGAGCAGACTGGTGTAGCGCTACCAAAACCCACAGCCGAGTGACAGCAAAGTACCGCGAGAGCGATTCCAGTTATCACGTGGAGAAATCCGCTTTGAATCGCTCTCGCGGTACTTTGACATCACCAAAAGGTCTGCTTAGAGCAAACTTGTGACTTGCATAACAAAAGGCTTGTTTAAGATGAGCAAATTCTGCGCAGAATCGATCACCGGTGATCCGCGCAAGATGCATGTTGGTTAGAAAAGTGTCCGACTTACGTCCGACTTGCTCTGATGTCACGCTGACGTGTGCAAAATAACTCTCGCGATGGAGAGGCGGGCTCGTCGGATTCTACAGCCGAGCGCAGTTGCTCTCCACCGACTGCGTTGACGAAAAGCACGATGGGAAAAGACTTGCTGACGACACAGCTTAATGCTCATTGGCCAGGTTCTGTCAGCTGATGACTTGTTAATTCTAAAAACTCTAATTCGTGTAGTAGTTTTTATATTAATTCAATTGTTCTTTACTATGATATTTATATTTTTTTATGAATTCCTGTAAACTTCTGTATTGGTGTTGATTTATTTGTACTGTGAGCTGTTTATATTTCACACAACAGAAACGAATTTGTATTACCACTAGATTTATTCATCCCAACATTTACTAAGTAACCTTTTCAAGTAACGAACACTTCACCTTCGTTGATTCTCCTTATAAACATCTTTATGTAAATGAATTTATTGGTATTTAGGTTGCATCTATTTAATCCGCGATAAAATACGCGAACGTGATCTCTGCCTATGCTGACGTTTGTAGTCGACTGGACTGCGAGATTGGTGAAGTGTCTGACTTAAAAGCTCTTTTTTCACTCCTCCCCTCACTGCAGGCGTCTGCTCTCATCTGAATTTCAGGCAAGGCAAGCTGCATCTCAAACAAGCCTAATGACTTTGTCCCACCTCTGCTAAGACGTCACATGCCGATCGGTCTGCGCGGTGCAGGAAGAAGCCACACGAGCGCTGAGCGTTGAGCCAAATTATAAGACGAGCGTAAGAAAACGATCGAGGTCTGGTCAGGGAATTAACCCAACACAAAGTGAAAATGATAGCAATGACTCTAAGATCTATGGACATGCACATCAGTGTTTTATTTGTGTGGAGAAAAGGACAATTTGAAATAGTGTCCAACACAATACTCTACCATTATACTCAAATAAGTAGGGCCTACATGCACTGCTCCCAAACGTGATGTGTTTTGGTGTTGCTTGTAATCTGGAACTTGGTGTATTTCAAATGTGTTTGTTAAGTGTCTCCACATGAAAACGGAATGCCCTCCACCCGCACAGTCCTGCAATGAGAACCAGAAAAACCGGTTTCTAACCATTTTATTTACATGTGAATAGTGAGAGAGCACCCCCTCAGGAGCTGTAGGACGGTTTTTTATAAGCGTAAACTAGGACTAAGCCTTAGTTTAAATAGAATATAAAATTAGTTTTAACAAACATGCCTTACTAAAAACATTATTTGTCTGCATTTTGAGGCAAAACAAAGGGCATGGCCGTCCGGACCTCGGTAATTTTCTGACGCTTGTCTTATTTGACTCAATGCTCAGCGCTCGTTTGACGATCTTGCGGCGCCACGCAGACCGATCGGACGGCATGTGACATCTTACAGTAGCACCGCGAGACAGTAGGCCTACAGCATGCTTTTGAATAGATCTCACGGTAGTGTGATGTCACAGACCAACGGGTTTGCGCTGCGCCCCATTAGGTAAAATAAAGTGAAAATTATTCCTAGATGACCAATAAAATCATACCAGGCAGACATCAAAGGAGGACGGATACCTCAGTTAGTGGAAGTACCAGAAAGATAGGTTAAATTGGGCCGGAGCACAGCTCCGCCTCCTCGGGTCCACAACACACCTTGCCGGAGCTCCGGTCCGTCTCCTTCAGCAACAGGGTTTGGTAAAATATAAAGTGTATAAAGTGTTCAGTATACAAAAAAATGCCAACAAATTATTTCTAAAAGTAGCAATATTTTAAAGAGATAAATGTGGTATAAAGAAAGACATGAGAAAAGTAGAGGTATGCAAAAGAGCACAGTTCAGATATTGTTAATTCAAGCGGTTTTATACACCTTTCAGCTTTGTTTGAATTGACAAGCATTTTATTAGGCACTGTCAAAACATTTTATGATTGATTTACTGATTTATTACAGAAACTTGTTGTCAGAAGCAAAGCTATTGTACTAAGCATCTTTATATGTATGTTTTAAATTTAAAAGTGTTGTAAAAATATATGAGTATTCTCTTATATTAAGAATAACAATATGATACATTTATATTGCGCTAAAATTATTTTGCCATATAAATTATTCTCAACCACCACCAATAAAGTTTTAACATTATTCTTTAGGAAAAAAACGGCGTTTAAACCCGTGGAGCGAACAAGAAAACATATGTTTATATGCTCATTCGGCATATCATATGATATTTTTTATTTAGTTTTACAGTTTTAAAAGTGGCAAAAAAAGTTCTTAAAATCTAACTGGTCTCTGTAAATATAACTGCAGATGACAGCAGATTAGATTCAGTTCACTTACTAAGAAATAGGAGAAGCGATGATTTGTGATTGATTGGGGCTAATAGAATGACTGCCACACTCAAAATACACCAAACCAAATGAGCACTTTATATTACACTAAAGCAACACACAATGTGCAAGTCATGACCATGGCCGGGTTTCCCAAAAGCATCGTAAGGCTAAGTAGATCGTAAAAACGATCGTACGAATCATCTTAGAATTACGGGCTGTTTCCCAAAAGCTTCGTAACGTAAGTTGCACTTGAAAATCATCGTAGATCTACGAATGCTCTGGAGTAATCGTTCATTCATAAGTGCTTTTGGGAAACCGGGCCCAGGCCTTGACGCTTTGTGTGTTCGACTTTAAATGGTGGGGCGCTGACTGGTCGGCGTTTGACATCAGAGTACCGCGAGAGCAAAGGTAAAGTCGGACCATTTTGTAACATTTCGACTTGCTCTTGCGGTACTTTGATGTCTTCGGTGCCGAACTGTCTGCGCAGCGCCACAAAGAAACGCCCTTTGACTCTTTACAGCAGAGTACCAGCAACATGAGAAGTGGTGGCACGCAAAAGGAAGTGAAGGTACGCAGTACGCTAAAATATAAAGTGTCTGTACTGCGAGCACTGGTCTAGTTATTTACATTGTGTGTTGCTCTTTCACCATTGTGCACCCGCGCACTCGCTCTGTAGTTTGTAGCTCGCGCTCCGGCTTCTGTAGCCGTTTCTTAATACAAAGTACAGGAGAGTGGAGCAAAATAAGCCTTTATCTAGGCAACCATACAGATTTGTAGCCGTGTGACCACAAATACAGGTAGCAACCATAATTTATATTTGGCTATGTTAAGGGGAAGGACAAATTAAAGAGTTATGATTAAAGTGATTTTTTTTTACAAAAAAATCCTATCCTATCAAAGTAAAATTTATACATACCAGGTGGTTATGTCAAAGTAGATTTATTCAGGTCTAAATATACCATAAATATTGGTGATAGGCGAATGATTTAGCTAAAGATTAGCCTGAATTACTAAGCTAGGCAGTTTTCCCAAAATGGTGGCTGTGGGGCAAAGTGAACCACCATGAGGCACTGTCTGAAACCACTGAATATGTTTCATTAAAAAAAATATCTGTGTAGTTTCGCACAACTGATTTGTTCATTTTTAAACATTTTAGAAAACATATCATGCCAAGACATTACAATATTACTACATTTTTATTTTATGCATTTGGCGTTTTGGTCCATACTGAAAAACAAACTTACCACTAAGAAACGTCCATTGACAATCTCCAAACAATAAGTTGTTCCTCAAAATCTGTATTTTCATCTGATACAGACTCAAACATGAGTGGATGACATCAGAGTACCGCGAGAGCGATTGAAACCAACCTCCTCCGCCTTATTTCTCGCGGTACTCTGATGTCATCTGCTTGTCTGCTCTTGCGGCGCTGCGTAAAGTTGACCACACCTAAAAACCGTTCTGCTAAACTCGACAGGAATTCTCTGTGTATACCAGCACCTCCTTTATTAATTGTATAGCAGGAAAACTTATTTTTTACTTCTCAGCGTGAAAAATAGCTTGGTTTGGCGTGTGAACTGATTATGTCAAATTAAGTTACCCGATATCCACTTAATTTTAGTTATAGAAATTCATTTAAAATAACTTACAGCGTAGTAGGCCTAGATTTGCGTTTAAACAAAGCAACTGCAAGGTTTTCTTTTGATTCGCTCGCTGAGAGGAGATTAGAATTGGGGGTTGGCAAAGAATTGGCAGACCTGGGGGTGGGTGGTTTTTAATTTCTTGACTTTCTGTGTCAGTGGTAGCTGCTACTAGACGCATTACATTTTGGAATGAACTTCCTTCATGTCGTTTTATTTATACACTGTAAAAAATATTTTCTGAATTTGTAAGTAAAGTTAGCATTAAATATGTATTACAATTTTAAATGAATTTTTGCTTTTATTATAATTATAACTTAAATAACTGTAAAAATATTATGTGTAATTTTTAATGTGTAATATTAAAAATAATATTACACATTTTTTTATCAAAAAGACAAATAACTTGATTCTCATTAATAATAGGCATGGAAAACAAACTTCTAATTTTCAAACCCTCATACAGCTTGTGCCTATCTGCGTTGAACTTGAGAGCGCTGTAAGCGTTTATTGTGTCTTTCAGCACATTACATATATGACCCATTCTGTCTAAATGAGTGGGATGTTTTCAAATACCCTATTAATTAAACATCTAATACGTTTTCTGAGAATGAAATGATTAATACTAAGATGCATGTCATGTCTGACATCTTGGTTTCGGTTTAAAAACATGCAGGAATTTGAAAATAAAATCCGGAACTTGCTTGATGTTTAAAAAGTTATTAAGAGAGATAAAGTTCGGGACTGATTTATGTTAAAAAGTTATTAAGATCAACAAGACTCGTACTGACTGACAGATCCGAAACCAACGCACAGACACGCAAGTACCTGCAGACAGAATAGTAAAAAAATCTGTTTTGGCAAGAATTTACGAAAGCATATTAAGCATTACAAAAAACTTGTTAAGCTCATTATTAAATATGTCCATAGCCTACAGCGTTTGCGCGAACAGAACGAATTGTTTAAAAAAAACTCTCATTAATCTTCATCTAAATTAATAAATAATCAGATATTCGTTTATAATTTTAAATAACAGTATTCTCTATTATTTAAAGTCAGTTTTAGTTCAAAACAAGCAAAAATATTTTAAACAAGGTAATTAGAAAGTTGTAATTCAAATGTTTCAGCTGTTATTTACTAACTTTTTTATGTTAATTGCAATTCATGTCATAATAATCTTCAGTATACATTTTGCTTTTAAAATGTTACATTTTCATATTTTTATCTATTTACTTGTTTATTTTATATTCACCTAGATTGACAATGAAGCTGGCTTTAACTTGAAGTAATTTAAAGATCATCTGTGACCGAAGTCACGGAGACACGGAGTTATTAACGAATATTTTATTATCAGAGTGCAGCATTTTATCAAGGTTTTCTGGTCTTGTGTAATTAAATAAAACAAAAAAACTAAAATGGTAATTTTTTACAGTTGGATTAAAAGAAGCTTGATATTAGGAGCGTTTTAAAACTAATTCCAAAACATCTCGAGTTTCTAAATAAGGGACGCGCAGAAAATGTCATTCATTCATGTAATTTTATAGATTACACTCATTCACTTAACACACATATTAGGCGTGCTTTAAGGGCTTTATAATTTAGCTGTAAACACTTGATTATGTCTGGCCGAATATTTTTTCTGCTATTCGGATGAATTCGTTATTCGTTTTAAAGCCATTATCCGTGCCCTTGCGAATAACGTATTCGGCTTCGGGCACATCCCTAATATATATATTTATTTATTTATGTTTGACGAATGCTTATCAGTACATACTTTTTGGTTTCTTCAACTTTAAAGATGAATATTCTCCTTTAGAGATGGGCAATTTTTTGCAATCACGAAAAAACAAAGAACGGCACACTGCTACTATAGCTCTCAATATTTATTATTTAAAAGACAACGCTTCGACCAAAACGTTGTCTTTTAAATAATAAACATTGAGAGCCACAGCAGCAGTGCGCCGTTCCTTGTTTCTTCGTGATTTAGTGTTTTTGTGATCGAGCACCTGTCTCATAATATTTTTGGATGTGCACACTTCTTATTCAATTTTTTGCAATAGCACATTATATTCAAAATTTTGAGCTCATAAAAAAGATTTTCGCTTATTTAAATGACATGTTCATGTTTTTATGCACGTTTAGATTTGGTGCAATTTCCCAAAGGCTTATAATTAGGAAATACACACAACACGCTTAACTTATATTTTCTTATATTTCTACTTATATTCCTACTGTTCAGTAATGCAGAAAAGCGCAACACAACCATGTTAAAGCTATTAAACGTTCAGATGCAAAAATGAACTAAATGTAAAATTAGATAAATTAGTTAATGATATTGCGTAAATGCGCTCGGTCTCTTCAAAGGTCTTCGCGAGTTATTTTGTTATAAGACTCAGTTATCATACATCACGTCTCTTCTACTGTAAGTACACGGAAAAAAATAAGACAAATGATGCGCGTTTGAGTCGAAATTTTATGAAGAATATGTCACTGTTTATGTAACTGGCAAAGAAAACTTCGCCAACGAAAGGTTTGCCAAAAAAGCCTGCATTTGTATGGCATCAAAGAGTATCTCCTAAACACAGAAAATCCGTCTCATGTTACTTCAATATCATAGAGTATACGCTCAGCATGAAGTTAAGCACACAAATTGTCGTCAGTATGGCCTACATGAAACACGACTGCCATCTACAGGTTTTTGTATTTCCTGCATCCCCCACCGAACCCCCCTTCTGCGGGATCTCGCAGAATTTCGGAAGTCCTCGCGGCATTCTGCTCTCAGAGACGCGCATTTTTAAGGGCCACATCTGTATGCGACCTGCGGAGGCTGCAGCCTTCCGATTGAGAAACGGCCAAAGGTAACCGGCGGGCCGGATAAAGATGATTGGCGGGCCGCACTTTGTCCGCGGGCCGCCAGTTGACTAGCCCTGGTCTAGGGTTCAATTCCGCTTTAAGTAACATTTCTGAAAATCATGCATTCCAATTACTGACTAATAACCTTTTCATTGCCATTAAAGTGAAATTACTGAACCTAAACATTAGAGTCTGATGAAAATGCTCATTTCCAAAACAATATGTCCAATACTCTTAGAGGGTTTTGCATCTGAGCTCTTCATATGTCTTCTTAAGCGTAATCATACATTTGTGAGAGAAAACAATTGATGTTTGAACAAAAACTTAAGAGTTATTAATGAATTTGGAGACATAAAAGGAATAGTTTCCAAAAAATATGTTGGTAAAACAAAGTTATATAACAACAAAATACATACATCAACGTTTTTCCTATTTAAGACGAGTAGTTATACGAGCAAGTTTGGTGGTACAAAATAAAACGTAGTGCTTTTCTAAGCGGATTTAAAAGAGGAACTATATTTTATGGCGTAATAGCACTTTTGGGAGTACTTCGACTTGGCTGAAAAGTCCGCTCCCCTTCTCACTCTCATAATGGGAGAGGGAGGGTGTAACTGCGCCGAGTCGAAGTACTCCCATAAGTGCTATTACGCCATAAAATATAGTTCCTCTTTAAAATCCGCTTAGAAAAGCGCTACGTTTTATTTTATACCACCAAACTTGCTCGCACAACCACTCGTCTCAAACAGGAAAAACGCCGACGCGCTCGGCCACTTCCAACCCCACCTCTAAATGGCACCACCGAATGAATGGGGCCAAGCTAAACGCCATCGAAGCGTCGCAGCGCGCCCCAGCACCCACGCGCACGCACACAGATGACAGAGGGATGCACCAACAACTCCCAGCCAAGGCAACAACATATTTCAACATTGAAAATGAGTAGACTATTCCTTTAAAGCTTTGTGTCCTGTTTAAGGTTTGACAGCTCCAGTCCCCAGAATTCACTTTAATAAGAAAAATGAGGTTGTCACACAATGTGTGACAGCGTTTGTGTGTGAAAGTGAGACAGATAAGACCAAGAATAGAAAGTATCAGGGTCATACCAAGGAAATTCTGGAGCACAGACACATTCAAAAAACAGTTAACGCCCTACTGCACATTTTGTATTCTCTGCTCAAGGCTCTCGAGATCTGTGTGTGACCCTGTAGCCCTTTCTCCTGTCTAAGCCGAGTAAAGGTCAGCGTATCTGCTCCTGAAAGAAAGAAATATACAAATAAATGATGCTTCAAACATAGATAGACACGCAATAAATAAACCATTAAGTGTAAATCCAGTGACCGCTGTGAGAATGTTATAAAAAATAGCCACGTCCTATCAATCTTAATGAAACATGTCAGCGTGTGAGTAACAAGGGCCTGAAACGTCTCCTGAGGAAGTTCAAGTGATGCACTGATCTTGAATCTGTTCTCGGTATATTAAACAACACGGGAAAAACGGTTCTGAAGCAGTGTCCCACAATACATTGTGCTTGACGTGACCTTCCAGTGTGATAAATGAGGTAATATCAGCTGGTTTTTAAAGACCCACTAAAGTGCCTTGAAATGCAAAGCTTTGTTTGATGCATTGACGTTTTTTCACTGAAAGTTAGACATATTGAGTGGGCCCGTGCTCTTTTAAAATAGCCAAAGTTACCGCACAGCCTGGAATCTGATGCGAAGCTGAAGTGCAGAATGATGTCATTAAAATCATTAATCAGTATTGACGGAAGTGAGGGACTGTACGTTTTAAATAAATAACTCCTAAATGTGAATCTTTGGTGCCCCCAGAGTACATATGTGAAGTAGCTCAAAATACCATATAGACAATTTATTATAGCATGTCAAAATTGCCACTTTGTAGGTGTGAGCAAAAATGTGCCGTTTCTGGTCCTTTAAAGGTGACATAGAATGATTGAACGGAGTATTTATCCTTTTTCTGTGATGTGACATGTAGACAAAACTTTTTTTGTTTGGGTCTGTAATGCCTTAGAAGCTTCCTAAAAACCTCTCTCATATAGCTCTATTAGGGTGGGGGATTTTAAACAAGTGGTTTTGCACCTATTTGGCTCCCCCTACTGGCTTAACTTGCAATCTCATTACTGATTGGCTGACTTTGCTGACACTCAAAAAATGTAGCCAATTATTTTAAAGTGGAGGGGCAGTTAGATGCCTGTGATGTCATAAGCATCAGTTTTTCAGATTGGGCTGTTTTCTGGCTGACATTTCTAAAAGAGGAATTTCTATGAGACTGAGATGTTTAGCATGTTTAGCACTTTTTGTATGTTTTTGAATGTGTGTAGATTACCATTATTCAACAAAGACAAGGTAAAAATGTTTTTTCATTCTCTGTCCCCTTTAAAATGCAAATGAGTTGATCTCTGCACTAAATGGCAGTGCCGTGGTTGGATAGTGCAGATTATGAGACGGAATTATCCCCTTCTGACATCAAAAGGGGAGCCAAATTTCAAAGACCTTTTTTTAACATGCTTGCAAAGAATGGTTTACCAAAACTAAGTTATTGGGTTGATCTTTTTCACATTTTCTAGGTTGATAGAAGCACTGGGGACCCAATTATAGCACTTAAACATGGAAAAAGTCAGATTTTCATCTCCTAAATTGAGCAAGTTATGGTCATTTAAAAGTACTTGCATCATTAAAACACAATGCTATGAGTGAGTGAGCTCCCTGTGGTAAGATGGCCGCCAGGTGATGCCGTAACACATCTAGACTTTATTATACATATCTATGCGGTCATAGC